>NC_043003.1:38068466-38208466 GCF_006345805.1 Octopus sinensis | reverse complement strand
AAGGAAAGGACAAGGAAGGCACAGTGCTCGTGTACTTCGCAAAACCTTCTGGGAAAAGAATTTCAGAAGGATTTCAGGGTATGACATCCTAAGGAGGAAATATTGGTTTCAAAATATTTATTTCATCGATCCCGAAAGACGAAAGGCAAAGTTGCATATTATCCTTTTATCCTTATATGGTTGTAGCTTGTAAACACAAAATTGCATAGATACACATACAGCTTTATATTTGCATCTGTGGACATTGACTATCTAAGTAACACCGCACTAATTTTAGGAAGTTGGTCTTCATCAAGAAGAAACCATCCCTGTTGATTCACAAACTATGGGTTCCCTTTTGATTTATATAAGTTGATCAAGAAGAAAGGACAGTGTCCGTGAGCTTTTCAGTCAGTCCGAGAAGGGCTTAAACGTATTTGCTGATCAATGGAGTCGACAAAGAATTTTAAAAAGAGGTAGTCCTGAAGTGGACGAACTAGAAACTAGACGAAGTGATTTTGCGATATGTGCAAGGTGGTACACAGTGAGGATGACGAGATGAGTAGAGAAGGAGGCATAGACAAAGTAAACAGCTTGTTCAGACGATCAGGGATAGCTGTGGATGGTTCTATCACACAAAGAGAAATAAAACTAGTCGTCTGTAAGTTACTTGTGTGTGGTATGTTGATGAGTGAATCAACGCCGACGAAGTATTTAAATAAATACCAAGGTGTTTATTTAAATTACTCGGTGTTCTGTGTTCGAAATTAGCTGTCGTTATCTTTGCCTTTTATACTTCCAGATTTAATGAAATAAGCTTGGTTCGATATAATGGATAATACTCCTTCCTGAAAATGTATGGCCTTATGCCAAGGTTAGAAATCAATAGAAAACAGCAGTGACACAAACCAGCGTAAAAAGAAAATCTACTGTGCCGTGCAAGGATGATACCAACCCATTAACAAATAAGTGATTCAGTGCACCAATGAAGTCAATATCTCAAACTAAACGAAAACCAGAGAAAGAAAAAATACATTGAATGAAAATAGCAAATGTTCCACATTAAACTGGTTTATTAACCGAACAGAGACTAGTAATAAAAATGTAAATATCTATAAACTCTCCACTCAGTAAATTTCAAGGAGATTGGCTGTTACAAAAGAATCGACCGTTTTTTGATAAATGTTTACAGATATTAGCAGTGAAGTTAGTGTACACTTAACACATGTATGAGCTCTAAAGATATAACGATTAAAAGTATTTAGGGAATTTATACTGTTCAACAAGATATGACTGCTACCTCTCGGAATTATTAAACATTTTCAAAACAGAAGATTAAGATCCCAGAAAGCGCCATTCTTTTTATTTCTCCTCTTAAAATTAGGATTCCACCCCACCCCGCTTCCTTGTTAATAAAAAAGGGCCATTCAGTGAATTAGTGATAACGACTTATTTTTCTACTTAGTAACTGATTACCTAGTTTCTGAAAGATTATGTAAAATTCTATGTAAAGGACTGAGCTGGAATATACAATGAAAAAGTAGTCTCAGACAAGAAAGAATGTGCTTAGTGAATAAACATACAGATATTAATCGTAAGAGAGTTTACAAGTAATAGGTGGTGACTTGCAAAATGGAAATTTACGAAAATTGCATTAAAATAATCGGGAGTTATTGTGAGGAAAAAATCAAAAGTGAAAACCAGTAATAATGAGACGAAAAACTCGAGTTAATTGAAATTTTCCATGCAATTAATATACAAAATGTCCCTTAAAGGTGTTTAATATCTGAAAATAGCATGCGAGAAAGATAACGCCAATAAGACCATTAGTGAACACAATATATGTATGTGTGTGTGTGTGTGTGTGTCTGTGTGTGTGTGTGTGTGTATCTATCTATATACATATATATATATATATATATATATATATATATATATATAAGTCGACTATGTGGTTGACTGTTGACTGATGGTTGTGAAAGCTACAGCGAGAAGGTGGTCTTACGTCACTCGCTGGAGTCCTTCGGTATTCCTAAGTTTTTGTTTTTGATTGAATGTTAATTCTACAGCAATGAAAAATGGTAAATTGTGACATCTATGCCAATCGTATTAGCAGCATAAATTATTGTTTAACTTAAAGTTTGTCTTGATTTTGAAGACCTTTAATCAAAGGCTTTCCACTCGTAACCAGCACATATTTTTGTTTGTATACATTATCTAATCTGCTCTTTTAAGGTGGTATAATGTGATCTGAAGAGATTTGCCTGTTATTTCTAGCAGTTCGGGCGAGCGACCACACAAAAGTTTCTTCACTGATTTGGAAGGCTGTCTCCGATGGAGAAAGAACTGTGATTCAGTGAGTTATTAGTTCAGTCGCATACAAAACGGATATGACCGACAATCGAAAATTCATTGTAATATTCTACTTTCTAGACTGTTTCATTTATCATCATACGTACCGTGAAAGCTTTTATCATGTTAATAGGAAGATTGGTAGGAATATATCTCAAACGGTGACAAATATTACAGACACTAACATTTCAAAGATGACTGAATTAATCAGTCATCTTTGAAAGCCGTATTGTAACACAATTCATAAAACAGTAGACCACCGACAGAGTGGAAATTGAAACTACGAAACAATCGCGAAGATCGTCTCTTCGTTATTGCGTCCTTTCAATAAACATTTTTTATTATGTCTATAATATACAAAACTTTCTGGAAAAACAAAGGATTTTGATGGTTACATTAACACCTTTTTGTGAGTTTTTGTATTGACAAAAGAATAATGTTATAAAAATGCATAATTGCTTGAATTAGATAGTTCCAGTCAATGCGTTTTTATGCTTTGTCTTTGTTTTTGGTACAACGTTGGCTGTTATTTAAAGCTGTTATTGGTTGTCATTCCAAACAATCTCACTAATTATTTAGTTATTTCGTACACACACGCGCGTCCGCATACTTACTTACGCACACAAACACGCAGCAGTTAAATAAATACAAACGCTCGCTACTAATATTTTGTTTTTGCTTAACCCCAGGTAAGCTATGATCGAACAGACCTATGATCATATATATTCTAGCCGTCACTATCTCGTCTTTAAAGAAAACGTAGAACTACATTGCCCAGTGTATCCTTCCCTTTTTTCAAGACGATAGTGGGTAATTTTAAAGAAATTTGACTACTTTTCTTTCGGAACGAGCGACTAGGCTGATGCTCTCTCATTAGCTTGAATATTCTCTGTTGGGAAATGTTAAAGAAATGGCAGAAACGGTAGAATGCGGAGCTAAGATCAGGATAATATTTAGTTATGACACTTTACGTTCTGAGTTTAAATCCCGCTTGTTGGTTTCGTCTTTCATCCCTTCTGGGATCAATTGAAATAATTATCAGAATATATTAAGGATCGATCCGAGTAACTTCACAACTTACCATATATGTGGTCTTACACCTATGTAAGGATCAATATTCTTTGTTGAAACGGTGGCCTACGTAGAACAATGGGAATATGACACACTAGGACGACAAAAGAATTTACGGTAAAAACAAAACTACATGCACACACAACGGATGCATACAAGCTCAATTAATCCCTCATCAGTTGTTGATTAAATATCATCACAATTTCGGCCGATTTTAACGAGTTGCGATCTTAAGGCGATTTCAAGCCTATATGTATTAGTTACTTGGAGCCGGTTTAAGCTTATTATCCAAAAACAAAAAAGAAACAGTATCTTCAAGACATCTTGCTTTACTTTGGGTTCTCAACTTTTAGTAGAGTCGTGGGGCCCTGACAAGTGGCTCTCTTTGACACTTTTTAAATTTGAGAGAATCCTTCTTTAGACCAGACCACATCCTATATTTTCCCCCCAAAGAAGGAGAGGGAGAGAGAAGAATCAATCCCTAGTACATGACTCTGAAAAAAAGGAAAGCAAAATTGACTTTGGCATGATTTGAACTCAGAGCGCAGAGAAAAGAGACAAATACTACAATGTAATCTATCCGACACTCTGGCAACTCTTACAATATGGTAGGCATCTATACAATCTCTCTCTACCAAATTTCACTCACAAGGCTCTGGTCGATTCTACAGGGTAATTCAAAATGAATGGTACAATGCTGTCCATTTGGTTGTTGCCCCAGATGGAAGAAGTATCTGACTTCATTATCTTGTAAGATGAGGCCCCGCTACATTGGCATAGATGCATGCGCAACTACCTCAATTAATATCTTCCAGAACGCTGGATTGACCATGTTGGAGTGAATGACGATGGTGTGCCCCCATCCCTGCTCCAGGTACCCTGACTTACAGCCTTGCGACTTTTTCTTTTGGGGGAATCTAAAAAACAAGGTGCTCATATCTTCACTTCCACGGGATTTACAAGAGTTAAAGCAGCGAATAGACAACTCGGTCCACTCAGTTTATCAGGCTATGCTTTCACAAATGTGACAAGAACTAGACTGTCGTGTAGGCGTTTTCTGTATAGCAAAGGATGCCCACTTTTAACATCTGTGACGATCAATAAAAACTTGAAGAGTAAACTTTTCAGGTTACACCTGTAGTTTTGCAATATACTTATTACAACACTCACATGTATGTGTTCGTTTTGTATCATTCAATTTGAATTGCCCTGTATTTTATCAGACACAAGCCCATTGTGCCGAACAGTAGAACTGAACACGAAACCATGTAGTTGCGAAACGGACTTCTAAACCACACAATCCATTTCACTTCATGTCTTTATGTACGACTCTGACAACGACAAGAATGTCCTATCGAATCTCCTTCCCTCTTATAGGCATAAAAACCCCTCCGCTTAGTCGAAATGATACAAATATTTATGTTGGAGCAGAGAGAGATACACAGGGTAAGAAGTAAACTTCCTACCGGTAAACAACATGTCGGAGTTTCTATTTTCATTAGTTGGAAGCCATCGTGCAACACTTATGCCATTTATATCCTTGAGAAAGCCTGAATAACAAACACACACACTCTCTTCCCATTGCTCCAAAAGTTAAAACGAAAGACCCTCAATATGATGGCTCAAAATGCTAGACATTGCAGTCAAATCTCCTTTAAAGCAGAAATGTCTTAGATACCCCACAAAAAAGATGAGATAGTCATGGCTGGAATATCTTTTTTCATAGGTCTACTTGATCAAGATTGACCTGTAATTAAGCAACAATAATAACAGGATCCAGTAAGGCAGCAAGTTGGCAGAATCGTTAGCACGCCAGGCAAAATGCTTAGTGGCATTTCAAATTCCACCACGGTCGAATTTGCTTTTTATCCTTTCGGGGTCAATAAAATAAAGTACCAGTCGAGCACTGGGGTCGATGTAATCTACATACTCCCTCTTTCGAACCTACTGGTCTTGTACAAAAATTTGAAACCAATATGTGTCTTGTTAAGTCTAAACTATTCATAATCGGATTAGTAACTTTATTTACGAATTAGCTGATAATTAATTCAATTTCAAATGAAGAAGAAAATTTGATTTATTTTGGAAAGACATCTGACCTTACCTTGAACCTTCAACTCAAGATAGTGTCACAGGGTCCTGACAACAAACGACGTGTTTTCGATATTGTTCAGACCATTGCTAAGTTGGGGAAATAGAAACTGAACTGAAAAGAAATAGCTGCAATCGAGAGTCGAAACCGAGTCACAGAAGTACCACGCCGAGATATTACCAATACCCGACAGTGTTTTCTCGTTATATGTCTTATTTATCTCACATGCCATATTCATCAATAAGTCAATAAGGACAAATTGATTTCAGTGTATAGGGAAACGAAAATTACTAGTCAGCCAATGAACTTCTCAGCCAACCCTCGTATAATGGATGCTCAAGCCATTCCCTGGGGCACTAATAAGAATGTACGAAATAGCTACAACCTAGAATCGTATCAGATGCAAACTTGGTTCACAAAAGTTTACTAAAATGTATGCTAGCTGGGAAATAAGAGAGTCTCTCCTGATCGAGCCACAACTTCTCCGCATTGAGCAGTCACAGCTCCAGTACCACAGATATGCGCTTAAACTGTTGCAGGAAAGACTCGTATGATGAATTCTCCATGCCGAACCAACCAGCAAGAGTCTTAAGGGCAGACCAAGAATGAAATGGTTGGATAATATCCGTAATTTCAGTTGGTTTCACTCGGGAGTGCAGCTGGACAGTGTAAAGACGGTTGCGTCTAATAGGACCCTAAAGAGGAGGTGCTTGAGGACTCTGCCCCTACGACACTCCCAGGATAATAATGAGCGAAGTCCGGTGGATAGATGCATAAACATTGGTTTTTACTATCAACCATATAGTGTTGATAAATATTGGTTTTAGTAAAATAGTTTCAGGTCGCTTCTAGCGTGCGAAAGCTATATTTATGTTTGCGGTCACGTAACATCTCTTTGATTCCATAGTAACCAATTGTGATTAGGGATAAATCAATACATACAATACATAAAAGGTTAACATTGGGTGGAGTACAAAAACTTATGTTGTTATCAAACATATTATATAATAGCGAGGGGAAGGACAAGTCATTATACAATGTAGGAAGAACAAGTTAAAAATTAGTATTAAAAATATGAAATAATTATAGATAAGGGTTAAAGAAACATAATACAAAAACATAATAAATATAACACGATTCAGCTTTTAATGAGGACAAACCACCTACATATATGTGAGAAGCTACCACTTATGATCAGAATACTCCCACGGTTCCCATTACGTATCATCCCCAAATCTTTTCTATACTTTTTACAACTTGTAAGTCCAGAATTATCTGTGAGTTTTTGAGTTAAGGTTGTGCATTGGTACATGCTCATGTCCTACGGCTGGATGCTTTGTAGCACAGCATAAACACCTTGCCAATATCCTATACTGTTCATGACTTTTGCATTCTACTCTTGTCTCTTCTTCGATCAATACTTTGTCTGGAAATTCGTCTTCTACTATTAGATCACTGATAATGACGCGAACAGCTATGAACTCCATTTTTGTAAAGAAGCCGTGGGTTTCTCTTGCGCGAAACGATAAAGCTTCTCTTCATTCTGCACTTTTATCTTTTATCTTTTCCTCGTTTCAGTTATTAGTCTGCAGCCATGTTGGGACACCGTCTTGAAGAATTTTAGGCGAACGAATCGATCCCAGTACTTATTTTTTAAAGCCTGGTGCTTATTCTATCGATCTCTTTGCCGAACCGCTAGGTTACGCGAGCGTGAATACACCAACACCGGTTGTCAAGCGGTGGAGGAGAACACACACAGACACAAAGACACACACACACGCACACACACAGATATATATATATATATATATATATATATATATATATATATACACGACAGGCTTCTTTCAGTTTCAGTCTACCAAATCCACTCGCAAGGCTTTGGTCGGCCTGAGGTTACAATAGAAAACAGTTGTTCAAGGTACTACGCAGTGGCACTGAACCCGGAAACATGTGATTGAGAAGCGAACTTCTTACCACACAGCCACACCGGGGTCTTTCTTTACTTTTTGTTTCTTTTATTTTATGTAAAGATTTGAAATATACCCTCTGTCTTTATCTCATCCCTATTCTAATAAGGGCAGGGCTTCGATATCATCCGCTTCCTCTGAAAACGGCTGTTGTTACTGTTGCTGGTTATACTCTCATTTTGTCTCTTCCCCACTGTCATTGCTGGTTATGACCGAGGGAGTAGATCCCTCGGCGACTTTCTGGCTAATACTTAAAAAGGAGAAGGACGTTATTTCTTCCGATATCTCCAAAAGAGAGACTGATAATTCCTATTTTGCTGCTGTTATTACTGATTTCATTCTTTTAGCTCTACATGGGCAGAAAGACTTAGAATTGCATTTTCAGTCTTCCCTTTTAAATCATCAATGGTTGAGCCTTTCTGTTAATACCTACTAAAAAGCGCAATTTCGGATTCATTTCTGGTCTTGTGGAGTCATGATCTCACCTAAATACGAGTTTAAATCCTGTCTACACTGACTGTATGTCCATATTGCGTTACGAAAATGGCCATGTCGTCACTGATACGTGTCATGTATTCTTCCGTCTGAAACACCATGAAACCAGTTTATGAGCAGATACGTCACAGACCGTCTGAGATTGTTACTTTCATCCCGTTCTTAGTTTTGAAAACATCGCACATCGAACGATATGCCCCCCCCCCTTCCACTCTTTTTCTCCATGAGAAATTTCGTTGCATATATCTGCGAAGGCCACCTTCTGTGACAATTTAGAGGGCGCCGGGAAATACTCCGAAGCTTTTTCCATCAGTCCATGCTCTTCGCATGCAAGCCGGCGGTGCTCGCTCTGAACACTCTAGACTTTTTCACAGTGAGCCTACTGGCCGCCTCGGACACTCAGAGAAAAGCACCCTTGGAGAAACCGTACTGTCTGAAACAACCGGGAAGCAACAGTGACGGAGCCCGGCAACTTTTGCTTTTGCTAAGGCATTGGTAAATTTCTTTATATCTCGCACCTGGGTATTACCTTGAGATAATGAAACGCCTATTCTCCTGAGATAATGTTACCATGTATTTGTTCTATCGATGAAATTTTTTATCAACGGTTCTTTTATTGAAAAGTACATTTAGATTAGATCTGACGTGCACTCAAAACGCTTTCATTTGACGATGTATGTGACTGATGTTTATGTTAATGCTGTTGTTGTTGTTGTTGCTGCTGTTGTTGTTCTTGTTGTTTACAATGCTGCAGTTTTTCGTTAAAAGTCTCCCTGTACTTATAAAGTCTGTATATTTAATTTCTTTATTTTTATTTTGATTTCGCTTTCTTTTCTATTTAGATATTGTCATGCTGTACGCAATGTTATCTTTTGACGGAAGTGGTTCTCGTGAATGAAAAGTCTTTATTGACTTAAAGTCGCACGGTGAAATAAAAATGGAACTATTAAAAAGAAACGACCTTGTTTTTACCCTAGTACAGAGTAGAGTTTTAAACAGTACAAAGCAAAGTCCTTGAGCAAAATAAAATCCAAAATTCAGGTACACACGTCAAAACAAGTCAGAAGTCTATAATAATGATGATGATGATGATGATGATGAAGATAGTATTAATAATAATAATAATAATAATAATAATAATAATAATAATAATAATAATAATAATAATAAGGACCAAGCTTCGGCCACGTACTGGAGGGTCAACCTTAGGAATGAGAAAATGTCTCCGCTGTGTCGCATCTGCAATAGAGTGGATGAAACTATTGCACATAGCACGAACGAATGCCCTAGACTTGCCCACGTTGTGGCGACACAACCAGGTAACAAAAGTGTTGCATTGGAAACTGTGTGAAAAGTGGGAGCTAGAGAGAGGCAAGACGTGGTATGACCACAAACCGTAGAGAGTGGTGAAGTCGGACACTAGCAAAATCCTTTGAGATTTCCCAATCCAAACAGATGAGGTGCTAGAGCATAACAGATCAGACCTAGTGGTGGTGGACAAGGTGCACCACATATGCTATTTAGTTTATGTTGCATGCCTCTTGGACCCAGGAATAATCGAGAAGGAAAACGAAAAGATAAATAGATACAACCCTCTTAATTACGAAATAGCCCGGCTGTGGAAAATGAAGAAGGTGAAGATAGTGCCAATTATTGGTGGCTCCTTCAGAACAGTATCAGAAGGCATCAAGAGGAATATAAAGGAAATTGGAACAGAGTGCCCAGGAGAACTGTTACAAAAGGTTTGCCTCCTTGGCACGACCAGAATAATCAGAAAAGTATTAGCTGAAATGAACGAACAGCATGGTACCGTAGGCTGTAGGTAGTAAGCCCGCTGTGCATGCAAGACTCCAGGAGCTCCAACAAAACCTGTGATGAAGAGAAAATAATGATGATGATGATGATGATGATGATGTTGATGATGGTGATGACGACGACGACGACAATAATAATAACAATAATGATGATGATGATGATGTTGATGATGATGATGATGATTTTTATTTAGCCACTGAGGGCAATTTCATACCATGTATTCATGCATATAAAATATGAAATGTTAAGACTAGCGGTTTACAAAACGTCTGGAGAAGGACAAACAATGTCTATAAAAAAACGAACGGTGTTAGAGGCAGCACAAAGAACACAAAAAAAAGTTCTTGTAAAAATAAAGATATAAATATAAAGCTTTAAAAGAAATCACACCATAAATAAAAGATTATTTAAAAAGTACTCACAGGAAAAACATTTTAGGTTGCCCACCCACACAACAGATGAGTATCAACAAATTAGGTCAGGTTGCAACACCCTCTCATGCTCGCTGTTCTCATCCTCATCAACGTTTGCGTGGAACGAATTAAGAAACAACCCACGTCTTCCGAAAAGTCCTACATCAGAATTTAATAAATCTTTTCTACTATAGGCAGAAGGCCTGAAATTTTGGAGGTGGGGACTAGTCAATTACATCGACCCCAGTGCTCAGCTGATACTTATTTTATCGATCACGGAAGGATGAAAGGCAAAGTCGACCTCGACGGAATTTTAATTCAGAACGTGAAGACGCATGGAATGACGCTAAGCACTTTTCCCGGCGTGCTAACGTTTCTGCCAGCTCATGCCTTCTTTAGTAAGGAATAATATTGTACTATTGCTTTTTTATTTAAAATTTGTCATTTGGACTGTATGACAGGATAGGTCAGTTGCAGCAGCCTCTCCTGCTCGCGAAATTTTCTTTCCCACGAAAGTTCCGGATCCTAGTAATGAACTCATTTGCATACAACCAATCAGAGCTCACTTTGATCTTGTCAAGTTAGCAAACACACTCTACCAAGTAAACTCATGACATAGAACGGTGTTGTTCGTATTGGAATCTCTATACCTTTAGCTCCATTTCGCGTGGTCGACACACCTTGGCAATATCTGTCGCACCACATCTATATTATTTTGTTTATGAGGCACTAATTCCTCTTTCAAAGGGCTGTGAATCTCATGTTATTTTTTTCATAATTGTTATTATTGTCCTGGGAAGATATCCTCTTCTCTATTTGTGTAAATGGCGGCTCGTATATAAAATTAGGTGAGGTACTGCTTCAGAAAAATTTTAGCCGTTGTTTCAATATTGTATAAAAAGAAACAAACTTATAAAAAGAAAATTTATACATAAACTTGATCGGCTCGCGTTTTAGCCACTGCCGGGTAGTGTGTTTGTTCACTGAACACCGCCGCGAATTCCCCCTTGTTTTTCAAAAATCCTCCCTAAATCTCAAAATAAGTGGGGGGTGCCTTATTTTTTTCATATCCTGGCAGCAACACTGAAGCTGGAAGCAGGATAGTAATCTAATTCTACACTTTATCACATTCAAGAATATAGACACGTTTTTAAGTACAACACACGCGGAGTCAAAAAGAAACGTGATCTTTCACCCGGCGCTGTCGTTCACACACTGCTCGCTCTCCTTTGTGTGAAGCTTCCTATCTCGGACAGCCAAACACCGCATCGCTGGAACAGTGAAGCGCACAGTTCTAAGCAAGGATTTTTGTATTTTTCTCATAAACTAGGGGGTGGCAACTAACATTAAGCCTGAGGATTATATAATGTACAAGTATAAAGAAAGAATTAAAGAACTGAATGTTATCGATAATATCGAGTGGAAATGGGGGGGGGGTGCAGCTCCTATACACGAGCCGCAGTTCCTATACACGAGCCGCCACTGATTTGTGTCATCTGTTGACGTTCTCCCTTTTTTGACAGAGGTCTTCTGTTCACTCTTCACTGACAGCTAGGAAATGTTTTCCATTTATCAGTACCTCATCATCATCATCACAACACAACAGGATAACGCTTATGGCTATAACAGAGGAACAGGATGCCTGGGCGATAGCTTCTCTGACTGGATGTAATGTGACTTTCTTCGCCTTTTCCTTCAGTTTTGGCAAAGGTGAGAAGACTCCACATCCTTTTAGCAATTGAACATTAGCTGTTAACACACACTATTTATGTTGTTTTTACAAATATTCTATAAATTCAGACCTCATCTTTTTCTCAGACTGGAGAGCATTCATTTTAACTTTCTCGAGTCAATCCATTAGTTTTTGTTAGTGGTTTAGACAGCCTTGAAACTTAGACTAAATTAATTTGACAAGAAATCACTGATTTTATAATATACCTCGTATATACTTTCTCTTTTTCCCTAAGTCGGAAGTCCTTGTGGCTTACAATCGTTGCGAAAGATTAACGGTTGTTGACGTTAATTATAACACAATTCTTTTGGTGGGAGCTTTTCATTATACAACGGTATTTAAACTTAAAGTTCTGTCTATTTGTTTGACTTTTTTCATTGTAAACGGGACTAAAAGATCAGCTCAGGTATATTTGATCTTGATTGACACTCATATTCAGCGCCATTCTGCTGTCTTTTCCTTTTCCCAAAGCTTGCTTTTACTTCGAGATTTTGGAATTTTTTAATTCTCCATCTACTTGACTCCATCTACGCCGAAAAAAAAAACGTCACATTAAAACTCGTGGTCGACCTTAATGTAGTCAATCTGACTTTGAGGGTGGCGGCATTAAGAGTTATTTTTCTATTGCCCACAAGGGGCTAAACATAGAGGGGACAAATAAAGACAGACATGGAGTTACTGGTACTTAATTTATCGACCCCGAAAGGATGAGAGGCAAAGTCGACCTCGACGGAATTTGAACTCAGAACGTAGCGGCTGACGAAATACCTATTTCTTTACTACCCACAAGGAGCTAAACACGGAAGGGACAAACGGATTAAGTCGATTATATCGACCCCAGTGCGTAACTGGTACTTATTTAATCGACCCCGAAAGGATGAAAGGCAAAGTCGACCTCGGCAGAATTTGAACTTAGAACGTAACGACAGGCGAAATACCTATTTCTTTACTACCCACAAAGGGCTAAACACAGAGGGGACAAACAAGGACAGACAAAGGGATTAAGTCGATTATATTGATCCTAATGCGTAACTGGTACTTAATTTATCGACCCCGAAAGGATGAAAAGCAAAGTCGACCACGGCGGAATTTGAACTCAGAACGTAACGGCAGACGAAATACGGCTACGCATTTCGCCTGGCGTGCTAACGTTTCTGCCAGCTCGCCGTCTTGAGCATTGTTACGTTCATTGAGAGTTGTTACGCATTAAGAGTTGTTATGTTCATTCCTTTCTTCAAACCAATAGCAACAGATAGCTTTAAATCCAGCCCCTCTTCTCTATCAAATCAACTTCTATCTTCCGTTTATTCAGCGCTTACGCAGACTAAAACAATAATTTAGTCTAGACGCGTCTCGTCTAGCGACGGCTATCACCGTCACCAGCACCACTACCATATCAACAACAATACCACCGGTATTGCTAACGCTGTAGTTGTTGTATTACTGTGTATACACATTTATATTTTGTCTAGAGATCAGCCGAGATCTAACCACTAAATAATTGATAAAACGCCCAAACAGCATATTTACAAAACACCCGCAGAGATAAACCTCACACTCACACGTATATATACATACTTACATATGTATGTATTTACACACACACACACACACACACACACACACACACACCACACACACACATATATATATATATATATATATATATATATATATATGCGTGTGTGTGTGTGAGTGTGTATGTATGTATATATATTCTTCAATTTTGCTATATTTACACTGTCTACTCTGAATGGGAAACATGTAGTCTCATACACATAAGCACACATACCAGCAGACAAACACACACACGTATAGGTGTGTGTGTGTGTGTGTGTGTGTTTCACTGTTGCTACATTGATAATGTTTTCCCAGATTGTGAAATATATATATATATATATGCTCACATACTTACACACACGCACCGACACACACACACACACACACTCACTCACACACAAATACAAACACATACACACACACATGCATACAAAGAGAGACAGACAGACAGACAGACAGACAGACAGACAGACAGACAGACAGACTGAGAAACCTGAGTGTATGTTCTTAGAATAACATATTACAAAATGACTAAATAACAGAAAATTCATTCAGATTAAAAACATGATATATATATATATATAAAAAAATAGGAAAATAATAGAAAAACAAAATTAGATAAGAAATACATAAAGAGAAATAAACCATTAGCAGCAAAGATAACAAAATGGAGATTTGCAAATATGGTGGACCTTCGCAAATGAGTCATTAATTAAGCGAAAAAGTATTGAGATTTGCGCATAAAGCTACTCAGATGACCTGGCTTACGATATCGTTGTATCAACAGTCTCAGAAATCTGCTTTTATGACTAAACTAACTTAAACAAATTAATGTATCATGTGTGTGTGTGTGGTGTGTGTGTGTGTGTGTAAAGTAGGAAAACACAGATAGACGCATACTCTCAAACACGCATACACACAAACACTCGTATTCACACCACCAAATAATGTTTCTCGTTTATATTTTTGGCTTATCGAAACTTCGTTATCAGAGGAAAATAATGCGAAGATTTTTTTTTCTTTGTTCGTGCTTCTTTTAGTGCCAATAGGCCGTTATAATTATTGAATTCAAACTTTTGGGTCAAGACCAGCAATTTCAGGGAATGAAGTAAATCAGTTGCATCGACCCTATTGCTCAACTGGTACTTATTTTATCGACCCCTCTCTCTCTCTCCCTCTCTAACACACACACACACACACACACACGCGCGCGCGCATTTCATACACACGTACATACATCTTTTTACGGAATGACCGAGTGAAACGCAGAATGAGAAAAAGACAGACAGACAGACAAGAGAAAGAAACAGAGACGGAAAACTAGCTTCTATAGAAGTTGAACGACTTCGTGGCGGGTGAGAGACAGACGCTGATGTTTCATACCCTATGTACGTTCTACAGTTGAAAGTGAAAGAAAGCCAACACAGAATTGATACTGTATGTTCTATATGTGAAGAAAGAAAGCGACACAAAGAAAGGGGGAAAGAAGGAGAGAAGGGGACGCCGAGAACCCCAGAAATGAGGTCGCGTCGTACAATTTTAAGGTCATTTTCACTTTCGTCCTGTTTCACGCGTGCGTAGAATTAGGCATTATCTCTTTCAATTTCTCATTATAATGTATGGAAACCTTCTACTGTTAACAACTTCACTACATTTCCTTCTTTTGGAATTAAGAAAGGTATGCAAAAATAACTTCCTTTGCCGTCCCCCCCACACACAGAGTTTAAGTTCTGTGTGAATTATGTTATTTTTTGCTGTGCGCTAAATTACAGCTCAAATCATATAGAAATTACCATTTCCTATTCTGTCATTCCTGTTTGTGAGGAGCTTATTTCAAGACCTGATCTTACATTTAAACTTACAAGGAAGTTATCTCAGAAACCCTGTCCTTTACCTGTTGTTTCTAGCATGTCCGAGATATTTGCGTACCCATCTCACGTATTTCTTTCCTCAATTTACTCACTTTCCTATGTTTTTCATACAGGAGATTTGCACGGCCGAGGTGGGGGAAGGGGCATTCGGTATTTCTTTCAGAAAAATTTAATTTTCCAAATCAAATTATATTTCCCACATTCGTAATATCTGTATTTTTCTACGTGCATAAAAAACAAAATTCGAAAAATAGTTTAAAAATTAGGGAATTTCGGCGGGGAGGGGGAAATTATAATTTTGAAAACAAGGTTTCTAGTCAAAATCATATTAACCCCTCGTTATTCCATGAAACAGTACATAGTTTGTGATCCTTCTTAAGAACATAAATCACTTTCATGCAAATTGTACCCCTACCCCCATCCACTTCACTTCTGGACAAACAATAACTTCCATTACACCAGTAATCCATTCCACTACATATCAGCTAAGAGAATACATTACGCTTATCAAGACAGCATAGTCAAATCATTCAGTTTACCGCTTCTTCTCAAAATAATGGTATACCAATTGACATATGCATTTTTCCGCATCTTTCCATTCGTTACTAAAAATCAAACTATACAATGCACAACTTCAAATTGCTATGTCTTCCATCTTATATTTTCCTTAATCGTTCACTCTTTTCAGCCATGCTACCAAAACGAAGACATTCTCATTTATCTCCACAAACAAGGGCCGCAAAGAAAACTACCTCTATTCGTGCTCAAGAAAACTCACTTCGGCGATGCCCAAATGTGTAATATTTGAAAATGATCACCGACAGCGGAAGTTCTGCTCTAAACTACACTTATTGTCTGGAATGAATGCACGATGGCACACCGTGGTGCATTAGAAGCCCAAGATAGGTCACTAAGGGATATTAGAAACAGTACTTCTTTTATGGGGAGCTTAACTGTTGTCCTCAAAGGGGATTTCCATCAAATATTACCAGTCATACCACGGGGTACGCGAGCTGACGACATCAATGTGTGTCTGAAGTTTTCACCTCTGTGGAGGCTTGTTCATCAGCTTTCATTAAGCTACATTATGCGAGCTCAGCTCTACAACGACCCCTTGGCTGAGGAATTCTTTCATCAACTTCTACTAATTAGAAATGGCACTTTACCGTTGAATAACACCCTGCAACAGCTGAGCTTCAAGAAAAGATATTTCCCACATTGCAAGATAACTTTAAAAACATAGCATGGTTCGCAGAGAGAGCTATTTTAGCACCTCAGAATGAAAGCGTTGATAAAGTATACCATGAACTCCACATTCTACCTGGAGAATAGGCGCGGGAATGGCTGTGTGGTAAGTAGCTTGCTAACCAACCACATGGTTCCGGGTTCAGTCCCACTGCGTGGCATCTTGGACAAGTGTCTTCTGCTATAGCCCCGGACCGACCAATGCCTTGTGAGTGGATTTGGTAGACGGAAACTGAGAGAAGCCTGTCGTATATATGTATATATATATGTGTGTGTGTGTGTGTATGTGTTTGTGTTTGTCTCCCTAGCATTGCTTGACAACCGATGCTGGTGTGTTTACGTCCCCGTCACTTAGCGGTTCGGCAAAAGAGACCGATAGAATAAGTACTGGGCTTACAAAGAATAAGTCCCGGGGTCGATTTGCTCGACTAAAGGCGGTGCTCCAGCATGGCCGCAGTCAAATGACTGAAACAAGTAAAAGAGAGTAAAAGAGTAGATGTTTCAACGTTTGTCATCCACTAACATGTCACTGTTGACTATGCAGCTGAATTTCTCAACTCTCTACAACCTACAAGACTGCCACCGCATTAGTTTTTTTTCCTAAAGAAAGGTACACCTATCATGCTTTTGGGGAATTTCGACCCACCACGACTATGCAAAGGTACAAGATTCACTCTAATTACAATGACAAGTCATGTCCTACAAGCAACCATTATTGCCGGCTCATCGAGGAGCGATCGCATACATTCCACGCATGCCCTTTATTCACTCAAATATGTCATTTCAGTTCAAGCGTCTCCAGTTCCCATTGCGATTATGCTTCGCTATGGCAATCAATAAAGCCCAGGGTCAAACTTCAAAAATTGTGGGTCTCGATTTACAAATACCCTGCTTTTCTCATGGACAACTATTTCTCGCACGCTCTCGAGTTAGCAGTGCAGATGACTTGTATATTTATTCTATCAATACTAGGCTTATGCAAAACATAGTTTACCCAGACGGTTTCCCTTAACATATGTTGAAGTGTGCAGTCTACCCAAACATTAGAGATGATGCTTTTCACAATGAAACAGCTTTCTTTCCATGTACCTTAATTTCTGCAGTACGGATACCGCAACGTCCTCATACGTCATCCAGTTCTTTAAATCGTAAGTCTAGGTAATTCTTGGGGCAATATTAGAATTTCCTTTTGACCTAAGCTGCAATCCTACATGTTTTGGTGTCAACAATTTCAGCATTGTTCATTACAAAATGACCGAAAAATATGTTTATAAGCGTGTGTGTGTGTATAAATAAATATATATATATATATATATATATATATATATATATATATATTTACACACACACACACACACAGACACACACACACACACAGAAGAGGGCGAGCTGGCAGAAACGCTAGCACGCCGGGCGAAATGCATAGCCGTATTTCGTCTGCCGTTACGTTCTGAGTTCAAATTCCGCCGAGGTCGACTTTGCCTTTCATCCTTTCGGGGTCGATAAATTAAGAACCAGTTACACACTGGGGTCGATGTAATCGACTTAATCCCTTTGTCTGTCCTTGTTTGTCCTCTCTGTGTTTAGCTCCTTGTGGGCAATATATATATATATATATATAAATGTATATGTACTTTTTCAATGTGTACAAATAACAAGGAATATATATATATATATATACGGTTTCCACACAATTTCCTTCAACCAAATTCATTCACAAGGAATCGGTCGGTCCAGGACTATAGCAAAAGGCATTTGTCAGTGTGACAGAAACTGAAACCATATGGTTCCATTTTTCCGTCCGATTTTCACATAATAAACAGACAACACTATTTAAAGAATCATTGAAAACTGTTCAACAATCAAAGGATATTTTTGTTCCCTCGGTCAAAATCAAAGAATTTGTATGAAATTAAGGTATACTTTTTATAGAGATTTTATTTCAGAGTATTAAACTGGCATTCCTCCGGTTACGACGATGAATGGTTCAGCTGATCCGAAATTAATGTGCAAGTGGCTGAGCACTCCACAAACATGTGTACCCTTAAAATAGTTCAAGGGAGACTGAGTGTAACACTGAATGACAGTTTCTGTGTCACTGAATTACAGGTTCAACACATTTTGCCGGCTGAGTAGACTGGAGTAACGTGAGCTAAAGCGTCGTGCTCATGAACACGACGCGCCGCCAGGAATTGAACTTGCGATCGCGAGCCGAATACTCTAACCACTTAGTTACATAGCCAAAATTTTTAAAAAAAGTTTTAACGTTGAATTTGAGATGGATGTTAACAACTGAAAATGTTTAGATTTGCTTGGAGTATCTACCAATATGCTACAAAGCTATCCGATATTCATTTGTTACGAATTATGAAAGACTAGCAGTATCGCCCGGCGTTGCTCGGGTTTGTAAGGGAAATAACTATAAAGCATTTTTAGAGAGTTATAGCCAAAAAATAGCAAAAAAATGGGGGAAAAAATGATGGTAAATTTTTTTTTGATAGTTAAAAAGGTCGAGTTGCGTCCCCTAGACCATCTGTGGTTTGTGTTTCTGATTGTCGACTCCATGTCGAATTTATCGATCTTTTTCAGAACTGGGGGAACTTTTCAAAATTTTCGCTGCGTTAGTTTTGAATTATGACATTGGGCTATGTGTATGTGTCAAGTTTCATCAGAATCGGTTGAAAGCCGTGGTCAGAGTGATGGTACAACCTAACAGACACACAGAAACACACACAGACAAACTGCCGTTTATATAGAGAGAGATTTAAAACAAAAAAAGTTTCGATTAATGGCGACAAAATATTCAACTGCTTTATTGTATCGAAGGCCCATTTGAAAGCAAAAGCATGTGGGTGTGCACGTGCACATCGCGTGTGCGCCTGTGTATGAATATGTTTGTATGTGCAAGAGAGTGTATATCGGCGGGTGAATAAAAAAAGAACTCAGCACAAAGAATAAGTGTGCAAGCAGGTATGTATATCCGTATGTAAATATGTTTGTGTGTATATATATATATATATATATATATATATATATATATATATATATATATATATATAAATATATACATATATATATATATATGTATGTATGTATGTATGTATGTATGTATGTATCAGGAAAAGAGAGAAAAGAGAAATTAAAGCGTGAGAACTCGCTGGGCTACAAATTCACGTTTCCCGATAACACTTCATTTTTGTATATACGATCACGTTCTCCTTTGATTCAATATGTAAATATGTCTTCACCGTTTAGTCTGACGTTAAGCAACAACAAATCGTATTTTTATTGAAATAATTATATACATAGAAAGAGGAGAGACTCATAAATATGTGTGTGGGCAGATGATTATGTGTAAATATATATGAGATTTTTCCGTTTAGACTTCCCATCTTTTGGTATGGTGATATGCAGAGCAAAACCAGGCAGACAATCACATCAGTTCGAAATGCTTCATCGAAACTGGTGTCCAATCAAACCACTTGCTACCATTCACTGCATATAACTAATGTTTAATAATCTTCGATAGCGGTTTTGAAAGCAATGGACTTAACCTTTAATAAAATTTTGTGCGGGACACCACTTCAATTTATCAATGTATTCCATGTACAACGAAATACGCACACACAGAACAAGCTGCTAGTACCAACATCAGAATGTAAATGTCGCGAAATGACTTTCATCCTTTTGAACAACGAGTGTCAAAACCAGCTTATGGAGTGTCAATTAATCTTGTCGCTCGACATGGTAGAAATAGCAGCCAATTCTTTTTAGCATCACCCTTGAACATTCTACAGTAAGAATGTCTCTGGTTTTGATTATATAAGTTTCTTTGATTGAGTTGAGCCGGAAGTTAAACCACAGCAATAACAAGAAAAGATACGTTGGAACGTGTAATCTGAGATACACTACGTATAATACAAAACATTTTTTTTTAATTGTTGAGGTGAGGTGCGGGTCGTCATGACTGGAACGTCTTCAGTCTGCTGGATCAGGATTGACATCAAAGTTACGCACACACATAAATAGTCCGTGCGATACAAAAAACATCAGGATGGAAATGATTAGAACGCCTTCCATCAAGGGTCTGTTCGATCACAACCAGCTTAAATGGTGTGAAGTGGCTTTCATCTATTTGTCGGAGACGAACAAGTATCAGAAATCAACCGACGAAATGTTTGTTATTGTAATCGCCGGACAGGTTAAAAATATCAGCCAAATCTCCCTAGAATCAAACCCTACCGTATTATAGAGAAAAGGACACATTTAGATAATATTGAATACAACATGTGTTAATAAAAGTTAGGGTGATCACATCTGGAACGTCTTTGATTTGCTCAATCAGAGCTGACCTAATTACAATAACAACGAAGAGTAAAAAAAATCGTAAAAAAATCATCTGTTGTAGAACTTGCTAAAAATTACCGCCAAATTTCATTCAAATCACATCCTCACATCTCTTTTAAAAAAAAGATATATTGAATAATGTATTCAAAAATTGGAACGGTCAGGGATGGAATACCTTTTGGTCATTGGTTTGCTCAGTGAAGCATAACCTAGGACCATAACAAAAATGAAACTTTAAGGTTTGTGTAAGATACAAGAAATTTTTTTTAATATGTATTAATACGAATCTTTTTTTGAATAGTTGAAGATGTGGTTCATTAGTTTTCTTTAAACCATAATAAATTTTTATTAGTATCCAAAACTAAATGTTCACAGTATTATATGAGCAATATATGTGTGTGTGTGTGTGTGTGTGTGTGTGTATGTGTGTGTGTGTGTGTGTGTGTGTGTACTATGTAACCAGTTGGTGAATAAAAGGTTAGTTATTTAGATATTTGATGACCTGATCAATATCAATTACATGTATAAATTAATTAACCAACTTATCAAATAGATTGATAATACTGATAGTGAATTAAATACCAATTAGACAATTTGCTAAGTCAAACGAATGTTTCACTGTGCGGTGCAGATTTTAACTCTTTTTCTGTAGCTAAATTGCTCGGTAGGGAATTGTCTTTTTTGTCCTGTTCCCAGTTTTCAACGGAGAACTCGTCTGATATTTCAGAAAATAACCCAATAGAATCAGTTCTGGTGATGCTGGAGTTCTCTTCACAATCTTTGTTGTCTTCGCTTAAATTTGAAACATCTGGGTAAACTTGAAATGCAACTTTCATATTCTGCAGATAGCTTTCTCCTTCGCTATTGCAAACGTGAAGGGCTTCTAAGTAGTCATCGCGCTGTTGAAGGTCTAGATTATTCAAAGCTAGAGAAAAACGTACAGGGGAATCAAGTTTTAATTCTAACAATAATGGATCGCTACTACTCAGGGTAGAAGCTAATACTGTGCATTCTTTGATTACCCTTTTAGCCGTAACTACTCCGACAAAAGTATCAAGAATTGGCGGTAGATTACCACATACTAAATTTAATCGGAATGGAAAGTCTTCACGTTCAATTATATTCTTCATCGTTAAATATTTTTTACTGTCTGGGCCATCAAGAGGAAGCTCACAAAAGCCAGTGTTGGATGAAAACGGAATCAGGAGGATATCTTTACTTTCACTGAAGCATTTCAAAAATCTGAAAGTAATAAAAGCAAAAGAACAGGAATTATTTTCTGGAAAAAAAATTCAAATATCAAATGTATTGAAATATGGTTTACAATCATTTTTAACCACATCAATCACCTCAGTATCGGTCCTTTTGACATAAAAGTAACTGGCAGTTTGAGTCGTTAAAGCTCAAGACTTACTGACCAAGGTCAAATTTTCTCATCGCACTGTATTTCTAACAATGGCTTATGGTTTAGACACAAGACTGGCAGTTTTAAGGGGCGGCGGTCCGTCGATTGCATAAACCTCAGTATTTGAGTGGCACTCTATTTTATCGACCTCGGAAGGATGAACGGTAATGTTGGCCTCAGCAGAGTTTGAACTCGGAATGTAAAAAAAAAACCGTAGAAATGTCACAATGCACATTTTTACGGACGCTCTAACGATTCTGCCAGTTCTTTTGCATTTACGTTTGTAACAATAAGACTTCATTCCTACTGACTTAGGAAAGAATTACAAGATACAAGCAGCTAAATTATCTTGAACATTTTATTTTCTTGTTAGATTGTTGTGTCAAATTCAAACGCTCTCGCAAGCATTGCAAGGTGATTAAAAAATTGGCATGGCAACCAAGTAGTTTCTTCTGGTTCAATCCCGCTATGTAGTACCATGCCTGTGAGTGACATTTGGTTAACGGAAACTCAAGAAATCTGTTGAATACATGTGTACATGAGTGTGTTTTCACGTTTACTAGGTCTGATCAATAAGTATCCGGACTGTTGCCATAGTAACGAGGCTAAACACGCACAGTGAAGCCGCTCGGCAAAGATAGACCTTGGACTCTGCTGTGCGTGTGCACTAAGTTTTAACGTTTTAGCTCACTTCGGCTATTTACAGAAGCGCTTGGAAGTAAGGTGCGTAGCGTGTGACCGTCGCATTGACCATGGCTGAGAAAGTTGTCATGGCGATACCTGCTCAGAGGCCTACGAAAAGTTGCAGAAAGTATATGGAGTGGAGTGCATGACCCGCACTCAAGTTTATGAGTGGTTCAGACGCTTCCATGATGGCCGAAAAAATTGTCGATACTCACGAACATTCTGGGAGACCCGCAACCAACAGAACTGAGAAAAACATCACAGATATGCGTGCAGCTGTGAGGGAAAATCGTCGAATCACCATCCGTGAGTTATCAGAGAATGCGCAGATTAGTTGTGGTTCAGTTCAGTCCATTATCGCTTAAGATTTGAGCATGAGACGTGTGTCTGCCAAGTTTGTGCGAAAACTGATTTCAGCTGACCAAAAAGACATTCGGGGTTTCAGTTTCAGAACACACGCTACACACCTTCCTTCTAAGCACTGCTGTAAACAGGGGAGGTGGGCTAGAACGTTAAAATGTAGTGCACATGCACAGCGGAGTTCAAGCTGTGTCAAGCGGTTTCACTTTATGTGCTTCAGCTTCGTTATTATGGCAACAGTCCGGATACTTATTGTTCAGACCACGTACATCGCTTAACGAACGATACTTTTTTTTTATATACGTAATTTATCGGCTTGAAAAATATAATTCGCTAAAATAAGTACTGAGGTTGATATTATCGACTAAATCCTTAAATGCAGTGACCCAGTATGGTCGTAGTCCAATGGCTTAAGCAAGTAAAAGAGTAGAAGTGCAAAAATAACCACGGGCCTATATGATTTTGCTCAATCATAGCAGCACTGTTACAAAATAGCAGCCAAACCTCCCTCAAATCACACCCTATCATCCGTCATTTAAAAAAGACGTCTGCATTGAATAATGTAAATGGAGAGGCAAGATGACCAGAAACGATCGAGAGCTAAACGACATCACCACCACCACCACAACCACCATCACCACCATTACCATTACAACCACCACCACTACCATCACCACCAACAACAACATCACTAATACCTCACTATCACCACCACCACCGCCATTACCACCACCATCAACACCACCAACTCAACTGATTCACTATTACATCTGACTATCAATACAAGCGAGTATGACCTGGCAGCGTGCACCATGCTTTCGCTAATTGTTTTTGGTGCCTGTGTAATTGCGAGCAGATATAGACACAGTCTCGTGAACCAACGAAACATCGGGAACATGAAGGCTGGAGGGAGAGAGAGGAAGGAAGGGGAGAGAAAGAGAGAGAGTGAGATTGGGGAGGGGAGAGAAAGGAGGAACAGAGAGAGGGAGAGAGAGGGAGAGAGAGAGAGAACCGTGCCTGCATTCGGCTGGTATTTATTTTCAGCTGAGTAAACTGGAGCAAAATGAAGTGATATGCTTTGGTCAAGGACACAACGTGCCGCCCCGTCCAGGAATCGAACCTAGGGCCTAAGGATTAAGGTGTTGTTCTTATAACTGATACCATAATTTAAAGTGATATATCATATTTACCTTGTTTTATTCTGATATTGTTTCAGCTGTTTCAAGTGTTTCCCTTTCACCACATCGGAATTCAACACTCGCAACACTCGACCGGGTTCAACTGGTCGTTCTTCGTAAAAATCTTTTCCACTCTGTATTGAACTCTCTGGCTGGTGTATGGCCAATGTTTCCTTCATGGTGATCACAGCTTTGGCTCTTGCGTCGGACACTGCCTGAGCGTCTTCGTAGTAGGGTGGCGGACAGTCTTCATCGCAATCTGGACAGTAGAACCATCCTGGGAAAGAAATGTGGAACGCTTAATGGAATGCATGTCGTAGCATGAATACACTGTCTTCACACAAACTCAAGCATACACACATACGCACGCATGAATACACACACACACACACACATATATATATATATACACACACGTACATATATATGTATACATACATGAATATATGTTTGTTTGTTTGTTTTTTCTGGAGCGAATATGTTTTGGAGTCGTGATTTGAAGCATTGGGAAATTTGAAATGAAGTCTTTTTTTCTTCATGTAGTAGTTCAAATACAAATGTAGTTATAAATAATACTTTCAAATTTTGGCACAAGGCCAGTAATTTCATATCATCCTCAGTATTCAACTGGATCTCGTTTTATCAATCCCGAAAAGGATGAAAGGCAATGAACTCGGTGGAATTTGAACTTGAAACGTAAAGATAGATGAAATACCGCTAAGCATTCGGGTCGGCGGGCGAAAGATTCTGCAAGCTCGCCGCTTTAAATGTAGTTATGAATAATGACTCATAAAATATCAGGTTAGACAGACAGAAAAAAAAAGTCCACAAAGTCATCCACGGAATCTAACTATACGTCTGCCGTAGACTGGACAGCTGCAATACTATTTCACTTGAGAGACTTGCTGACATTCATCTCTCAGATAAGAAGCTTTAATCTTACAAGGGAGAAAGGAAATTCATTTATTTTGGATCATATTTGATGAATGACCAAGTACACGCGAAACATTTCACAAAAACGAGTGTAAAGTTGCATAAAATGTAATCGAAGCGGAGATTTTGCTAGCACAACTCTGTATTTGACCTCTTAGCACATCTATCAGTAGTAATTAGACGGAAAACTTTCACAAAATCATAAACTATTTGAAAATAAACACGTGTTTTGATTGATTGTGAGGTGTCTCATTTGAGAATAATTGTATAAATTGAGTATGAGTGATTTCGAATAAAAAATACGCTATGATATGAGGTGGAGGGAGAGGATAAAGAAAAATAGTGCTTGAAAAGAGGAATGTAAGAGTGAAGAGTAGAAGGTGTAAGATAGGAGTGAAGCAGGGTGTTAACTTTATAGAAATGTATATATTGCAGGTCTTACAGTTAATAGCGCAAGGGAGATTTCCCTAAAGGTTAACATATTTTAATTGACTGTAATTTAAATAAACAGTGTATAGTGTAAATAACATTTTCACATAAATAGATCTGCAATAAATATGAAGTCTGTGTCCGCAATAATATATTAAATCTGAATTGCAGCTCAAGATGTTCGCAGGATAGAACAACATTTCTACTTATTCACTTGTTCATAATCTCAGGATCTCAAAACTTGGTCATATTTTGATGCATATCTTAAATTTTCCAAGTCATTTCAATATTTATGCATGGCCTTCGAATCCCAAATGTACCATGACAAAGTGGTAGCAGTATGTTTGTTTGTGTTCTGAAAGATGTATGAGTGTGTGTGTGTTTGTTCATTAAAATGCAGTTTAAACCAGGGAGGTGTTAAACCAATATAATGTTTCGTTATTGATACATTTTCTAGTCTCATATCAGCGTCATAGACAATGGCAGTTGTTAGATATTTACCTTCTAAATTACATGAGACAGGATTTATACAATATGTAACTTAGTATGCGAGATACTCAGAAGATTCAGCTTTTTTTAGAGTAATATTCAACAAAGCCTTAACGAAGTGGTTTACAATAAAATAGTTTACTGATTGTATTTTGTTGAAAACTTGATATAACCAACATATACATACACATAATTTTCAGACTCCAGTTACACATAAGACACCACTTCGTTAAAATACAAATAGGTTTTGAAACAACTTCGACATCAATAACAAAATTCTGAAACATGCGGCAAAAATCGCCCGATATTCTGCGAATTATGCACAAAGGAGAAACTAGAAATTTTGTTCCATCTCCGACAGATATCTTGGACCATAATTCAAAGTAATTTTATTTTGGTTTTGTTTTCAAACATGGCTTCATATTTCTTGTAGAAATATGAAGCCATATTCACTCCGTTAACTGTTTATTTGTATAATTCCTTTACATAATAATCGATTGCTTTGTTTTGTTTAATTTTGTTTTATCTTAATATTAAACACTTGTAAGGCGGCGTGCTGATAGAATCGTTTGCACGCCGGATGAAATGCTTAGAGGCATTTCGTCCGTCTTTACGTTTGAGAACCTATGTTCTAGGACATGATTCATTTGGATTGGAAAATCACAAAGCAGTTTAACCTTTTCATTTTCAGTCACTTTCTCCGGGGCATGCTCATACCACTTGTATCATGACGGAAATCCACATTTCTCAGTGGATGAGCTTTACAATAATATTATTAAGGCGGTGAGCTGGAAGAATCGCTAGCACGCCGGGCGAGTTGCTTAGCGGCATTTCGTTCGTCTTTACGTTCTGAGTTCAAATTTCTCCGAGGTCGACTTTGCCTTTGATCCTTTTGGGGTGATATAAGTACTAGTTGAGCATTGGGATCAATGTAATCGACTCACACCTTTCCCCAAACTTGTTGGCTTTGTGCCAAAATTTGAAACCACATTGAATACCTGTAAAGGCAGAGAGCGGGTAGAATCTTACCACGTTGGTCAAAATGCTTAGCGGCTATTCTTACAGCTCCTTATTTTCTTTGCCATGTATTCTCTCAGAGTCGAATAAAATAAGTACAAGTTGAGTACGGGGGTCAATGTAATAGACTTGCCTCTGCCTCTCGAAATAGTTGGCTGTGTGCCAAAATTATATTAAACCCTTGGAGTAACCTCCCTTACATCAGAAACTGTAAAATACCTACCACCACTATCATAAAGACCTGTGAATTAAATACACGGCAAAACAAGTCTCTTAGTTCAATTCTTTATGCCTATCTTTCTCCTTTTTTACCACCACTCCTCTAATCCACTCTCTTCCTCCCTTCTTCCCTGTCACCCGGCCACATATCTACTTTCATAGCCTATATCATAACAATTTTACAACCGAAACCTCTTAAAACAATTCAAATCACGTAGTTTCTTCTCAAATGGAACAGATCCCAAGTAATAAAAAGCATATTTCTTTTAAAATTTATTGCCTGTCATTCATCTGTGAAGTTCCGCTTTGGATCAACATTATATTATATATCATCATCATCATCATCATCATAATTTATATATTAGGAGTTTAGATTTCAAAGATAACTCATAGAAGACGTTTGCGAGTTCAAATGTCAGACACTGCACGAGAACGCTAAAATGCTTTGAATTATAAAAAACCGAAACATTTTAGAGAAAACTAGCTTATATATATACATACATACATACATACATACATACATATATATATATATATATATATATATAATATATATATATATATATATATATATATATATATATTATATATATATATATATATATATATATATATATATGGCGCAGGAGTAGCTGTGTGGTAAGAAGCTTGCTTACCAACCACATGGTTCTGGGTTCAGTCCCACTGCTTCGCACTTTGACCAAATGTCTTCTACGATAGCCTCGGGCCGACCAAAACCTTTGAGTGGATTTGATGGACAGAAACTGAAAGAAGCCCACCGTATGCTTAAATCTTATACATCATACATGTACGGACACACACATCGGGCTGTAGTCTCTGGGTAAGCAAGAAAGTCCATTGACTAAACTACACATACTAATTATCTAACATAGAAAATAAATTATATACAATTCATCATTAAAAAAAACGGTAATTTAATGCATGAACTTCGATGTAGAATTCAAGAATTGGGTAACATTGTCATGTTAGAGAAGTACAATATTTTCGTAGCTTTTAACCTTAATATAATTATGAATACGTGATGATATTAAAGTAACTTGCTGTTTAAGGTGAATTAAACATAATCTCGTAAAAGCGAAATGGCTTCTGACCTTTTGGTCAGTGTTATGACAGAGGAGTCTGCGCTTGAGTGTTGCATGGCGTGTTTGTCTCTATTGATTACTACATATGAATGCATAAAATAATGATAATAATGTATTTATGCGGGGTACGCGCGCGTGTGTGCGTGTATGTGTATGCGTGTGTGTGTCAGAGAGAGGGGGGGGAGAAAGAAAGAAAGAAAGAAAGATTATTATTATTATTATTATTATTATTATTATTATTATTATTATTATTATTATTATTAACATTAAGGCGGCGAGCTGGCGGAATCGTGAGCACGCCGGGCAAAACGCTGAGCAGCACTTCGCACGCCCATACGTTCTGAGTTCAAGTTCCGCCGAGGTCGACTTAGCTTTTCATCCTTTCGAGGTCGATTAAATAAGTACCAATGAAACGCTGGGGTGGATGTAATGACATACATACATACATACATGCATACATACATACATACATACATACATGCATGCATGCATGCATACATACATACATACATACATACATACATACATACATACATACATACATACATACATTATATATGTATCTTGGTGTGTGTCTCTGTCCCCCTTCACCGCTTGACAACCGGTGTCGCTGTATTTATGACTAATTGAGTAAGTACTAGGCTGAAAATAAGTCCTGGGGTTGATTTGTTCGACTTAAACCCTCCAAGGCGGTGCTCCTGCATGGCCGCAGTCAAAAGACTTAAACAAGTAAAAGAATAAATAATAATAACAGCCAATGATTTTAAGCTTAATCCTTCCCCCATCATCCCCCATCACTGCTCATCGCCCATCAGCACTACTACAACTTCTACTTTCACTCCAGCCCCAATGCTAACCTACAGGCAAATATCTTTTATACTCCAGCGGCCCTGCTTGTCCGAGTCTAAGGGGCATAACTCCAAGGAACTAAATTTTTATCCCTGTGATTTGAACGAAACTATTTCCCCCAAATTTCCTTTAGTTCTTTTAGGTTTCTTTTTGTTGTTTTCTTTTTCTTGTTTTTTTTATAGCTGTAAGACCTACCGACCAGAGGCGACTCTATCAGGTCCCTAGTGACATAGAACTCATACCGTACTATTCCTTTCAGTCTTTTCTGATGACTATTGACCAATATATGGGTGTCTGTTTTTTTTCTGACTCACGGATTTTTAAACTACATCATCATCATAATCATTTGACGTCCGTTTTCCATGTTAGCATGAGTCGGACGTCTTGACAGGAACCGGTAAGGCCAAGGTCCGCACCAGGTTCCAGTCTGTTTTGGCTTGGTTTCTGGCATAGTCCGGTTTTGGCTGAATGCCCTTGGTATAGTTTCTTGGCATAGTCTGCTTTCGGCTGGATGTCCTTCCTAACGCCAACCATTCCACAGAGTGCACTGGGTGCTTTTTATGTGGCACCAGCACCAGTACCTTTTCAGTGGTACCAATATCGATGTTTTGTACGTGGCACCAGCACCAAGACTAATGCTTTGCTTGCCATCAGAGGTACAAGCTCTCTGAACTTCTCCCTCTTATTCTAGCAATTACACTTCCTGTACTGTACAGCTTCCTCCGCAGTTAATTAGGTCCCCTTGGTAGCAAAAATTATCTACAACTTCCAGACAGCCACCGCAACATTTCAGGAAATCAGTTTCCTGTGTATCTGTGGTACTTTATGACTCGTGTACATCCTCCGCATACGAACACAACTTTCTCTGTTAACATTCCAATTATTCCACTGCACCTCTAGGGTGTTCATAGCTTGCACTTGGAACACCAAATATAATTTCTGCCTACACCCTTCCTACATATCGAGCAGGGCCATTTACTAGATGGGTTAAGTGTCCTTTCTAGTTTCTTGTTTACTAGGACCTTGGTCTTTGCTAAGTTTAATATAAGACCTATAAATACATACTTTAAGACCTATAAATGCATACTTTAAGACCTATAAATGCATTCGTACGTGAGGTTCACACTGAAGATATCATCCACATCATAAGCAGTTGTCCGAAAATGTCATCACGGTATTATCTACCGATGAGACATGATGCTATAGGTAGGACACTCTATAATGAAATCCGTCGGAAGTAAAATACCGAGGATAAAGAGATAAGAACCCACAATATGGTAGAAGCTATAGCCCCTCATAATAAAATGGAGTACTGATGGAATGTCCCAGTGAAGACCTCAATAAAATGTAAGCTCAACAGACCTGATATAATGATTTGGGATTGTGAAGAGAAACTGTGTACAGTTGTGGAAATTAACTGCCCAGCAGATGTTAACATGAAACTGAAGATCAGTGAAAAACAGAACACCTATGCTGAACTATTCAGAAATCTGAAGTTACACTATCCAGATTACAAGTTCAGGTTTTATTGTAATTATTGGGACCCTGGGATATGTAACACATTACCAAAATACCAATCTTGAGAAATAAGATTTCTCAAAACCAGAAAGGAGAAAGCTAATTCGAAGACTACAGATTCAATCCATCACTGGAACTATAAAAATGTGTAAAACTTCCCAGAAGTTTATCATTTAAATATATATGAGCATGTCTACACATGCAACTACATGCATGAGAATACATAGATAAAACATACAAATCTGCACATACATACATACATACATACATACATACATACATACATACATACATACATACATACATACATACATAATACATACATACATACATACATACATACATACATACATACATACATACATACATACATACATACATACATACCCTGTTGTTGATGTTAAAATTACAATGAAGGAGCCTTGGATCTAGGTTAGAAACCGATTCTTTCTCAATTGGCAAGAAATCTTGAAATACACTGAATAATGACATACATACATACATACATACATACATACATACATACATACATACATACATACATACATACATACATACATACATACATACGATGAGGTGTGGCTGTATGGTAAGAAATTTGCTTCCCGACCATATGGTTCGGGGGTTCGGTCCCACTATGTGGCCCTTGGAAAAATATCTTCTGTTATAGCCCCAGGCTGACCAAAGCCTTGAGAGTGGATTTGGTCGATGGAAACTGAAACAAACCTGTCGTATATATTGATTATATATATTAGGTTGTTAAGAAAGTTCTTGCGGAATTTAAATGATGTATTTTCAAATTAATTTTCGTTAAATTACTTTGACTTTATATATCATTTTAATGCCTGTTTTCATTCTATTTAATCGTGTTACTCTTTTTCTTTTTGAATAATTAGGTCATTTTTTCCGGAACGTTGAATACAAGATGGACAAAAAGCAAATTCGCACAATTTTCTTATTCCAGCTCAAGCTAGGTCGAAAAGCTGCTGAAATAGCTCGGGATATCAACGATGCGTTTGACCCAGGAACCACTAATGAACGTGCAGCACAATGGTGGTTCAAGAAATTTCGTAGCGGTGACGAAATACTTGAGAAATTGATGCCGCACGAATTGAACGACAACCAAAAAATACACCGTTTTGAAATATCGTCTTCCCTTCTTTTACGCAACAAGAACGACCCGTTTCTAGACTGGATTGTGACTTGCGCCGAAAAATGGATTCTTCGCGACAACCGGCGACGCTCAGCTCAGTGGTTGGATGCCAACAAAGCTCCGCGCCACTTCCCGAAGCCAAAGTTGCACCAAAAGAAGGTCATGGTGACTGTTTGGTGGTCTGCGGCCGGTCTCATCCATCACAGCTTTTTTGGATTCAAGCGAAACCATTAAGGCGGAGAAGTACTGTCAGCAGATGGATGAAATGCATAAGAAACTCCGACAACAACAGCCAGCATTGGTCAATAGAAAAGGACCAATTCTTCTCCACGACAACGCTCGGCCGCACATCGCACAACTGACCCTGCAGAAGTTGAACGAATTGGGCTACGAAACTCTGCCTCATCCGCCATACTCACCAGACCTCTCGCCTACCGACTACCACTTTTTCAAGCACCTCGACAACTTCCTGCGTGAGAAATGCTTCAAAAACCAAGACGATGCTAAACATGCTTTCAACGACTTCATCGCCACCAGAACACAGGATTTTTACGCTACTGGCATAAATAAACTTGTTTCGCATTGGCAAAAGTGTGTTGATTCTAATGGTGTTTATTTCGATTAATAAAGTTTCGTTTGAGCCGAGATATGGTGCATCTGAATTCAAAGGTTAAAAACCGCAAGAACTTTCTCGACAACCTAGTATATATATATATATATAACTCTCCGTGGAACCCCTAGTGAGAAACCGATCGGTAAGATCGGTCGTAATGGATATATAATATTGTATATTTCGAGGTGCGGGGTTCGAATCGCCATAGCCACTTGCTGGCAGCTTTTTTCCGGCTTCTAAGGTAAATACCCAATGTTTCTCTGTAGTTTTCACAACTATAGTGTTCGAGATTTACTTTCATACCTGTAAAACACCAACACATTCGGTGCTTCCAAAGTTTGTGTGTGTGCGTGCGTGCGCGTACGCGTACGGGTGTGTGTGCGCGTGTGCGCGTGTGCGCGTGTACGCGTGTGCGCGTGTGCGCGTGTGCGTGTCTTTGTGTCCGTGTTTATCCCACCACTACTTGACAACCGGTGTTGGTGTGTTTATGTTTCCGTAACTTAGCGGTTCAACTAATTAGACCGATAGAATAAGTACAAGTACCTAAGAAATAAGTACTGGGGTCGATTTATTCGACAAAATTTCTTCAAGACGTCGCCCCAGCATGGCCACAGTCTAATGACTGAAACAAGTAAAAAAAAAAAACAAGATACACACACACACACGCATACACATGCACACACACACACACGCATACACATGCACACACACACATACGTACACACAGACACTCATCAGATATACTTGTATGTACACGCATACACCACCACCACCACCATCACTACACATGAGTGTTTACGTAACAGAGAAAATAAAAGAGAGTGGGGGAGGGCAGAAATATCGCACCTTGTCTCAGGCAATATTTACAAATAGTGCGATGAATTAATAACTTATCTTTACACATGTCACGAGTTTTTGTTTCAAACATGAAAATCCTTTTCAAAACCCCCGTCACGAATATCCGTGTCATTTATATGAAATTCTTTCGTTATACGTGAATAGACCATCCTATTGCTTACAATAATGTATCACAGCAGGATTAGCAAGCAACAAAAAGAATCAAGTTTACATGGATTTAAAAGTGACACTATATCTATTTCTAATGCTTAGTAATAAGCTTAATGAAGGTCTGTTGATAAAACATGTCAAATGTAATTCGTCATCATGCATAACTGACTGGAAACCTCTCTCTCTCTCTCTCTCTCTCTCTCTCTCTCTCTCTCTCTCTCTCAATATCTCCACCCCACATCATGTTAAATAATGCTTTTTAGTTAATTTGGTATGGCAACTCCTCGATTATGTGTGTGTGTGTGTGTGTGTGTGCTCGCGCGTCCGTATGCCTTTGTGCTCGTCTTTGTCCCCATCACATCTTGACAACCGATGATGCTTTGTTTACATTCCTGTAACTTGGTGACTCGACAAAGAAAGATTGATTGAATAGATACCAAACTTTAAAAATAAGTACTGGAATCGACTAATTCGTTTGGCTAAGCCCTTCAAGACGGTGCCCCCAAAATCTGTGGAGTACACAGCCAGTTATACAATAATACAATCAATAATTGGTTCAATCGATCAAATAAGATCAAATAACTTAAACACTTACGGTCGAAACCGAGCAAGATCCATCATTTATTCTTAAACTCATCCAGTATAGACCACCGACATTACAGGCGGGGAGGAATGTGAGACCGCAGCAGTTGAGGTTGACATATTTCTCCTGCATTCCACAAAACATTAGGAATGTAGAAAACCTCAAATTGAAGCCGATGCATGATTGCTCACAAACATAACTTAATTGTGTGTAACCCTTTCAATACTGCAACTACTGAAATAATTTGCAACAATTGCTGCGGAAAGGCCTTATTCTTAATCCTATTCCGAATAAAAAAGAAAACATAAGGCTGGCAATTATCTTTAGTTTCCGTTGCTAGCGTCACTGAGAGCGAAGTGCAGCAGTCATCTAAATTATATTGTGGTACCTAGTAAGAGCTGGATAGACTCGATCGTGGGTAGTTTCGTAACACAACCACAACAATAATGACAAGATACAAATCTCAAGCTATTCCACTGGAAAGCCAGTACCCTATAGGCACAACCATTCGTACTCTCGTTCTGTTTGACTATATATATGTGATCCTTGTGAACATGGCTTGGCTTTTCTGGGGTCTTAAACTGTGCGGTAATATTCGTAACGTCTCCGGCTAACAAATATGATTATTCTGAGAGTAAAACACGTAATTTATGTAGCATAAGAGGCAAACCGCAGAAGGAGGCCACGTTTTATAAATACGTTTGCTGTAGTTGATGGTATGTTACGTTTAAGGAAGGTGGAGGCCCAATTGATTACCGCACAGAGTGGCCAAAACCCACGCTAGCCCACTGACTCTAACCACCTGAAATACTTCTAAAACATTGATTTTCCACTTAAGAGCCAAAAAATATACCTCAAACTCGAGCAGTTGCTGATTCTCTACAAAGTTCAAGGATAGTATCAATATTCCACTGTGGATTACTACTGCAATTACAGCAAAGACTGTGCTGCTAGTACAGATATTAGTATCCTCAGACTGCAAGGCGGCGAGCTAGTAGAATCGTTACCACGCCGGGGAAAATGCTTAGCGACATTTCTTCCGTCTTTACCTTCTGAGTATGTGGAGGCGCAATGGCCCAGTGGTTAGGGCAGCGGACTCGCGGTCATAGGATCGCGGTTTCGATTCCCAGACCGGGCGTTGTGAGTGTTTATTGAGCGAAAAACACCTAAGCTCCACGAGGCTCCGGCAGGGGATGGTGGTGATCCCTGCTGTACTCTTTCACCACAACTTTCTCTCACTCTTACTTCCTGTTTCTGTTGTACCTGTATTTCAAAGGGCCGGCCTTGTCACTCTCTGTGTCATGCTGAATATCCCCGAGAACTACGTTAAGGGTACATGTGTCTGTGGAGTGCTCAGCCACTTACACGTTAATTTCACGAGCAGGCTGTTCCGTTGATTCGGATCAACCGGAACCCTCGTCGTCGTAACCGACGGAGTGCTTCCTTACCTTCTGAGTTCAAATACTGCCGGAGTTGACTTTGCCTTTTGAAGTCGATAAAATAAGTCGATATAATCGACTTATCCCCTACCCTGAAATTACTGGCCTTGAACCAAAATTTGAAATCAATATTCTTAGGCTGCATCAAAATGAAAATCATCTATGATTTACAAAACTAACCAATACGTTTATCTTCTAGGCTACCAACGTGATATCTCCTCACTTTTCTGTATCTAACACTACAATTATGGTCTCCACTTTTCAGAACTAACTAGTTGCATACTATGTCCACTGATATCCAACCTGTAGCAAAATATATGCGGCGAGCTAGCAGAAACGTTAAGCATGCCAGGCAAAAATGCTCAGCGGTATTTCGTCTGTTTTTGCGTTCTGAGTTCAAATTCCGCCGAGTTCGACTTTGCCTTTCATCCTTTCGGGAACGATAATTTAAGTACCAGTTGGGTACTAGGGTTGATCTAATTGACTGTCCCCCCCAAAAAAAATTTCGGGCCTTGTACCAAGAGTAGAAAAGAATATATGTAATAAAATGTTAAACCCACGAATGGCTGAACATAGAATGACAGACAATACCGAGTATAGCTGCTCCTTCAACATTCGGTTATTGATCTCCATTCAATAGATTTGTTCTCACAGAGATGGTCAGGGTTACTCAACAATAACTACTACTACTATTACTACCACCACCACCACCACCACCACCACCACAACTACCACCACCAGCACTACTACTAATACTAATACCACTACTGCCACCACCTCAACTACTACCATCACAACTACAACCACAACTGTCATCGCCGCCACAACCACTACCACCACCATTCACCACTGTTAAATAATTAATTCCTACCGTCATAATCCTCTGGAATTATCACGTCAGGTCCATTCTCTGTATAACTTTCCTCCGATTCATTATATTCCAAACACTTCGTCTGAAGCTTTCGTATTTCACGAAAATTAAAAATCAATAGCGGCTGCTTCAGATCGAACTCAAATTCCATTTCATTGAGATAGCAAGATTCAGCAGCGCATATTACCACACGTGGTAAAGTAAACTTTGAAACTAGTTCTTGCAAAGTGTATGTCTGAGCGCTCCATCGATGTTCCTCCGGAGCAGATAATATACTCGCTACCTTTAAATCTTTTCTCAGACGGTTCATTGTAGATTTCGTACAATTATTCCGGAACTTCTCTAATTTCTCTGTGGTTTATATCATATCATGGTATATGGTCAATGTCGGCGGATGAATATTTCATGTGAATTGAGTGTGATGCGTCATGGGTCGTCTGCTAAAGAAACAAGAAGAAAAAAAAAGAGAAACGTAAAGCGCATTTAACAAACATTAACATAATTATGGTTTTGAAGATAAATTATGGGCTCTTAGCTAACGGTTTAACTCTGTGTGTGTGTGTGTGTGTGTGTGTGTGGTGTGTGTGTGTGTGTGTGTGTGTGTGTGACTGGTTGGCTAGTTGCTAGTGAGTGACTGAATAAGTGAGGGAAGGAGAGCGTGTATATATACCCACACACATGTATATATGTACATATATATATGTATATATGTGGGTACACAAACTGTGTGTAGGAACATATATATACATATGTGTGCGCGCACACACTCAAAAGTACACATACATATTTGTATGTGTGTGTATACACACACACACACACACACACACACACACACATAGGTATACCTCACCCTAAGTCGTTAACTGGTTCCAGGAGACATGACTTAAGTCGTATTGTTCGTCTATAGGCTAGTCTAGGCCTGACCTAGCCTAGTCTAAACTGCTAACAGCCATTCCTCAGTGCTGTAGTCGACTCTAGCTCGTATCTGAGCATTGTGTTCGTCAGTTTCCGTCCAGTCCCCACGGCTGATGTGCGTGCTGAGAGTGACTTTGGAGTCCAAGTCGGTGGAGAAAGAGTCGTGGGCAGAAATCGTACAGGATGGTCGGTGCAGGTCGAGGATGTTGAAGATGCTCCTTTCTTCTCCTGCCTTTTGCCTCCGCATTCTATTGTCTGTTCTACTCGAAGGAGCTGGCTCCATTGCGGATAGCAGTCCTCCAGGCTGTCCTATCCAGGGCAATCTATTTCCATGAGGATGGCTGGATGTTAGCTTGAGCCAAGGTCCATTTGAGCTGGTGTTTAAAACGGAATTTCGGACCTCCTCTGGGTCTTGTACCGATTGAAAGTTCTCCGTAGAGCATGATCCTTGGGAGACGAGAGGGCTCCATACGCTAGATGTGACCTGCCCAGCGGAGACGATGGCGAAGAATGGTGGCTTCGACACTTGGTAGTGAGGCGCGGCGAAGAACCTCGTTGTTGGTAACGTGATCGTCTCATTGTATGTTGAAGGCACTTGAAGTCACTGCGATACAACATCCAAGTCTCACAAGCGTAGGGTTGACAGGACAATGGTACGGAAGACCATGATCTTTGTCCGGATGGTCAGCGCGCGATTGAAGAATACACGTGGGCTGAGTTGGCCGAAGGTGGAGTGGGCCGAAGGTGGAGTGGGCCGCCCCAATCCGGTTCTCCACGTCTTTTTCATACGTGGGGGTCTTCGAAAGGGTATTTCTAGGGGTTGGCCGTTGATGCTAATGTTTATGGGTGAACTGTTCTGGCCTGGTGCAGGTTAGATCAGTGTCTTGGTCTTTAATGTGTTTACCTGCATCACGAAACGTTTGTAAGCCGCGTTGTAAAGTTCGGCCGTCCTTTGTAGGCCATCTGCGGTCCGGCTCGGAGTGGCATTATCGTCGGCATACTGCATCTCAGGGACTGAGATGGCGGAAGTCCTCGTCTTTGCACGGAGACGTGCGAGACTGAAGAGTCCGCCATCCAAGTGATAGCGCATGTTCATGGAAGGCGAGTCTAGTGGGATTTCGTTGAACATGGCGGCCATGTACAAAGAGAAACAGGTTGATGCCAGGACGCATCCTTGCTTAAGACCCCCATTGATGGGAAACGGGTCTGTGAGAGCCTTTTGATGGCATATCCTACCCACCGTCGTGAAGGGAGCGTACCAGGGCAATGAAGTCCTCCGGACATCCAAACCGGGTAAGGACGGCCTACATTGCAGGACGGGGGACCTTGTCAAAGGCTTTCTTTAGATCCCAGATGAACATTTCAGACTGTTGTTGTTTCTGACACTTCTCCTGGAGTTGACAGGCACAAAAGATCATGTCGATTGTGTCTCGAGAGGGTCGAAAATCACACTGGGACTCAGGGAGGACGTCTTCCGCGAGGATGAGAAGACGACTGAGTAGGATACGGGCGAAGATCTTACTTGCAATACTCAGGAGTGAGTTGCCCCGATAGTTGTTGCAATCCTCTCGGTCTCTCTTCTTGTAGATGGTGATGATAGTTGCATCGCGGAAGTCGTTGGGGGTGGGGGACTTGTTTTCCTAGTTGCCTAAACTGCTAATAGCCATTGCTGTACTTTATTTATGAATACATTTTCGATAAGACATGGTTAACAAAAACCTATTTTAAGTTTACAAACAAATGCAAATATTATTTTGTAATACAATAACAAAACGAAAAACTAAAGTATTTCAAATTTACGAATACGTACAATTTGGTGGTGTTTACATCGCTAATAGCCACTCCCCATTGCTGTACTTTATTTATGAATGCATTTTCAATAAGACACGGTTAACAAAAAAATATTTTGAGCTTACAAACAAATAATTATTATTTTGTAAAACCTTAAAAGGAATCCCCCTTCTCCTTATAATACTTCTCTGCTGCTGGGATAAAAAGATTAAAGAACCAATCTTCAAAAATAACAACAGTAACCTATGCTTTTCTATTAGCCGTCCATATAACGGCGAGATGCCTTGGGTATGTTCTTCAGGGTACGGGGGTTGTGTACATGATACATTTTTTATTCACTTACTTTTGTTTTAAAATGAAAGAGAAGAGAACATGAAAGATGTATGTACGTATATATGAAATGGACATGTGTGAAGAGAGGGAGAGAGAAAAGAGGAAGAGAGAGAGGGGACGAGGGAGAGAGAAAAAGAGAAAGAGAGAGAAAGAGTGAATGAAGGGGTATGTTGTCATATATACGTACATACATCAATACATGTGTACATCTTTTTTGTATGTACGCGCCATCCAACTAAAATGCAAATATATGGGAAACTACCACCTGTGTCATCTCTTGTGAAAGGTAGGAGAGTCCAGTTTGCTGGACATTGTTGTAGAGCTGAAAAAGAAGTAATTTCTACTCTTCTCCTCTGGAAGCCATCTACTCGCAACACCAGAGGGCGCACACTCTCCTACCCTGATGTAATCTCTAGGGATACAGGCATCCAGCAACAGGACCTCCGTAATGCTATGATGGACCGTGAAGTCTGGCGCAACATGGTAAATTCCATTGCCTCGACCACGGTCGAACAATGATGAATGATGATGTGTGTGAGAGTTCTCATGTATGTGTAAGTGGCACTCTCTCTCACACACACTCACATACACACGCACACACATCCATACATCTTTCAGCATTTTGATTGAACAGTCCTGTGATCGGAGACATTCTAAGCATGACCATCTCTTCTTTATTCAGATGTAGTGTACATTATTCAGAATACCCTTCCTACTTTTTTAAGGCAGTTGACGCACAGACACACAAACAGGTACAATCATAAATACGTACGTATAATATAAATATATTCGGAGACCCCCTTCGGTCACGACACAGACCATGGGATTGCACCTAGTTACCCTCCTAGACACAAGACCAGCAGTCGCCCATGCATACCAGCCTCCCCTCTCCACGCCACCAGTGTTATCCAAGGGAAAGACAAAGGTCGATACAGCTGAGTGAACTGGAGCAACGTGAAATAAAGTGCCTTGCTCAAGAACACAACACGCAGCCCGGTCCGGGATTCGAGCTCACAACCGCACGATCGTAAGCTCGACGCTCTAACCACTGAGCCATGCGCCTTCACTACATATATATATATATATATATATATATATATATATATATATATATATATATATAATATATATATATATTATATATATATATATATATATATATATATATATATATATATATATATATATATATATTATATATATATATATATATATATATGCATATATATGTCATTTCTGCATTTTTGGTTAAATCAAATATGCATATATATGTATACATATATACATACATTCATGCACACACATATACACAGACATACATGCATCCACTCATACTTGTATTTGTATTTATATGTTTCTACATGTATGTATACACTGGTGTGTGTGTGTGTGTGTGTGTTCTTTATGGAAGTAAACTAAGACACTATGAAAACAGGTAATATAACAAAGTACGTGACATGGCTGACACATAACAACTACGTTAATAATATTTTCTTACATAAGTATGAAAGCGCGCAGATTTATAGGAAAAGTCAAACGAGATTTTCTGATGCTCATTCTTTTCCCATTGATATTATAAGCGTTGTTATATAAATGAGAAGGAACGGTGACTGTCTGATTGTGTGTCGACATATAAATTAATTCGTCAAAACCTATAGGGCTCTTCACTATCTACACCAGTGTCTGCCAAACTGTGTGCCGCAGCACAGTGGTATGCCGCAAGAGATACCTAGGGTGCCGCGAAAAAATATTCGCGAGATTTTCGGGAAACAACGATTCAAGAAATTCGCAAAGTTCGAGCATAAATATAAATTAATTACGTTACACGACGAACAGCAGTTTTACTACAATATATACCTGGTTGATCCTGCCAGTAGTCATATGCTTGTCTCAAAGCTTAAGCCATGCAAGTGTAAGTTCATGGTGTCTCCGAAGTAGACCTTGCCTTTCATCCTTTCGGGGTCGATAAATTAAGTACCAGTTGCGTACTGAGGTCGATCTAATCGACTGGCCCCCTCCCCAAAAAATTTCGGGCTTTGTGCCTAGAGTAGAAAAGAATATATTACATTTCTGCATTTAAACCGGGTTTGTCTCTAAGTAAATTGTTTAGTAATCCTAGTAGTTTTAATTTTTTGATTTATTTATAATTTACATAAATTATTTTATGTTAATTTTAATTGATTTTTAGTTTTAGATTTAAACATGGACAAATCTTTATTGTGACCTCAGAAAAATGAGAAAGAGAGTCATAGCAAACAAGACGAATACCAGAATAAAAAGTCCACCTCATCAAAACGAAATATAAAGAAAATTACATCCAATTATGGTTTTATATTATCGGAAAAAGACAACTCGGTTCCTTTTTGTATGATTTGTTTAACAGCACTCTCAAATGAAGCGATGGTTCCCAGTAAACTTCAACGTCATTTAATAACAAATCATCCGCAACATAAGGACAAACCAAATGAATACTTAGAGATGCTAAAAAATAATTTAAAAATTCAATCAAAAAGGCTGAAGAAATTTCACTCAATTCCCGAGAAAGCTCAAATCGCTAGTTACAAGATTGCCCAGCTTTTGACAAAGAAAAAAAAAACACATTCTGATGTCGAAAACATTATTTTACCAGCCTTGGAGATAGCCATTGGCACAATGATTATTGATGGAGCTGTCAAACAAATTTAAACCATTCCTTTATCTGCCCACACGATTTCTCGTAAAATTCAAGACATTTCGCGAGACATTGGGGATTAGCTCCGCGAACATTTCACTGGAGCAAAAAATTAACTCGAAAACTTGTGTGCAAATCGGTGAAAGTACAGACATCAACAACAAAGCTCAAGTAATTTCAATTCTACGAATCATTAGAGGTGCTAAAATCATAAGTCAGTTTTTCTTTTGTTGTGAATTGAAGGAAAGAACGACAGGAGAAGATGTCTTTAATCTGGTAAACCAAAATGTCGTATTGAGAGGGATGCAGGGGAAAACTTATATTAGCGTTTGCACTGATGGCGCTCCATCCATGCAGGGTCGAAGAAAGGGTTTCATGGCTCATGTATTAGAAACAAATTAAGTTGTAGATTACATGATTCACCGCGAAGTTTTGTTGTCAAAACCTCTACCTAATGATCTCCTGAAGACGATGGACAATGTTGTTAAAATGATGAATTACATAAAATCGCATTCCCTACGGTGCAGACATTTTGCATCCCTATGTAAAACTATGGATTCTGATTTTAAGTGCTTACTACTTCATACAGAAGTGCGGTGACTCTCGAAAGGAAAAGTGCTCTCTCGATTTATCTCGTTACGAACTGAAATATGTTTCTTCGATGTTGAAAATTCTGGATTTGAATTTCTTAACGATGATAAGGATTGGTTCTTTGTTGATTGCCATTATGTAAAGATGAAAGAACAGTGATTGAAGTTATGAAGAAAATATTTATTTACCGTTATATTGAATATACCTTGCCTCGACGGACAGGTGATAAAATCCTAGAGCCTGCGAAGTAAAGTTATATGTCGTTGATTTTCGTTGTGTTTGTTCTAGTTATTGTGTAGTAGTAATTACAGATAGAATTAGAATCATGCTGTAAGAGAAAATACAGTGAGCTATTGAGAGTGAGAGAGTGTGGGACGAAACAACTGCTATGGTGAGTTACCATAGTTGACATTTTTGTGCCCTTATCTTTAGAAACGGCGTTTTGTTGAGCCGGTCAGCCAGACTCCGTTCTCACTAACTCACCAACTCGAGTTGTCACTAACTGACTAACTGAGTTGTCACCAAGTGACTAACTGATTTTTGCTTGGGAGTTCTTGTTTTTATAACTATCCAGAAGAATAGACATATCGTTGAAAACAATGAATTTCGTTGGTGGTACTTGTTATCTTAATTCTAGCTTTTGGTGAAGTAGAAGAGGTTAGAAAGGTCAAGTGGTGAAGACATTATTTCGGCCAAACTAAGGCAATTTGGCAAATGTAAAACTGCTGTCACAGAAAAACTATTGTTCCACCGTGAGAAAAGTTTTTTGAGCTGTTACTTGAGATTTGGCTATGGTGGATCGAATCCACTTCATGTCTGCAAGATCCACTATATATAAATATGTATATATGTCGTTATTCAGTTTTATTTGAAGATTTCTTGCCAATAAAGAACTGGTTTTTAACTTAGATCCAAGGTTTTTTCATTGGAATTTCAAAAACATCAACAGTATATTTTTGTATGTATAGTTGTTTTGTTTATGTAATTTAGTCGGACATTTTTTCCTCCGAATTTCAACGACCCACTTCTACCTCAAACTCGATACCTTTTTTGCTCTAGTAACAGTATCAACATCAAGTACATAGGCGGCTCTACACGATTGCTCAACCTGTTAGAATATCAGTCAAATTTTTCTCAAATCACTTCCCATTGTCGTAAATATAGACGGGTGCATTGGAGAATGTCGTCCCTTACACAAAAGGACAGGACGGTAACAGCTTTAAGCTTTTGATAATAGACACGCACGATAAGGGTTGTATTGCGATCATACACTTTTCGGTCGCTGCCGAGATTCGTAATCATAGGTAAGAGTAGGCACAAAAGCAGAATTAAAAATAGCGAGTTTTGCTGTTTCAGCTTACCTCCCTTATTAACTAGGGCTGAAACTGGTGTATAATTGCACTAGCACTAGCAATTCTTGCATCCAATTCAACCTCCTGTCTTCCATCACTCGAAAAAACAATACCGGTACACTTAAACTTCTCCTGCATCAGTGTGACGCCACTAAAATACAAAGCATGCGGAGCAAGCGTCCTCGAGATGATCAATGGCTTCGCAAAACTGATTTTCGTTCTTGCTTTACAACACTCGACAGCAAACTTATTTAGTGAGTGCTGCAGAACATCATCATTAGTACCATGTCATCTGCAAATAGCCGATTAATTGTACATCTGCCATTTTTATATCACTTCCACCACGGCTGCTCACGTCAATCCAGCTTACAAAGTTTGTGAAATGGAGAAGCGACAATATACACGCCTGACTGAGTCCAACGCCTACATTAAAAGGTTTCAACTTAGCACAATTTAATCGATCAAAAAACATTAGGACATTTGTACAGGGAGTTCATGGTAATGAGAAGTTGCCAGTCGACTGCAAACTTATGCAAAAAAAAAGGAAAAAAACACCTCCACAGCATGTCCTGCAGCAGGCTCGTCGCCAAACTTTAGTACCCGGAGGTATTTCAGAATATGAGCACAAATTTGTATTGCGGGAAGATTTTTGTAAAAGGTCAACAATGCAAGCGTACATCTCTTGACAATACTCCCATGACCTTTCGGAGACTTGCTATAGAGTAAAGATCTGGCCAGCTCTGCAGCATCGAGGATGAATGCCGCACTAGCTTGAGATCGACAATGTTCCGACATCACTTTGGGCTTGACAATATCTCTCCAGCTATTTTTCAAGACACCTAACATAGAATACACCAGGTCAAATTTGTTTTACCTGGTTGACCTGCCACTAAGTAGTCTAATGCTTTTCTCAAAGCTTAAAGGTTCATCTTTTGTCTCCTCTTAAAATAAAATTGCATTGCCGTCTCTGATTACCATTGCTTTGGTGCCTTTCTAGAGATCCAGATCTCTTGGCATACACCAGTTAGCCAGGGGATAACTTCTCTATTTATAGTTTTTAATATCTCGGGCTGAATTTCATCCTCCCCGGCAACTATACTGCATTTGAGAGATATAAATACCCTTCTGGTGTTTATATAGCTTGATCCAGAAAACTAAACTAGAAAAAAAGGAATCTTTTGTTTAACAAAGTTGTCTTCTTTTTCTAATGAAAGTATATGATTAAGAAGCGGGTATTGAAATCTGAATGCTTTCCTAATGCTTTAAGTAAGCGTGAGAAATCGTGTTGCCTCACAGAGATACAGCCGTTTGCTGACAATTTTATTGATGATAATGCCACCTACTTACCTACTTATTCAATGCACGTGCCACGCATACATACATATATATGAATGTCTGACTATCTAGCTCTCTTTCTCTCATACATACATACATACATACATACATACATACATACATACATACATACATACATAAAGTGCATATATATGCGTGTGTATATATATATTAGGAAGTTGATCGTTATGGTCACTCTCTGGCTAGGCATAACAACCAACTTCCTAAAAAATATATTACCGCTCTAATGTTTTAGAGTGTTTCTTTTTCGGATATATGAATTACTAACGATATATATATATACTAGCAGTATCGCCCGGCGTTGCTCGGGTTTGTTTCGACCCTTTAGAATTGGATTTTTGAAAAAGTTTATTCTCTTTAAGTGAACATTTTTCTGGTTGAAATACACCGAAAAATGGCAACACAGCAGTCAAATAATCGTAAAAAATAGGGATTTTCATAGAAAAAAAAGCACCTTTTTGATGTAAATAATTTTTGGTGTTAACATGGTCCGATTTGAACTTTTTCTTCTACGGAAGGAAGAGCAAGCTTTCTTCTATCGTACTCTCAATTGTGGTCAACTTGTGCCGCAGGGTCTCGGAAGAGATAGTGTTAGTTGAAGGCTACCAAACCTGCCATACATAACAACTTCAGCTTTATATATATACTAGCAGTATCGCCCGGCGTTGCTCGGGTTTGTAAGGGAAATAACTATATAAGCATTTTTAGAGAGTTATAGCCAAAAACTAGCAAAAAATGCATTAAAAATGGAAAAAATATGATGGTAAATTTTTTGAAAAATCGTTGACTCATCGTAGACATTTTTAGAGAGTTACTTCCCTTATATAATAGCGAAAAAATGCATTAAAATGGAAAAAAAACGATGGTAAATTTTTTTTTAAATCGTAGACTCATGTAGACGCTTTCTTAGCCATTTCTGTTTTGGTGTCTTCAAGCCATGAAGTCGTTGTTCTAAAAGAACGCTGGTCTCCTTGACAACGCATTACGACGTTGATTTCCTTACACTCCCTTCCCCACAGGTGCAGGTGTGAGCGTGGACGCCAACTCCGCCGCCATCGACACACGAAAAATTATGCATTAAAATGGAATAAAAAATTATGTTAAATTATTTTTAAAATCGTAGACGCGCGCTAATACTCAGACGGGCTTGATATGAATCACGACTATAAGCTACCCGAATTTGGTTAAACTGTACCGCAAAATGTGGGAGTAGTTAGGAATCTAAATCGAAGGGGACAGACACTCACACAACTACAGTTTTATATATATAGATATACATAGCGCAGTAGTGGTGAGATGTGACAGCAAAGAAAAGCATACATTCACTCTCTGCATGCAATTAGACTCGGAAAGTTCGTGAGGAACCCATTGACCCAATTTGCTGACTTTTCCGATAGCACACAGGTCTCAATGAATGGTTGAATGACCAAATCCAAGCTTCTCTGCTAGTTCCTCAACAGTTACGATGAGATTTTGTTCCACCAGGGTTTTCAGGATGTCCTTGTCGAGTTCTACAGATCTTTCAGGATGAGGCTCGTCTTCTAGGTTGTAGTTTATGGCTCGGAATTTCTGGAACCACCATTGACACTGCCTTACGCTTATTGTCCAATCCCCATATACTGCATTAATATTTCTTGTACTTTCCGTTGCGTTGTTGTCTTTATTGAACTCATAAAGCAAAATATGCCAAATATGCTCCTTTGTTACTTCCAACATAGCTTTGAAAAAAATAGCTGTTAAAATCGAAATGCACTCTTCAAAACTTGCACTATGAATAAGGACAAGATAAAATTACTACCTGCTTTTATAGCAAGTTAATATAAGTAGTTTATCCCATTCCCCTCTGACTTTTAGTTCAAGCTGTTGAAAAAACTGCATTATTATATATATATACATACATATATACATACATACATATACACACACACTCTCTCTCTCTCTCTCTCTCACACACATGCACACATTTATATTCTGTTATTCTTTTATATGTTTCAGCCTTGAGGTTGTGGCCATGCTGGATCATGTGTGTGTGTGTCTATCTGTCTGTCTGTCTGTATGTATATATGTATATGTATGTGTGTGAACAATAATATTTTCAACAGATGTGTTGCAAATGTATCTGATTGTTCTCAAGCTTCAATACTGTGTGTGTGTGTATGTGTGTGTGTGTATGTATGTATATGTATGTATGTATGTATATGTATGTATGTATGTATGTGTGTATGTATGTATGTGTGTGTGTATGTATGTATGTGTGTGCATGTATGTATGTATGTATGTATGTATGTATGTATGTATGTATGAGTGTATGTTTACTTTATTACTAACACAAGCCACTACGGTTATTTAATGTAAAGTCTTCCTCAAATCACTCTCTCTCGCTATTTACTCTCTTCCAAGAACATTTTCACTCACTCTTATGTCTTAGCTTCCCATATATTTTACTCATGTATCTATCAGCGTCATAGACAGAAACAAATATTACATCGCCATCGTCACCGCATTCTATTGTCTACCTGTCAACAAACTGAATTACTTTCACTTTATTCGTAGCACACTGTATGTGTGCGTTTGCGTGTGCTGTAAACCAGACTAAGAAAAGCATTTGACATACACACCAGAATGTGAGTTTTCTGTAAATTTTGCTTAATTGGAGTTTAAATTTTAAAAACTGGACCTGGCATGACCCGATGCATTCTATTCTTAAAAATGCTAGGTAAATTGTAATTGAAGAAATCCTATATTGTAGATTTCTATAAGATACAAAGGGAGGCAGATAAAATCTGCCTTTTATAATAAGAGACTAGCAGTATCGCCCGGCGTTGCTCGGGTTTGTAAGGGAAATAACTATATAAGCATTTTTAGAGAGTTATAGCCAAAAAATAGCAAAAAAATGCATTAAAAATTGAAAATAAATTAAGGTAAATTTTTTTTTTTAAATCGTTGACACATCGTAGATATTTTTAGAGAGTTACTTCCCTTATATAAAAGCGAAAAAAATGCATTCAAATGGAAAAATATGATGGTAAATTTTTTTTAAATCGTAGACTCATCGTAGACGCGCGCTAATACCCAGAAGGGCTCGATATGAATCACGACTATAAGATACCCGCTTTTGGTTAAACTGCACGGCAAAATGTGGGAGTAGTTACGAATCTAAATCGAAGGGGACAGACACACAACTTCACTCTTATATAAAGATGCTTATTTTTTTTCAGTCATAGAGTTAGATTTATGAAGGTCTTCAGTAGAAAATCCTTCGAATTCTGACTCGCTGCTTGATATAATGAAATTCGTATCCATTTTTTGTCAGAATTACAAATTTTGAAAACACAATAGGAACAAATTTCGGAAAAAAATCTCCCATAATTCACGGAATTAAAATTACACTTCGATTTTTGTACAAAACTGTATTTGAAGTGTTTACGAAGTATAATACGTGTTTTCACGAATGTACTAAAGAGATTTACACTGATATTCTCATTTAAATATGAATAGGTAAATTCGGGCGGTTTGGTAACGAAAGGGTTTATATAAGTGTCGTCTGTTTATACATAAACACTGTTTCATACTTTCAGTTTAGTCTTGCTCAAATCACTCTGTCGCTAATTTACTCTCTTCCAAGAACATTTTCACTCACTGTTATCTGTTAGCTTCCCATACATTTTACTCATGTATCTATCAGCGTGATAGACAGAAACACATATTACATTTACTTTCATTTTATTCGTCGCACACTGTGTGTGTGCGTTTGCGTGTGGTGTAAACCAGACTAAGAAAAGCATCTGACACACACACCAGAATGTGAGTTTTCTGTAAATTTTGCTTAATTGGAGTTTAAATTTTAAAAACTGGACCTGGCATGACGCGATGCATTGTACTCTCAAAAATGCTAGGTAAATTGTAATTGAAGAAATCCTATATTGTAGATTTGTATAACTCCCAAAGGGAGACAGATAAAATCTGCCTTTTATAATAAGAGATATATATATTGATATGTAGATGTCCACTTGCTGTACATGGTACAATCATGGTTGTTGTTATTATTATTATTATTATTATTATTATTATTATTATTATTATTATTATTATTAATATCAATATTAATTTTATTGACTTTTTGTAGGGTTATACATTTTAAGGAACTGAACTGTGTTTTTTTTGTTTGTTTTTTTTATATGTCTGCTTTAAATTTAAATGTACTTACTCTTTGTAAGCCCAGTACTTATTCTATCGGTCTCTTTTGCCGAACTGCTAAGTTATGGGGACATAAACACACCAGCATCAGTTATCAAGCAATGTTGGGGGGACAAACACAGACACACAAACATATACACATACAGATATATATATATACATATATATGCCAGGCTTCTTTCAGTTTCTGTCTACCAAATCCACTCACAAGGCTTTGGTTGGCCCGAGGCTATAGTAGAAGACACTTGCCCAAGGTGCCATACAGTGGGACTGAACCCAGAACCATGTGGTTGGTAAGCAAGCTACTTACCACACAGCCACTCCTATATATTCATAAGATGGGCTTGGCTTCTTTTAGTTTCCACTTCCTAAATCCACTCACAAAGCTTTGGTTGGTCTGAAGCTATGGTTGTAGATGCTTGCCTAAGGACACACAGTGGAACTGTACCCAGGGCCATGTGGTTGCGGTGCAAACTTCTTATCACACAACCACATATATGCAATGGACATATATAATACTTGTGTATGTGTGTGCGTGTGTGTGTGTGTGTGCATGTGTATGTCCTCATGCATGTGTGAGCATGTATACATGTGTGTGTGTGTGTGTACATATTTATATATATACACACACACACATATATATATACATATATCTACATATACAGGGTGTCCACAAAGTCTGGGTACATGGAGATTAACACATATTTTAAGAAATTATTATTTCTTATATTCAATTCTTTATGTTATGATTTATTTACTCCATGTATCCAGACTTTGTGGACACCCTGTATACATACATATATACAAACATATATATGCATATATACATATATATATATATATATATACACAGGATATATATATATATCATATATAGGCGCAGGAGTGCTGTGTGGTAAGTAGCTTGCTAACCAGCCACATGGTTCCGTGTTCAGTCCCACTGCGTGGCATCTTTGGCAAATGTCTTCTGCTATAGCCCCGGGCCGACCATGTCCTCATGCATGTGTGAGCATGTATACATGTGTGTGTGTGTGTATACATATTTATATATATACACACACACACATATATATATACATATATCTACATATACAGGGTGTCCACAAAGTCTGGGTACATGGAGATTAACACATATTTTAAGAAATTATTATTTCTTATATTCAATTCTTTATGTTATGATTTATTTACTCCATGTATCCAGACTTTGTGGACACCCTGTATACATACATATATACAAACATATATATGCATATATACATATATATATATATATATATATACACAGGATATATATATATATACATATATATAGGCGCAGGAGTGGCTGTGTGGTAAGTAGCTTGCTAACCAGCCACATGGTTCCGTGTTCAGTCCCACTGCGTGGCATCTTTGGCAATGTCTTCTGCTATAGCCCCGGGCCGACCATGTCCTCATGCATGTGTGAGCATGTATACATGTGTGTGTGTGTATACATATTTATATATATACACACACACATATATATATACATATATCTACATATACAGGGTGTCCACAAAGTCTGGGTACATGAGATTAACACATATTTTAAGAATTATTATTTCTTATATTCAATTCTTTATGTTATGATTTATTTACTCCATGTATCCAGACTTTGTGGACACCCTGTATACATACATATATACAAACATATATATGCATATATACATATATATATATATATATATACACAGGATATATATATATACATATATATAGGCGCAGGAGTGGCTGTGTGGTAAGTAGCTTGCTAACCAGCCACATGGTTCCGTGTTCAGTCCCACTGCGTGGCATCTTTGGCAAATGTCTTCTGCTATAGCCCCGGGCCGACCAATGCCTTGTGAGTGGATTTGGTAGATGGAAACTGAAAGAAGCCTGTCGTATATATGTATATATATATATGTATGTGTGTGTTTGCGTGTCTGTGTTTGTCCCCCTAGCATTGCTTGACAACCGATGCTGGTGTGTTTACGTCCCCGTAACTTAGCGGTTCAGCAAAAGAGACCGATAGAATAAGTACTGGGCTTACAAAGAGTAAGTCCCGGGGTCGATTTGCTTGACTAAAGGCGGTGCTCCAGCATGGCCACAGTCAAATGACTGAAACAAGTAAAAGATATATATGCATATACACACACATATATATATATATACATAAATATATATATATATATATAATAACAAAATGATATATAAACATATGCATATATATATACATATATGTATATATATATACATATAGATGTAGGTATGTACATATATGGGTACAGGACACTATATATATACATATATATAACAACAGACATATATGCACTTAAAGAACCAGGAAATATTTAACAATATACACAGAGATAAACACACATACAAAAGCCAGTAAACAAGAAACACACACACACACAGAGGTATGCATAAATACATACATATTAATAATCAAACACACACACAAAGAAAAACAGGCAATAAAAGCACCACATATAATAACAGGCACAAATACATACATAATTCACAAAGACGCATAAATATTCATTTCTATATAGTGTTGTTGTTTTTTAAAGAAGACAAACAAAATGGCAAGACAAACTTACATAAATTTGATGGTAGAGAAGTCCATCTTCACAGTAGCTGTAGTAGTGTAACAGTAGTTGAAGAAAAAAATCCATTGATTGAGGTTGAAGGTTTGAGAACTAAATTAAAGTATGTAAATATGTGGACACCATTACTCGCCATTATGTACATGTGTGTGTGTGTGTGTGTGTGTGTGTGTGTGTATCTATCAACTTGTTTTTGGAGTATTTTTTTTTTTTTTTACTCTATTCTCTAGACTTGAAATTTCAGTTCTACATATCTAGATGCTTACACATGGTAGAAACATAAACTCATACATACACACACACACAGTCACAGACACAGATATGTAAATGTGTGTCTGCGTGTGTGAGCTTGTGTCTGTGTGTAAGTATATATATATCTATCAATCTATATGTGTGCACTCGTGGATGTATTTATCTGTATGTTTGAGAGGATAAATACATATATATATATATTCCTTCAGTTATTCCTCTGTTGATAACAATACAATGTAAAGGAGATATCCAACAGCTGAATTTAATCCAACATGCTACCAGACAAGATAACCATAACACAGGTAGCTAAATATTACATTATATTATATGATATATATATATATATATATATTAGTAGACGTAGTGATTCAGGTTATTTCAGTAGGCTGATTGTTCTAAGATATTACTCTCACAGTCCTACCTACTCTTCTAACTACCATGAAGACACCAATAACAACAACAATGACAACATAACCACCACTGCCACCACCACCACCTCTAGCAAGAACATAGACAAAACCAACAAAAATACTTTTAAAATATATAAAAAAAAAAAAAACAACACTACCACCATTCAGATATAATATCTTCTCTGTACGACCTACAAGTATAGCCTATTTGCTTCACTGCATTTCTGTGACATAACATCTTTACATTGTTTTCTTAACTGAGATTTTATCTAATCATTATTTTTGCTGTTTCATTTATGGTAGCTTTTGTAGTCAGACATACACTAAAACATTATTCATGCATACACACACACACATATATATATACACACACACACACAGACATATTGATAAATACATACAACTATACATACACAAAAGTGTGTTGTTCAATTTGTAATCACATATACGCTAAAACGTCTTTCTTGAATACATTCATAGAAACGTTTTGTTCATTGTGTGGTTACACATACACAGGAATATCTCTGACACATTCACACACAAATTGTTAACTTTGTAGTCATGCAATCATCAAGACATTGGAGACGCATTCAAATTTGGTGTTTGTGTACATGAATGCACATAGTTTTTACATATACCATACTCACAAGTAAATGCGTATAAGATTATTAGTACACTTATGTGATACACATTGTGCATGTATGTATGTGTGTGTATGATAATAATAATAATGATGACGATGGTAATGATAATAATAATAGTCATAATAATAGATCAGACCAGTAATGGCCAAAGAATCATGAAAGTGCACATGCCATTGGCTTCTGAATGTTGTGGTTCATGTATTCACCTGACGAAAATGGTTTTTTTCTAATGATGTAATGTCTCCAATAATCAATTAAAATTTCATTGGAAACAGCTGTAGTGAATTGATACATCATTCATGTTGTTCTTTATTTATTGGAGATAAGAAGCATCAGATGTGGCGTGCAAGAGAGACGTTTGCGCTGGTATGGTCATGTACTATGGATGGATGAGGAGAGATGTGTGAAGAAGTGCCACTCCCAAACAGTTGAAGGAATCTGGGATAGAGGTAAACCCAGGAAGAAAATAGGATGAGGTGGTCAAACATGACCTTCGAATGTTGGGCCTCACAGAGGCAATGACGAAAGACTGAGACGTCTGGAGATATGCTGTGACTACGAAGACCCGACAAATGAAGTGAGTTCATGGCTCGCAGGACAGCCTGCTGTGCTTACCTTGGATCGTAGGACAACCTGCTGTGCTTGAGGAGACCTACTGAGTCAAGTACATCAACATCAAAATATAAATCAAATGGAAATTGTAGTCATGATATCCATGCTGGTAGCATGTAAAAAGGAACCATCCGAACGTGGCTGATGCCAGCACCACCTTGACTGGCGTCCATGTTGGTGGCACATAAAAAGCACCAACCGATTCCGGCCGTTGCCAGCTCCCTCTGGCCCCCATGCCGGTGGCACATAAAACGCACCCACTACAGTCATGGAGTGGTTGGCGTTAGGAAGAGCATCCAGCCGTAGAAACACTACCAGATCAGACTGGAGCCTTCAACTGTTTGAACCGTTCAACCCATGCTAGCATGGAAAACAGACGTTAAACGATGATGATGATGATGCATACATATATACATGCACTCATATATAACTATATATAACACACACACGTGTGTGTGTATAGGATATCCAAAGAGATGTATACACAACTTCCTTGAATGATTATAAGGTCAGTGTTTATTAAAATACATTTCATTTTCAAAATTTAATGGAATCAACAAACTAATTCTTTTATGAACACTTGTTTTCAAACTGATTACCATGCATTGCTGATAATGTGAAGCAATGAATCATAAACATCAAAAAACATTTTGCTGGGTATTTGTGTGCATTCTTGTTCAATGGATGCCCTCAATTCAACTGCAGCCAATTTTGTAGCATAAACATTATCTTATAAGTATCCCTATAAAATAATGTCTAGTGGTGTGGCCTCATGAATGAACAAGGTATTCAACTGAACCACTTCATCCAATCTTCCTCTTTAGCAATTACAATAGTAGTGTTGTGGTGCCCCATCTTGCTGGAAATAAAACTCCACATTTTTGAGGTCCTCTTGAATGCTCAACATAACAGATTGTTATAGCAGGTTCAAGTAAATGGAATCAGTCACATCATTAAAGTCCATTTTATATGCTGGCATGGGTTGGACAGTTTGACCAGAGCTGTCAAGCCAGAGAGCTGCACCAGGCTCCAGTCTGATTTGGCATGGTTTCAACAGTTGGATGCCCTTCTTAACTCCAACCACTTTACAGCATGCGCTGGGCACTTTTACCGTGGCACTGCACAAGTGCTTTTATGTGGCACCAGCACAGAACACTTACAGGCCAATCCTCTTCACCAGGGAGAGTAACCTTTTTGAGCACAGTAAGGTTCATACATCTTGGTCTTTGTCATCTCATCAGAAAGGTCCAGTGTCCTGAGGTGGTCCTTCAGTACTTCATACCATATCTTTCTTGGTCTCCCTCTTCCACATGCTCCATCTGCTTTGAGAGATCAGCATGTCTTCATGAAGCTGTTGGCATCCATCCACATCACATAACCAAACCAGTGCAGATTTCTCTCTTGCACACTGCATCTAATCCCTCTTATGCCTAACTTCTCTCTCAATACACTAACAATCTGTCCAAACATGTATATTTACATTACATATCCAGTAGTGTATGCTAACTTCGTTCCTCTCTAGCCTTCATATGTCTTCTGCATTCAGGGTCTATATCTCATTACCATGTAGAATTGCTATTTGTATACATGTATCAAACAATCTTCCTTTCACTCAGAGAAAGAAACCTTTGGTTGCCAACAGTGGTAAAAGCTCCCTGAATTTCCTCCATCCTATTGTTATTCTAGCCATTATACATTTGGTACATACTCTCTCACTACTAATTACAGCTGTTTCAGATGAACCATGATTGGAAAGTCCAATATCACAGATGTAGGGAATAAAATTAATTTTTATAGATCCATGAGGCAAAATCCTGTTATCCCTGACAATATCTCAACTACTTTTACCATTCAGTATCTATTAACATTGTCTACTCTTTGATAAGATTCTCTTGCTTTATTATATTTATGAGCAATTTTCTCTCTGTATATAATATACATGGTTCTGGCAACAATGTATAATCTGAAACAGCTGTAAAGTTAAAACTATTACATCATTCCTTTTGTTTATTTTTCATTCCATGTAAATACACTCAACATGCCTACTTTTGTTTGTCTAACCTTTTCACTCCTGTATATGAATACACATTTGTTTTTATATCGTATATGTATCTTTTTACATTGTATATGTAGACATTGCCTTCTAATATATATACACAAAAACAAATATGTATTCACTCAGTTATAAATATATAACTATATAGGATCATTCAATTTCCTTTACAACTACACATGCATGCTTGTCTCTGTATGTGTGTATATATACACACACACACACACACACACAAGCATGCATATATATATATATATATATATTTACACACACACACACAAACACAAGCATGCATGTATATATGTGTATGTGTGTGTGTGTATACACACACACACAGGCTAACATCTCACATACTCATACATACAGAGCCTGAATTAGTGTTGTTTGACAGCTACGTATGTGTGTAAATTCTCACCGTGTTTTCCACACAAAATAGAATACATTAACTGACAAAATTTAAGTTAAGAAACTTCTTGTTTTTTGGAGAATTTTAATTATGTAATGGAACTATTATGTCCAACAGGTTTTTGGACATGATAATGAACGAGAAGATTCTCATAACGTTAACATAACTCTTGCATTGTTTTTCAGAGATTGCCATCAATTATATCTCTTTTCAAGTTTTTTTGCTATTAAATTTAGATTTCTGCTACCCATAATTTGTAAAAAGAATGTGTTCCTTGCCTCTTAGTGAAAAAGTCCACTACATTGTTGTAGAACCAGCAAGAAATATCAGCTAAATCCCTAGTTCAGTCTTCTAATATTGGATATCATCATCATTTAATCCCTTCCCTAGTGACTATTTTTGAAGAAAACATTTCATTTTCAGACGAATTCTCTTTATCAGACGAGCTTGCACTCTCATCTAATGTATCCAAGCTTCTAATAGAAGGCTCATACTCATCATCATCTTCTGAGCATAGTTTGTAAAAACAACACACATAAAAACCAAATTTTTTACATATAAACTCATCTGTGGCTGTTTTTGAAATTATGTTTTGGATGAATTTACATGTCACATTCTGAAATAGACAAATTGGATGAAGACAAGTTAACTCGTCTTTGCCAGGTAAAGGATTAATGGCTATTCTCTATAATGGCATGGGTTGTATGGTTCAAAAGGAGCTGGTAAACTGGAGGACCGCACCAGGCACCAGTCGTCCATTTCGGCATGGTTTCTATGGTTGGATGCCCTTCCTGATACCAACCACTTTACAGAGTGTTTTTTCCGATTATCTGAATATAAGTTGTTCCTGCCTGAACATCTGTGATCATAAGTGTGCTGAACCAGACTGATCTTGAAGGATAAATAGTGACAAGTGAACTGTCATAATTCATTATCTGAATAAAAAATAGTGTCAGTGCTGGAATATCATTAATCAGAGATCTGCTGAATTAGAGCTGATCTTGGGATTAAACAGCAACAAGGAGTCACAGTAAAATGGAACATCTTTAACTAGAGGTCTGCCAGATCAGAGATATCTTGAGAGTAAACAAAGGTGTAATAGTATGATGTATTTGTTGACCGAATAAAAAAAATTGGAGAGTCGTACCTAGAGCACCCTTGGTCAGAGCTAACTTGAGGTTAAACAAAAAGGCAGTGTCAAGTCTGATGGATTTGTTCTTGAAATTAACAACAGACAGTCACTGCAGAAGCATCTTTCATCAGAACTGACCAAGAAGGATAACAAGGGAAGTATTATAGTATGCTGGAACTTATATAATTCATCCTGAGAGCATGAACAGCCGTGTCAAGCAAACAAGAGATATGGATCCATGATTCGTACTTTATCACCAATGATGTTCATTATTTGTGGTCAAGACACTTACCTTTCAAATGATCCAGTCTACCTTGCTTTAAGTGAGCTTCATGTGATCACTAAACTAGAGAGAAAAAGCAGCTAAATCTCAACAAAATCACATCCTACTGTTATAAATATACATTGGGCAAAAAGATAAAGTAGTCACAACAGGAATTCCTCTAATCAAGGAGTGTTTGATTTGAGTCTACCTTAACCCTTTAGTGTTTAGACCAGCCAAAACTGGTCAAAAATTATTCCCCTTTACTTGTATGAACCAGCCAAATCCAGCTGTATCTGATTCCTCTACGAAGTCGCTAAAAAAACAAAAAGACAAATGACATTATTGAATTCTTGTAGCCGTGAGATAAAGCCTTCCGTGGCTTTAATCAAGTAAAAATACGGTGAAATTTTTTTAACTTCTTGGTTTTTTTTCAATGTTTGATGAGAAGTGGATATCTCAGTTTTTAATGATATTGCATCAGCAAGTAACAATTCCAACTTTGAAGGTTTTACTCATGATGATGTACAAAATATAAACAAAAACAACAGTGATTTGTCTTCGGATGAATCATATTGACATTTATGAATCTTCATCAGATGAGGAAGATTTTGAGAATGAAAGTGATGAAAATGGTATTGAAAACAATACAGCAATATGGCTGAAGATTACTACATCAACCACAATTCCCAGATTCCACAGAAAAGACTAATCCACAATACAGTCTACCTCCCAATGCTCACCCATTGGACTAAATATTTTATTTTTACCGAAAAGTTTTTTGAAACTGTCTCAGAGGAAACAAATATGCTCAACATATAATTTCTATTTGTGAAAGACCCAATCCACTATGGCAGCCAACTGATACTACAGAAATGCAAGCTTTTTTGACTATAAACATTATGGACACAGGTTTGTGTGTCACATAGCTAGCTAGAGGCGATGGCCTCTTGGAGCCAATCAACTGCAGCATTCGTCCTATTTTTCTGGACTGCCATGTTAGCTTGGTGATAACTTAATATCCAATACTGCTGCCGTAGTCTCCTTTAGAGAACCAAGGACCCAATAATGTGTGTCCTTGGTCCCTCATCATTATTTTCACATGGTGACTGACAGAATCACAGAAATGAAATGTCAACCATCCCAATCAATCAGAATCAGTTGTATACTAGAGGTAAATAGGAACAGTTGAGTCAACTGAATATTTACTTGTTACAGTCTTTGAACTACGGTCATGCTGGAGCGCTGCTGTGAAGGGTTTAGTCAAACATAACACCAGCCCATTTTTTTTTTTTGAAGTCTGGAAGTTATTCTAGTGGGCTCTTTTGCCAAACCACTAAGTTATTGGATGTAAATTAACTGACACCGATTGTCAAACAGCGGGGAGAAGGACACAATATTATATATGGTGCCATATAAAAACACTTGTGCTGGTACCACCTAAAGGGCTCCCAGTACACTCTGTAAAATGGCTGACATTATGAAGAGCATCTAACCATAGAAACCATACCAAAACACAATTGGAGCCTGGGAAATTCTCCTGTAGGCCAGCTTCTGTCAAACCATCCAACCCATGCTAGTATGGAAAATGGATGTTAAATGATGATAGTGATTTAAAAAATATATATATAAGGTTCACTCTGCTGGGTAACTGGTGTTAGGAAAGGCATCCAGCCATAAAGACCCTGCCAAAACAGACACAGAAGTCCTGCCTGGCCAGCTCCTGTCAAATAATCCAACCCATGCCAGATGATGATGATATATATATGACAGAGTTCTTTCAGTTTCCATTTATCAAATCCACTCACAAGAAATTGGTTGACCCAGGGCTATAGAAGACACTTGCCCAAGTGTGCCATACAGCGAGACTGAAGCCAAAACCACAGGGGTGCAAAACAATCTTAACCACACATCCCCACCTACACCTATTAAACTTTGCTCAGCAGATCAATCTAATAATATTTCTATACTTTAATGTATGCTCAACCAGAATAGAGCAGGTGGCTGTATGTCGCAGCCATTGCAACACGACAAATGCACGGTGCCAAGTGGGCCACTTTTGGTAAGCAGAACTGGTGATGTGGGATACACATCTGGTGATGTAAATACACAAAAAAGCTGATTTTCTTTAATCCTTTAGCATTTAACCTGGCTATGTCTGGCCAAAATATTCTACTGGTTTTATATTTAAACTGACCAGATCTGGCCTTTCACAGCTACCTTACAATATTATTCTAAAAATAAACAACCATTTCATTGAAATCTCAAATCTACAAGAAAATGTATGACAAATTCAAAATGAATATGAATAAATAAGTATTATATTTGACAAAGTAATCTGAATGCTAAAGAGTTAAATATAAAATAACAAACAAAAAAATCCCCTTTTATTAATAATAAATCAACAACAATAACCAAATAATTAAACACTTTATTCATATATCAACAAAATGTATTTTACAAGAGAACGAAGCAGAACTGGTTCCATGTAACAGCTGACTCCTTTCACTTTCAATATCTCCCCATCTGTCATTGAATAACAACCTTCAATCTGTGAAGAAGTTTCACTAAAGAGAATTAACAAATTGAATTTGTCAAAAGAGTATTCAAACATCCAGTCATTGATGACATCACAAGTACTAATAATAATTTCATACATTGGTACAAATAATAATGATGATGGTCACTCACATCAGTTTTTTTTTTTTAACAAATGATATTCTGCTTTATTTCATTATATTTGCCATAAAGGCAGTACATAGAGTATAGTAGCTTTGCAGGCTGGACAAGGACATTAATGAAATGAATGATAATGAAACAATGATGATAAGGATGGGAGAATACAAAAAGCGCCCGCCAACTTTTGCTTCTCTAAAACATTGTTCTTTAAAAACAAACACAAAACGAGGTATTAAACCTCTTACAGTTTTCACAATTTTTTTCAATTTTTTGGACTTCATATTCCATTACAAATAATAACATAGTTCACAAAACTCAATCATCCTCCTCCCCGACCAGGCTGTATGCTACCCTTAGGCATTACTCCAGGCCCAGGTCGGGGCCCCAGAATGCAAATCTGAATATGTCCTTCGAGAAGGCGCCCATCACCCTGAACATAGCGACATCCGATATGACCTTCATAGTCACCTGTGAAGGCTAATCCTCGTCCTCTGTCCAGAGCATGGGCTCCTCTCAGTTTTGACATATGAGTGTTTAAAGGAGAGGATTTAAAGTTCCAAAAAGCAAAGTGGGAAAAAGAGAAAAAAAATTTTAAGAAAAGAAAGAAAAGAGGCAGCATCTATTTGTGATAGATGCATGAATGTAATTTAAGTCCAGGTTTGGATTTTGCTAGGAAGTCACAATGGGAGACACTGATGTGTCTGTTAACTGCAAGATATAATTCTTTTATCGTTCTTTTTCTCAGATTGTTTTGATGTATTGCATAATAATAATAATAATAATAATAATAATCCATTCTACTAAAGGCACAAGGCCTGAAATTTTGTGGGAGGCAACTAGTCGATTAGATCGACCCTAATACTCAACTGGTACTTAATTTATCAACCCCAAAAAAGATGTAAGCAAAGTCAACCTCAGCAGAATTTGAACTCAGAATATAAAGACAGATGAAATGCTGCTAAGCATTTCACAAGGTATGCTAACAATTCTGTCAGCTCGCTGCCTTATAATAAAAAATAATAATAATTCCTTCGAATTTTGGTACAAAGACAGGAATTTTAGAGGGAACTAGTCAATCACATTAACTCTTACCCAACCCAGTAGTTGACTGATACGACACTGGAGGAATGAAAGGCAAAGTTGACCCAAGTGGGATCTGAACTCAGACTTGGATAAAAAAGTGTATGTATGTATATATATATATATATATATATATATATATATATATTTTAAGTATATGTAGTTTTAACTATTTGGGTGGGGTTAGAATGCTCCCCTTTATATACACATACCAAATATGGAAACACTGCATTCTTAGCTTTGCATTCATCGGGTATATGAATGTGACACAACATACGTATGAATTATGAATACAGGTAATGTCTAAACAATTTGCAGATGATATGCAGGTCAGGATATTTGAATTTGTTGTTTTGTGATGACAACAAATTCAAAAAATTCATTTCAATACAAAGTAAGAATACAACAACAAAAGGCTTTAAACTGGATGCATCAAGAAAAAGCAGCATCAGAGCCAGCTTCAGGAATGTCCTCGGGATCCTAAATGATGTCATCCTGTACATATTTTAAGAAATACCAGAATCTGTTCCATTCATAATACTACTGACAAAATTTCCACAATGTCTGCCTTCATACTGTGTCAAAATTGCTATTATTCAGAAAGAGAATAATACCTATTGAATGGAGCAGCAGCACTATGAATATATCTCTATATGCATACCTGTGTATATACACTTGTATACATACACATACATATGCATCTACACAAACATATATTTATGTATGTATACACATACATGTGTACATATGTATATATACATACATACACAGGCATATATTGCATTCCAGCAATATATGTGCATGGCATGGTAGGAATCTAATGAATGAAAGACATAAAAGATAAAAGTTGAAAGATATATATATTTAAAAGATATATAGTTTTCACAACTTAAATGGGGAGAAAACATCACTCTTCATATCGAAATACCAAAATATGAAAATACTGCATTCCTTGATATCTGTGCCAATAAGTTATGCATATGAGTAATGTCTCCACGATCTGAAGATGACATGTAAGTCAGAATATTCAACTTGGTTGGTTTCTGACAATAATTTCGAAATGGCAAAACTTCATTTCAAGACAAAAAGTAAGGATACAACAACGAAAGGCTTTAAAGCATCATCATTTAGCATCCGCTTTCCATGCTAGCATGGGTTGGACGGTTCAACTGGGGTCTGTGAAGCCAGAAGGCTGCATCAGGCCCAGTCTGATCTGGCAGTGTTTCTACGGCTGGATGGCCTCCCTAATGCCAACCACTCCATGAGTGTAGTGGGTGCTTTTTACGTTCCACCCGCACAGGTCCCGGGGGGAGCTGGCAAACGGCCACGGACGGATGGTGCTTTTTACGTGCCAGGCGAGGCTGGCAACGGCCACGATCGGATGGTGCTTTTTACGTGCCACTGGCACGGGGGCCAGGCGAGGCTGGCAATGGCCCCAAACGGATGGTGCTTTTACGTACCACCGGCACGGGGCCAGGCGAGGCTGGCGACGGCCCCAAACGGATGGTGCTACGTGCCACTGGCACAGGGGCCAGGCGAGGCTGGCAACGGCCACAGACGGATGGTGCTTTTACGTGCCATCGGCACGGAGGCCAGGCGAGGCTGGCAACGGCCACGAACGGATGGTGATCTTTGCCTGCCACCGGCACGGAGGCCAGTCGGGGCGGTGCTGGCAACGGCCACGATCGGATGGTTCGCTTACTTGTCACCAGCACTGGTATCACAGCTGCAATTTCCATTGATGTTGATCGACTTCGATTTTGGTTCTGCTTTCTGATATCTGATTTGATTTGGTTTGATTTTGATTTTCATTTTCACTTGCCTCAACGGGTCTTCACAAGTGGAGTTTTGTGTCCCAAAAAGGAAAGGTATGTATAAGTCGACTGGCTACATACCAGGTAGAGGCCTCGGGTTATGGTCTCACTAGTCTTGCCAGGTCTTCTCATGCACAGCATACTTCCATAGGTCTCGGTCTCTAGTCATCTCCTTGGTGAGACCTAAAGTTTGAAGGTCGTGCTTCACCACTTCGTCCCAGGTTTTCTTGGGTCAACCTCTTCCACAGGTTCCCTCAACTGCTAGGGTGTGGCATTTTTGCACACAACTATCTTCAGCACTAATCTAATCTTCAGTATTCTGTCACATACTCTGACTACCTCGATTACCTTATCTACCCAATTTTTGGCGATAAGTATACCCACACCTCCGACCCCATTATTCCCAGCCCAGAAAATCTTGTACCTCTGGCCTTTGCCTGTGAGGAACCTAGCAGAACCTCCTCTCCACCTCACTTCTTGAATACAGCATATATCGACACACCTCCGTTCAAGCAATTCAACGATCTCGCCAGATCTGCTTTTCAGGGTGCCAACCCTGAGGGAGTGGGAGGTATTGGCCCTAGTAGCATCATGAACCTGAAAAGAAAACTCGCGTTTGGCAGGATTCATAGACAAACAATAAAACTCAAGTTCAAACCGCGTACGCTACACTAACATATCTTGCAATGAATGACCACTACCTTTTATGGAAGGAGGTGGTGGTGGTGGCGTAAGATTTTGAAGTGTACATGGGAGACAACAAGGATGAGAAAATTTAGGACTTCCTGTAGCGGTGGAGGGGTGGGTACACCTGCGAAAACTAGCAGCCATGTGTGGGCGCCACTGGAAAGGAAAAATCAGTAGGTATAAAATAAGGAGCTATAAAATTATAAATATATTTATTCTATATTTAACGAGACGTGAGGCTGATCGATAAAATTAGGGGGCGAGCTATAGGATTATATATATATTTAACACAAGACATGAGAGAGACAACGATATATTGAGAAGAACTAATGAATTATACATATTGTAGCAATAGCCATTTTAGCCATTTTGGGCACTGTCATGCCTTTGGATGTCAGAAGTGAAAGTAGAGAAATCTGACGTCAGATGTCAACTTCGTGTATTTACGTCGTCCTTCGTTTATTTACGCTTTAATTTACGCCGTTTATTTACGCTTTAATTTACGCCGTTTATTTACGTACCACCACGGTAGGTAAGTAACGCGTGTGAATGTAAAAATCAAATATATCAAATTAATAAACGCAAATTATTTAGAATGTAAAAATCAAATATATCAAATTAATAAACGCAAATTATTTTCAACGCGTGTGAATGTAAAAATCAAATATATCAAATTAATAAACGCAAATTATTTAGAATGTAAAAATCAAATATATCAAATTAATAAACGCAAATTATTTTCAAATATCATTTTCAACGGTGAGATTATCAAAATATAAACTTGAAGTTAAGTTTAAAAATAAATGCGATACTCATTCTGTCTTGATACTTATACTCAAACACATGGATATAGCTGTCGAATTTGCTCTATCAACTTCCCGAATATATCGTCCTTAAATTCATAGCGCCACATGAATTCGATGAGATGGGTCTGAAGTAAATTTCTGGCTGTTCCACATTCTCTTCTATTTCGAGTCTTTACGTGTTTCCATAAACATTCTATGTGGTTGGTTGTGGCAAATGTTACCGGATCAACAAAATTTATTGAATGATTCACGGTCAAATGTCTGTATCCTAGCTGACTGAGTGTATTATACGAACGCCAAAGGTCGGAAATTATTGTTGTACCAGGCAATATACGCTCTCGTATAATCTGTAAAAGAGTGTCCGCTGTCCGATCTTCCACTGCCACTAAAATACATCTTCTGGTATCTCTTTCTAAAGCACCAAACACCCACTGCGTTTTAACCCGATGGCCAACATGATATTTTCTCCTAACAAACGCGGTTTCATCTATCTCTACGATTCCGTTGGGTCCTCCCAGCTTAATATTCTGTGCAACATAATATTCTGCACATACATCGCGGCAAAAATTCCTCCAATCTGTCACGGCTACATTTGCTAAATGACATTCCTGTCCTATTCCTTTTGCTAAATCTTCTTTGGCCCAGTAAAACAAAATATCTATGATTTGTTGACACTTCAATTTGCTATTTTCTAAAAATGTTCCTTTTCTAATTGACACGGATTTTCTACAAGGCCTTCCACACGACCATATTACTTCATCAGATATACTTTTTTTCCCTACTTCACTCATGCTAGCTCCACACGATGTACATATTTTCTGGGTATTCAAAAGGCCATGTCTCTTAAGCCAATTAATGCTATCTGCTGTTGTAGCAGTGGAGACGGCAATATCGCGGTGACTAATTCCTCTTAAACTTGGATATGCAAAAGCCATATTAAAAATTGTTTAGCACGTGTTGATATCACACTGAAAGTTTCTAACTGAATAAATTTCAAAGTTTGAATTACGCACGTGGTGGTCAGTGGTCATTCTGATTGGTGTATGTAATCGCGGTGATGGTCATGGGGGTTCATTTGTGCAGATTTTGGTGTGATTTCTTTTTTAAAAACAATAATGAATAATGCAAGAATAAATTTGCGTTTATTAATTTGATATATTTGATTTTTACATTCTAAATAATTTGCGTTTTTTAATTTGATATATTTGATTTTTACATTCTAAATAATTTGCGTTTTTTAATTTGATATATTTGATTTTTACATTCTAAATAATTTGCGTTTTTTAATTTGATATATTTACACGCGTTTTTGATTTTGCACAAATTATACGGAAAGAAACGAAGATGGACGAGAAAAAGTGTGACGTCAAAATGACGTCAGATTTTTCTTCTTTCACTTCTGACATCCAAAGGCATGACAGTAACCCATTTTGAAATGTGGCGCGAATTGGCAATATGACGTAATGTTTTTGCCGAGGAATTGTCATTTTCGTTCTTTTAGTGTAACTGCTCGTATAAAGATTCTAAAAGTTTCGAAAAGAATGTTTGTCCTGAATTTCGATTCTTTTTGGTCAGGTTGAGCAGTTATAAAAACCCTGGATTTGGGGAGAAACTTTAGTGTTCGTTCGGTAGTCATTCAACTCCACGACACTCACTCTTTTGGAAACATCGGTAAATTTTTATGCCATGTCTACATTAATCACAAATCTATTTTGATTTGTTGGTTAACGTATTAGATAGAAAAAGAAATTAGCTAAGGAATTTAAAGTCGTTTTTCTTCACGACTAAGTTATCTTTCTTCTTGTAAATAAATATAAAATGTTACATTTATATAAATAAATAATTAAAAAGAAAATGTTTCTCTTCACGTTTGTTTTTCAACTGAGCATAGATAAATATGCATTTCTGTAATCTTTGTTTTGTTTCTTATAGCGGTTTAAAGGACACGATTAAAATATTCAACATACATAGTCGTTGAGTTAGCGTTCCATGCGTATATGTCTATATGACGTTACAACTGCAGTTAGGGTTAAAGATACAATGATAACACTTTAGTATAAGTGACAATAAATCATTATATTTTCCCTTACTCAGAGGAAAGCCTAAATAAATAATATAACTTAAGAGAAATCTTAAGGTAGAATAAACCGACGTGATCAGCCGCAGGAAAAGTGGTAGAAATAACATTAGCCGTTATAGGAAAATATATATAACACGAAGCGAGGCTGAAATAAACAAAGTAAGAGTCATAACATAAATAGAGATAAACAGGGGAAACTAAAGATCAATCAATTGCATAGAAATATTTCTGGTAGATACGAGCTGAATTAAATTAAATATTGCTTAGCTGGAATTCATTTTTCGGACGAAGTTGACAGCAACAATTTGAATCGAAAAGTGTGACCATTATTTCCGGGGCTAGCGTGAAATGTATATAGGGTGGTGGTGAAGGGGAAGTTGAGTGGCGATCGAAAGAGATAGAAAGACAATGTGAAGAGGAAAACTAGCAGCCATGTGTGGGCGCCACTGGAAAGGAAAACTTATCAGTAGGTATAAAATAAGGAGCTATAAAATTATAAAAATATTTATTCTATATTTAACGAGACGTGAGGCTGATCGATAAAATTAGGGGGCGAGCTATAGGACTATATATTTAACACAAGACATGAGAGAGACAACGATATATTGAGAAGAACTAATGAATTATACATATATATAACATGAGGTGAGGCTGAAATAAACAAAGTAAAAGTCATAACATAAATAGAGATAAACAGGGGAAACCAAAGATCAATCAATTGCATAGAAATATTTCTGGTAGATACGGGCTGAATTAAATTAAATATTGCTTAGCTGGAATTCATTTTTCGGAAGAAGTTGACAGCAACAATTTGAATCGAAAAGTGTGATCCACATATATACATACAATCATTTATATATATACTAGCAGTATCGCCCGGCGTTGCTCGGGTTTGTAAGGGAAATAACTATAAAACATTTTTAGAGAGTTATAGCCAAAAAATGGAAAAAAAATGGTAAATTTTTTTTTTTTAGTTAAAAAGGTCGAGTTGCGTCCCCTAGACAGTCTGTGGTTTGTGTTTCTGATTCTCGACCCCATGTCGAATTTATCGATTTTTTTCAGAACTGGGGGAACTTTTCAAAATTTTCGCTGCGTTAGTTTTGAATTATGACATTGGGCTATGTGTGTGTCAAGTTTTATCAGAATCGGTTGAAAGCCGTGATCAGGGTGAGGGTACAACCAAACAGACACACAGAAACACACACAGACAAACTGCCGTTTATATATAGAGAGATATACCGGAGTAAACACATAAATGTGAAACAAGGTGGAAAAAAGAGTACTCAAATACCAGTGGTAGAGTAATATGCTTTATTTAAAGCAGCAGAAAATTCAACAAAACCTGTTACTCTGAGTTTCCCGTTTCCGCTCGTCGGACAGTTTTTGCTAGAATGGAACCGATATGTGAATTCTATTCAGACTATTACAAACGCTACACCTTTAAAAAATGGACTTGTTTGATTGGCCCTTTAGAAATAACGGCTATACACCTTTAAAAATGGACTTGTTTGATTGGCCCTTTAGAAAGTAGGAGAGAGAGAAAGGAAAAAGGGAAGGAAAAAAAGGAAAAAAGAAAAAGGAACAAAGGAGGGTTGGGGAGAAAAACGGAATAGGAAAAAAAGAAAGACTATGTATACAAGCCGTGCAACCTCATACATTGACACATATATAGAGATGCCAGTGCACAAACACAAGTTCAAGTGTATACATACACATACACTCGTGTGTGTTCAAGCACAAACATACGCTCACTCACACACACACTGTACTTAACTCCATGTCCCCCTACATGGCCTTGCTATTTGCTTTTGAGCCAATTAACTAACTAACTAACTAACTAACTAACTCGTGGCCATACACACACCCACATCACAATTCTAATTTTTGACAAAGCCCTTTTTCGGATCATCATCATCATCATCGTCGTTTAACGTCCGTTTTCCGCGCTAGCACGGGTTGGACGGTTTCGACCGGGGTCTGGGGAGCCAGGGGCTGCCCCAGGCTCCAGTCTGGTCTGGCAGTGTTTCTAAAGCTGGATGCCCTACCTAACGCCAACCACTCCGTGAGTGTAGTGGGTGCTTTTTACGTGCCAGGTGAGGCTGGCAACGGCCACAATCGGTTGGTGCTTTTTACGTGTCACCGGCATGGAGGCCAGTCGAGGCGGCGCTGGCAACGGCCATGTTCGGATGGTGCTTTTTATGTGCTACCGACACAGGTATCACAACTACAATTTCCATTTGACTTTTTGATGTTGATGTACTTAACTCAATAGGTCTCCTCAAGCACAGCAGGTTGCCCTACGATCCAAGGTAAGCACAGCAGGCCGTCCTGCGATCCAAGGCAATTTGGATGGGCTGGGTCAGCAATATTTGGTTATGACCATTATATCCTGAGTTCAAACCCCGTTTCCTATTTAATAAAATAACAAATTAATCAAATATTGAGGCTAATTTAACCCTTCAGTATTCAGGTTATTCTGTCAAATGTAATGCTTATTAATTCACATTGCTTTGAATTTAATTATGCATTATCTGGTAGCTTCAAGATTTTGATGATCTGATTGTTTATTTTTAGAATGGCATTGAAGGATAGCAGGGGTGGACTAAGAGAATTAAGGGCCCTGAGTCAAACTGTTTATCAGGCCCTTTAGCATTGATTTAGTAGAGTTAACGTGTAGAGTGCTGGCCTCTCTGAGCTCTGGACCCTCAGGCTGTGCCTGATTGACCAATGGCTCAGTTGTCCCCTGTAGGATAGATATGAGAGGCAGATCTGGCCAATTTGAACATAAAACATACAGAATATTTGGACTGGGTATGGCCTGTTTAACTGCTAACTGGTTAAGCCATTCCTACAAAACTAATTAAGATAAAAATTGAATTATAACAGAAGACAAAAACCAAGTCTTTGATTGTCAGATAGGCCACCCTTCCACCCTCGATAAAGGGGTTAAAGTATCAATGAAGAAACCAGAAGAGACGAATTGCTTTTACTGTAGAGGATATACGTAACTACTTACATTTCAGAAGAGGTGGTGAGAGTGATTGGAGCAAGGAAGAGATAAAAGTAATGGTATTGCAGCATATATGTATATACTAGCAGTATAGCCCGGCGTTGCTCGGGTTTGTTTTTTAGTTGCGCTTAAAACGGCAGACTTTGATGTTGCGTTAACAAAGTTTTGACATAGTTTCGATCTTTTTTGAAAAGTAAAAATTTTGCATTATGTAGCTTGTTATTCTCTTTAAGTGAACATTTTTCTGGTTGAAATACACAGAGATAATGTCGACACAGCAGTCAAAAAATTGTAAAAAAAAATAGGGATTTTCATAGAAAAAAAAGCACCTTTTTGATGTAAATAATTTTTGGTCTTAACATGGTCTGATTTGAATTTTTTCTTCTACGGAATGAAGAGCAAGCTTTCTTCTATCATACTCTCAATCTTGGTCAACTTGCACCACATCTTACAAACTCTGTTGCTTCTGCTGTATATATATATGTGTGTGTGTGTGTGTGTGTGTATAGGTTTGGTGATGCAAATAGAAAAAATAGAACTCAAAACATAAGTATGTATTCCTTTTATTGGTATGTAAAAAGCACCATTTGAGTGTGGCTGATACCAGTGCTGTCTGACTGGCACGTACAAAGTACCATTCAACTGTGACTGATGCCAGTGCCGCTTGACTGACTGCCATGCTGGTGGCACGTAAAAGCACCCACTACACTCTCTGGGTGGTTGGTGTTAGGAAAGGCATCCAGCAGTAGAAACCTTGTCAAATCAGATTGGAGCCTGGTGCAGCCTCTCAGCTTGCCATTTCTCAGTCAAACCGTCCAACCCATGCCAGCATAGAAAGCAGACGTTGATGATGATGTTTAACAGAAGCAGGGTGGTGAGCTGGCAGAATTGTTTGCATGCCGGGCCAGATGTTTAGCTTCATTTTGTCTGCCTTTGCATTCTGAGTTCAAATTCCGCCTAGGTCGACTTTGTCTTTTATTCCTTTGGGGTTGATTAATTAAGTTCTAGTCAAATATTGAGGTTGATGTGATCGACTTACCTCCTCTTGGTTTGGTCTTGTGCCAAATTTTGAAATCAATATTTAGCAGAAGCAACAGAGTGACTCAAGGACAGAGTTTTGTGTACTAGTACTTATCAAACTCTGTTGCTTCTGCTAAATTTTAATAAATTAAAAAAATGTGTGCTGTTATGTTTATTTTTTACCTCCCTTTGTAGCCACAGCTTTCAAATCAGAAGGGACATCAAATCATTCTACAGTGTCACCAACATCAAAAGCACATTTACCAAGAACTTCAGTTCCGCCGCCACCACCACCACCAATACCACCAGTGCTACGAGCAGTAGCACCGCCTCCACCACCACCACCTGCTCTAAAGACAAGTGATTCAGATTCTAAACCAAACAAAGAATGTATGTCTCTTGGAGATATTCTTAAACAGGTATCCTTATTTTTCATCTGATATTTGTTTTTTGTTCCATGTTTGGCATGGGTTAGAATGAAACTTTCTAAGGATGGAGGCTCTTCCTGTCACCAACCCATGTTTTTCAGGTAATGAATTTTATTTTATTCCAACACTCGTCATACTTTTGGGGCTCTTCAGATCATTTGTTTCTTGGATAAAGCAAGCAATGTCACCCCGATATATATATTTCTTTACTACCCACAAGGGGCTAAATACGATCCAATCGACTTGGGGGATGTTTCTCAGTACAAAGCCAATAGGCAAGGTATTTCAAGAGCAATAAAATCACAATGGTCATTGAAGGCTTTCACTTATGTTCCCACTAATGATTATGCAGACCACCCTCACAATCAGATTGGCGGCATGTCTAAAACGTAATTTTGCAGTGCTAAAAAATAGATAGGTAAACCAGCGGGATTGTGCTATTCAAATGGAAAGGTATAACTACCTACACCTAGGGATCCACCACAGCCACTTAAATTTCTTCTTACACGTACCCATCCTCTCTCAAGGGCCTTCCTTAAAGGTATCCGACATTACAATTGTGCCTTCCAGATGAACCCATTTGGATCCGGTTATAAATTTGATAAGGAATTTATACCAACTTTTAAAGTTCATGGTCAGGTGCATCATTTTATCGGCTCTCTGCAGCCTGTTGATAATAATCCACTGCAATTTCTCCAGCTATACTTTATTTCAGACAGCTTTCAACAAGCAGCAAGGCAAAATTTATTTGCCTTCACAGATGAAAACGATAAATACTCAACTAAACTGCAAGCTAGAATCGGCCCCCTTCTTGAACTGCAAGAAATGCTTCACAGGACAACAGCTACATTCAGAGCTTTAAATACGCTTTGGAATCAGCTCCTATGGAATAATGTTAATAGAAGGAATTTTAGCCAACAATACCAACAACTGAAGTCGGTATTACACATTTGCAGCACATTCAGAGCAAACTCGAGCATCGTCACACTATACTTTTATTCGTAGATTGAAACTATGTCAAAGCTGTGTTAACGTGACATCAAAGTCTGCTGTTTTAAGTGCAACTAAAAAACAAACCAGAGCAACACCGGGCTACACTGCTAGTATATTTCACAGATATATAGTTTTCACAACTTCAATGGAGAGAAAATTTCACCCTTACGATAGAAATACCAAATATGAAAATACTGCATTCCTTGATATCCGTGCCAATAAGTTATGCATATGAGTTATGTATCCACAATCTGGAGTAAGTCAGAATATTCAACTTAGTTGGTTTATGACAATAATTTCGAAATGGCAAAAATTGATTTCGAGACAAAAAGTAAGAATACAACAACAAAAGGCTTTAAAGCTGACGCATCAAGAACCGGAAACATCAGTCTAGCCCCTGCTTTTCCTGGGGATTCTAATTGCAGTCATTCTGTTGATGTTTTAAGAAATACCAGAATCTCTCTGGTACATAATGGTGCTGACAAAAGTTCAAAGTTGCCTACCAAAGACAACACTGCCAACACCAACACCACTACCATGACCACGACTTCAACTGCTACAACCAACCCTTCTGCTGCTAACACCGCCAATATTAAAATGAACTTCACGGATGCGACAAAACAAAAACGAACAATCGTAAAATTCACCACACAGGAAATAAACCTCACAAAAGCACTCTTCACCAAAGAAGGAGACAAATTGCATCTTCACATTCCACAACACATCGTGGAAAACACACAAAAAAAAACAATAATCTACAAAGTCATCAACAAGAAAACAAAACGACCAGAAAATGCACCGCAGCAAAAAATTGAAAAATGCCTTCGTCCTACATGGGACTCTAAGGAGTATATCAGTTGGGGAAATAAATTTGGTACAGTCCAAGTACGTTTCCTCAACGAAAATTTAGCAAAACGATTCTCCACATTGGAGCTGCATTCAGACGACTTGGTAACGATACCAATCTATTTAAACCAGAGACTGACGAAAGTCCAAATAAAAAATGTACCACCTGATGTTGAAATACAATGGTTAGTCTCTGCCATCTGCTTTGAAATGGTAGAGACAAAAATCCTTGAAATCGCTGTTCTAGGACAAAAAGACTGGGTGGGAAAATCAATCCAATTCCTTCTCCAATTGTATAACATTCCCAATTGTATAACATTATCCAATTGTATAACATTATCACATAACTATCATAAGATGGCAAATAAGGTTTTTCCATGTTATTTTTTTTTTTTTGAGGCTCAATTTCTTTTATTTTAAACCATAAATAACTTCAGGTCATCACTCTATTAATGAAATGCTGGATAATGAAAATGTTCCACATCAGAACAATGGAAATGCAACAATTAATGCAGATGTACAAGCTGCAGATAAAAATAGTCAGCATAGACTTCGTTTAGACCGAAAGGCTGCAGCTGCTGAGAACGATGCACAACATGAACTACATCTGAATAGAAATGCTGCCTCTACGGCATTTGCCAGAGCTGCAGAGAACGATGCTCAATGTGAGCTGCATCTGAGCAGAGACGCTGCTTCTACTGCATCTGCCAGAGCTGCAGCGACACCAGATAACAGATCCAATCGACTAGGGGGATGTTTCTCAGTACAAAGCCAATAGGCAAGGTATTTCGAGAGCAATAAAATCCCAATGGTCATTGAAGGCTTTCACTTATGTTCCCACTAATGATTATGCAGACCACCCTCACAATCAGATTGGCGGCATGTCTAAAACTTGTCAATTTTGCAGTGCTAAAAAATGGATAGGTGAAACAGCGGGATTGTGCTGTTCAAATGGAGAGGTAAAACTACCTACACCTAGGGATCCACCACAGTCACTTAAATTTCTTCTTACAGGTACCCATCCTCTCACAAGGGCTTCCTTAAAGAACGCGGATTCTGCTACCCACGAAGTTATTGCCATTGGGGTACCAGAAGACATGGTTAATCTTCAGGCATTTCCTCCAACTCAGCCAAAGACCTAGGCTGCGTTCCCCGAATGGGTGTTCTCCACCTTGGACGACCTGGCCCAAAAACCAGGCTCATCAAGCTGTCTTTTTCAGACAATGCTGAGGCAACCTCATACCATCTGGCCTCAGTTAAAGCTGGGCGTGAAAATCGGACTACCTTCCAAACAAGCCCAGGCTTACCACCCGATGTACGTCCGAAGCTACGTGTAGCAGCTTCCCTGAACCGGAACTCAGCTCTGCAAGAAAGTTTCAGTCTTCGTGAGGATGGACAAATCTGGAGATTTGTTAAGACTGGTGAAACGTGGAAGAGAGAAACCACCTGGTCTGAGTGCTCTCTACTCACAATAACTGAAAATGGAAAAAAAACTACAGCAACTATGGGAAACTAAACCAGAACAACCTGCCATCCTCTACACACCATCATAAACTGCAAGCAGGGTACAAATTGTTGTCCTTAAATGCTCGCAGTTTATGCAACAAAATACATCTGTTCAACTCCTACGTCAGAAGTATTGACCCTGACTTCATCACAGTCACGGAAACATGGGCACATTCCTTACTCTGTGATGGGGTTTTCAACATTACTGGGTACAACCTTTTCCGCAAGGACAGCATTAACTGCCATGGTGGTGGTGTGATGGTCTACGTTCGTTCAAATTTTTCGGTAATTCCTTGTGCTGATTTGAACGAATCACGAGAAGAAGCTTTTTTCTATGACATACGTATGACCATGTCAACACTCCTGCTTGGCATTGTTTATCGTCCCCCAAATTACCATCAAGACACACAGTTTTGCGATATCCTTCGAGCTGCTGCCAGGAAAACAGCCACTTATGTTTTTATTGCAGGCGACTTCAATCATCCTGAGATCAATTGGGAAACCTTCCATTGGCCACAGAGTGCAAACGATTTCATTGAGCTTGTACTGGACTCAAACTGGTCACAAGTAGTCACCTCTCCAACAAGAGGCGACAACGCCTTGGACCTGCTCTTCACCACAACTCTTAAAGCGGTTATCAATTGTACTACGGAGGAACCTCTAGGCGACTCTGATCATGCTATTGATTATTTTTAGAGAGAATATTTTGTGTTTGGATTGTATTTATTGTTAAAGCAATGTTTGCAAAGAGCGTATCAATTTTTGAGAGAAATGAATTTAACTTACTACAGGTTTCTGTGAGTAGATCTTCCATGCTTCTGGTATTTCCCTGTTGAAGATGTGTTTCTGTCTTGTTTATTTCGGCATTGCATATTTGGCAGATTTGTGTTAGGTCTTCTGCGTGTTTGGTATAAGCCTGTTTGGGGTCTGGTTCTGTTCCATTCCTTTCAATATTTTCTGTATTTTTGGTATCTTCTGTTTGTGGATCTGATATTAGTCCATCCATTCTGATGTCATGTACATCCAAATATATGTATTGGAAGTTTTGGAGATGATGTACAGGTATTATATATTAGAAAAAATGAGGTAATCAGATCGGATGGTTCATATTTATAGATATTTATTTATATATTACATTTTTTACATATATATCATATCATTCAGATTCATATCATTCGGATTAGCGCTTTCTCCCAATCGAGTGGGCTTTTCAAATCAAATCAATTCCTTGTGGGTAATTTGAACATTTTATAGTTTCCTAGTAGTGGTGGGGAGGAATAAGACAGTATAAAAGGGTGAAGAGGAAGTGAGACAGAGAAAACATGTGTGTATGTGTATGTGTGTGTGGTGTGTGTGTGTGTGTGTGTGTGTGTGTGCATTTGTATCTGATAGGGAAGAAGAAGTATTGTTATTCCATTGGTCTACTGGACCTCCTGTGGTTTTCTAAGAAATTTGGCTCTGCTCTCTGTCCAGTCTCATGTCACTGAGTGTGTGTTGTGCATAGGCTGGCCAGACAAATGTCATTTGGGGTCACACTTTCTATGATCGTTTTGTGGAGGTGTGTGTGTGTCCGTGTGTGTTTTTGTGTGTGTGTGTGTGTGTGTGTGTGTGTGTGTGTTGTGTCTGTGTTTGGAGAAGGAGAGAAAGAAAGAGAAAAGGAAAAATAAAAATAAATATAAAAATAAAAAATAATTAAAAATAAAAAATAAATAAAAATATAAAAAAAAATTTAAAAAATAAAAAATATAAAAAAATAAATAAAAAATAAATAAAAATAAGGGAGGAAGTGGAGAAGAAAAAAATATTTTTGTGTGTTGATATTTATACCAATACATATATATATATATATATATATATATATATACACACACACAGACTTATACATAAAGTATTTGAAAAAAACCTTTTTATCAGTTCAAAATGAATAACCAAATTACACCATCTTGAAAATTGTATATCATAGGAAAGTTAAAATTAAAGTGACAATTAAAGGGTAAAGATGGAAGTAAATTATAAAGATAATAATATAATATAATGTATATAACAGGCAATACACATATCTATACACACACAGATATATATATATATATATATATATATATACACACATATACATACAGACATATCCTAAATGTTCTACTATATTAGATTGTAAATCGAAAGATGTGTCCTTCAATGTCACTATATATATATATATACATGCTTACACATGAAACATTAGAGAAAAATCCACCTTCTATCGAATCAAAATGAACAATCAAGTTACATCATCTTGAAAATTGTATATCATAGGAAGGTTAAAATTAGAATGACAATTGGCAAGTAAAGATCAAGTAAGTTGCAAAAACAATATAGTGTATATAACAGGTAACATACACACACATACCTATATATATATATATACACACACACACATATATTAAATGTTCCACTGTATCATATTGTAAATCGAAAAATTTGTCCTTCAATGTATGTTGAGTAAAGTTTCAGCCATTTAATTTGGGGGAGAACTTAGCTATGAAATGTTTTTCCATATTTCTCCTGAAGGAGGTGTCGTTCTTCGGACACTTGTAGAAGGGAAATATCTTAAATTTTCCTTCTTCACATGTAGCTAGGTGTGTGCTTAGTGGTATTTTGCGTAGTTCTTCCTGCCGAATATGTTGTCGGTGGATCCTGGCTCGCTGGCATATATATATATATATACACACACACACACATGTACCTACACATACATGTGTATACAGACATACACACACATATTTATATATACATAAAAAACATATTTCATTCCAGGAATAGATATTGACTGCATGGTAAAAATTTAATAAATGAAGCAGATAAAAGCTAAAAGATGAAGAATATATAGATATGTGTGTGTGTGTGTGTATGTAACTATTTGGGTGGAGTAAAAATGCTCCCCTTTATATACACGTACCAAATATGAAAATGCTAGACTTTCTATATAAGTACCAAATATGGAAAGACTGCATTCCTAGCTTTGCATTCATCGGGTATATGAATGTGATACAACAATGTCTAAACAATTTGCAGATGACATGCAAGTCAAGATGTTTGAATTTGTTGTTTTGTGATGACAACAAATTCAAAAAATTCATTTCAATACGTAGATCTATATGTATCAAAACATTTATAGTGATCATTAAAAAGCTCCCTAACTGTACTTACTTTACGTCCTTACTTTCGTATTTCAAAGATATATAGATTTCACAACTTCAATGGAGAGAAAATATCACTCTTCCTATTGAAATACCAAATATGAAAATACTGCATTCCTTGATATCCGTGACAATAAGTTATGCATATGCGTAATGTCTCCACGATCTGGAGACAACATGTAAGTCAGAATATTCAACTTGGGTGGCTTATGACAATAATTTCAAAATGGCAAAAATTGATTTCGAGACAAAAAGTAAGAATACAAAAACAAACTACTTTAAAGCCGATGCATCAAGAACAACCAACATCAGTCTAGCCCCTGCTTTTCCTGGGTATTCTAATTGCAGTCATTCTGTACATGTTTGAAGAAATACCAGAATCTGTCTGGTACATAATGGTGCTGACAAAAGTTCCTCAATGTTTACCTTCACACTGTGTCACAAATTGCTATTATTCAGAAAGTCATAATATCTAGTGACTGGTGTAGCAGCATTAGTGGTCTGAAACACAGGCAAGGGAATTCAAGACCACAAAAAGAATGACTGACGTCTGAATAAAGCAGGGGACAGGATTTTGGAAAACAGCAAGGGGAAACCTACGAGACAAGAGCTGGGTGGCTCCAGCTCCCATAGAGTATCAGGAATAATAGCCAGACACTTGTCAGATGGGAGTTCTTTCTCAGAACACCTCTCCTGTTTTGAGATTGCATTATAGCGAATTTCATTTTTTTTTTTGTAATTCACTGAGTGTTTTAAGAAATATCAAAATCTGTTGGATACATAATGGTTCTCACAACAGTTTCACAAAGCCTGCTTTGACTATACCACAAATTGCTAGTATTCAGAGAGGCATAGTATCCAGTGACTTGTGTAACAGCATTGTATCTATGTATATACATACATGTGTGCTTATACACATACATGTGTATCTACAGACATGTATATATATATATATAAATATACTCATAAACATACATATATTGCAATCAAGCAATATATATTTACTGCATGGTAAAAATCTAATCACTGAAACAAGTGAAACTTAGAAGATGAAGAATATAAAAAATTAAAATGATTTAAAAGTTAAGTGGAGAGAAAGTGCTACCACTACTATTTCTATACCAAATATTAAAACAACACATTCCTAGCTTTGCACCCATTGGGTATATGAATGCAGCATTATGTGCCTTGATATTCATGGCTTTACTTTTATGCATACAGGTAATATCTACATGTTATGCAGACGATATGTAAGTCAGAATATTCCATTTCTCTGTTTTCTCATGACAATAATAAACTTCAAAACATTCATTTGAATATAAAAAGTAAGAATACACCATCAAAAGTCCTTCACATAGATGCATCTAGAAAAAGCAGCAGCAGAATCAGCCTCAGGCGTGTCCTAGGAATTATAATTCAGGTTATCTACATGTTTAAGAATTATGAGAATTTCTCGGATTCATAATGGTGCTCACAAAAGTTCCACACCGTCTGCATTCACACTGTGTCACAAATTGCCATTATTCAGAAAGGCATAACACTCAGTAACTGGTGTAGCAGAATATCTATAAATATGCATCCATGTGTATACACATGCATATATATGTATATATTTGAGTGTGTGTATATCTATGTGTATATATATATATATATAATATATATATATACATGTACATATGTACCTACACATACATGTGTATACAGACATACACACACATATTTATATATACATAAAAAACATATTTCATTCCAGGAATAGATATTGACTGCATGCTAAGAATTTAATAAATGAAGCAGATAAAAGCTAAAAGATGAAGAATATATAGATATATGTGTGTGTGTGTGTGTGTGTGTGTATGTAACTATTTGGGTGGAGTAAAAATTCTCCCCTTTATATACACGTACCAAATATGAAAATGCTAGACTTTCTATATAAGTACCAAATATGGAAACACTGCATACCAAATATGGAAACACTGTACTTACTTTACGTCTTTACTTTTGTATTTCAAAGATATATAGTTTTCAGAACTTCAATAGGGAGAAAATATCACTCTTCATATTGAAGTACTAAATATGAAAATACTACATTCCTTAATATCCGTGCCAATAAGTTATGCATAAAAGTAATGTCTCCACAATCTGGAGACAACATGTAAGTCGGAATATTCAACTTGGGTGGTTTATGACAACTTGTCAATTTTGCAATGCTAAAAAATGGGTAGATGAACAAGCGGGATTGTGCTGTTCAAATGGAAAGGTATAACTACCTACACCTAGGGAAACACCACAGCCACTTAAATTTCTTCTTACAGGTACCCATCCTCTCTCAAGGGCCTTCCTTAAAGGTATCCGACATTACAATTGTGCCTTCCAGATGAACCCATTTGGATCCGGTTATAAATTTGATAAGAAGGAATATATACCAACTTTTAAAGTTCATGGTCAGTTGCATCATTTTATCAGCTCTCTACAGCCTGTTGATAATAATCCACTGCAATTTCTCTAGCTATACTTTATTTCAGACAGCTTTCAACAGGCAGCAAGGCAAAATTTATTTGCCTTCACAGATGAAAACGATAAATACTCAATTAAACTGCAAGCTAGAATCGGCCCCCTTCTTGAACTGCAAGAAATGCTTCACAGGACAACAGCTACATTCAGAGCTTTAAATACGCTTTGGAATCAGCTCCTATGGAATAATGTTAATAGAAGGAATTTAAGCCAACAATACCAACACCTGAAGTCGGTATTACACATCTGCAGCACATTCAGAGCAAACTCGAGCATCGTCACACTATACTTTTATTCGTAGATTGAAACTATGTCAAAGCTGTGTTAACGTGACATCAAAGTCTGCTGTTATAAGTGCAACTAAAAAACAAACCAGAGCAACACCGGGCTACACTGCTAGTATATTTCACAGATATATAGTTTTCACAACTTCAATGAGAGGAAAATTTCACCCTTACGATAGAAATACCAAATAAGAAAATACTGCATTCCTTGATATCCGTGCCAATAAGTTATGCATATGAGTTATGTATCCACAATCTGGAGTAAGTCAGAATATTCAACTTGGTTGGTTTATGACAATAATTTCGAAATGGCAAAAATTGATTTCGACACAAAAAGTAAGAGTACACAACAACAAAAGGCTTTAAAGCCGATGCATCAAGAACCAGCAACATCAGTCTAGCCCCTGCTTTTCCTGGGGATTCTAATTGCAGTCATTCTGTACATGTTTTAAGAAATACCAGAATCTGTCTGATACATAATGGTGCTGACAAAAGTTCAAAACCGCCTACCAAAGACGCCAACACCAACACCACTACCACGACTTCAACTGCAAAAACTAACCCTTCTGCTGCTAACACCGCCAATATTAAAACGAACTTCGCGAATGCGACAAAACAAAAACGAACAATCGTAAAATTCACCACACAGGAAATAAACCTCACAAAAGCACTCTTCACCAAAGAAGGAGACAATTACACCTTCACATTCCACAACACATCGTGGAAAACACACAAAAAAAAACAATAATCTACAAAGTCATCAACAAGAAAGCAAAACGACCAGAAAATGCACCGCAGCAAAAAATTGAAAAATGTCTTCGTCCTGCATGGGACTCTAAGGAGTATATCAGTTGGGGAAATAAATTTGGTACAGTCCAAGTACGTTTCCTCAACGAAAATTTAGCAAAACGATTCTCCACATTGGAGCTGCATTCAGACGACTTGGTAATGATACCAATCTATTTAAACCAGAGACTGACGAAAGTCCAAATAAAAAATGTACCACCTGATGTCGAAATACAATGTTTAGTCTCTGCCATCTGCTTTGAAATGGTAGAGACAATGGCAGAGACAAACATCATTGAAATCGCTGTTTTAAGACAAAAAGACTGGCTGGGAAAATCAATCCGATTCCTTCTCCAATTGTATAACATTCCCACAGGCTGTGCTGAATAACGAAAATGTTCCACATCAGAACAATGGAAATGCAACAATTAATGCAGATGTACAAGCTGCAGACAAAAATAGTCAGCATAGACTTCGTTTAGACCGAAAGGCTGCAGCTGCACGATCTGAAGGAGCTGCTGAGGACGATGCACAACATGAACTACATCTGAATAGAAATGCTGCCTCTACGGCATTTGCCAGAGCTGCAGCGAATGATGCTCAATGTGAGCTGCATCTGAGCAGAGACGCTGCTTCTACTGAATCTGCCAGAGCTGCAGAGACAGCAGATAACAGATCCAATCGACTAGGGGGATGTTTCTCAGTACAAAGCCAATAGGCAAGGTATTTCGAGAGCAATAAAATCACGATGGTCATTGAAGGCTTTCACTTATGTTCCCACTAATGATTATGCAGACCACCCTCACAATCAGATTGGCGGCATGTCTAAAACTTGTCAATTTTGCAGTGCTAAAAAATGGATAGGTGAAACAGCGGGATTGTGCTGTTGAAATGGAAAGGTGTAACTACCTACACCTAGGGATTAACCACAGCCACTTAAATTTCTTCTTACGGTACCCATCCTCTCACAAGGCCTTCCTTAAGGAACGCGGATTCTGCAACCCACGAAGTTATTGCCATTGGGGTACCAGAAGACATGGTTGATCTTCAGGCATTTGCTGCCAACTCAGCCAAAGAGCTAGGCTGCGTTCCCCGAATGGGTGTTCTCCGCCTTGGACGACCTGGCCCAAAAACCAGGCTCATCAAGCTGTCTTTTTCAGACAATGCTGAGGCAACCTCATACCATCTGGCCTCAGTTAAAGCTGGGCGTGAAAATCGGACTACCTTCCAAACGCCCAGGCTTACCACCCGATGTACGTCCGAAGCTACATGTAGCAGCTTCCCTGAACCGGAACTCAGCTCTGCAAGAAAGTTTCAGTCTTCGTGAGGATGGACAAATCTGGAGATTTGTTAAGACTGGTGAAACGTGGAAGAGAGATACCACCTGGTCTGAGTGCTCTCTACGCACAATAACTGAAAATGGAAAAAAAACTACAGCAACTCTGGGAAACTAAACCAGAACAACCTGCCACCCTCTACACACCATCATAAACTGCAAGCAGGGTACAAATTGTTGTCCTTAAATGCTCGCAGTTTATGCAACAAAATACATCTGTTCAACTCCTACGTCAGAAGTATTGACCCTGACTTCATCACAGTCATGGAAACATGGGCACATTCCTTACTCTGTGATGGGGTTTTCAACATTACTGGGTACAACCTTTTCCGCAAGGACAGTATTAACTGCCAGGGTGGTGGTTTGATGGTCTACGTTCATTCAAATTTTTCGGTAATTCCTTGTGCTGATTTGAACGAATCACGAGAAGAAGCTTTTTTCTATGACATACGTATGACCATGTCAACACTCCTGCTTGGCATTGTTTATCGTCCCCCAAATTACCATCAAGACACACAGTTTTGCGATATCCTCCGAGCTGCTGCCAGGAAAACACACTTATGTTTTTATTGCAGGCGACTTCAATCATCCTGAGATCAATTGGGAAACCTTCCATTGGCCACAGAGTGCAAACGATTTCATTGAGCTTGTACTGGACTCAAACTGGTCACAAGTAGTCACCTCTCCAACAAGAGGCGACAACGCCTTGGACCTGCTCTTCACCACAACTCTTAAAGCGGTTATCAATTGTACTACGGAGGAACCTCTAGGCAACTCTGATCATGCTATGATCATCGCCAATCTGGCTCTTGCGGCAGCAACAAAAACCCGAACCATATCTAATCTGCTTCCTTCGATTGGAAGAGAGCAGATTGGAACCTGTACATTACCCTTTGTACTATACATACACTTTAGATGAGTTGTAGTGCACCTGAGCACTGTACACAATGTTTTATTATTATTATTAAGAATACACCATCAAAAGTTCTTCACATAGATGAATCTAGAAAAAGTAGCAGCAGATTCAGCCTCAGGCTTGTCCCAGGAATTATAATTCAGGTTATCTACGTGTTTAAGAATTACGAGAATACCTCGGATTCATAATGGTGCTCAAAAAAGTTCCACAATATCAGCATTCACACTTGTCACAAATAGCCATTATTCAGAAAGGCATAACATTCAGTAACTGGTGTAGCAGAATATCTATAAATATGCATCCATGTGTATACACAAGCAAATATATCTATATATTTGAGTGTGTGTGTGTGTAAATATATATATATATATATATATATATATGTACACACACATGTACATATGTACCTACACATACATGTGTATACAGACATACACACATTTATATATACATAAAAAACATATTTCATTCCAGGAATAGATATTGACTGCATGCTAAGAATTTAATAAATGAAGCAGATAAAAGCTAAAAGATGAAGAATATGTATCATCATCATCATGTATACATATATATTTATGTGTGTGTGTGTGTGTGTGTATGTAGCTATTTGGGCGGGGTAAAAATGCTCCCCTTTATATATACAAGTACCAAATATGGAAATGCTAGCCTTTCTATACAAATACCAAATATGGAAACACTGCATTCCTAGCTTTGCATTCATCGGGTATATGAATGTGGTACAATAGTGTCTAAACAATTTGCAGATGACATGCAAGTCAAGATATTTGAATTTGTTGTTTTTGAGATGACAACAAATTCAAAAAATTCATTTCGATATGTAGATCTATATGTATCAAAACATTTATAGTGATCATTAAAAAGCTCCCTAACTGTACTTACTTTACGTCTTTACTTTTATATTTCAAAGAGATATAGTTTTCACAACTTCAATAGGGAGAAAATATCACTCTTCCTTTTGAAATACCAAATATGAAAATACTGCATTCCTTGATATCCGTGCCAATAAGTTATGCATATGAGTAATGTCTCCACGATCTGGAGACAACATGTAAGTCAGAATATTCAACTTACTTGGTTTATGACAATAATTTCGAAATGGCAAAAATTGATTTTGAGACAAAAAGTAAGAATACAACAACGAAAGACTTTAAAGCTGATGCATCAAGAACCACCAACATCAGTCTAGCCCCTGCTTTTCCTGGGGATTCTAATTGCAGTCATTCTGTACATGTTTGAAGAAATACCAGAATCTGTCTGGTACATAATGGTGCTGACAAAATTCCTCAATTTTACCTTCACACTGTGTCACAAATTGCTATTATTCAGAAAGTCATAATATCTAGTGACTGGTGAAGCAGCATTAGTGGTCTGAAACACAGGCAAGGGAATTCAAGACCACAAAAAGAATGACTGACGTCTGAATAAGGCAGGGGACAGGATTTTGGAAAACAGCAAGGGGAAACCTACGAGACAAGAGCTGGGTGGCACCAGCTCCCATAGAGTATCAGGAATAATAGCCAAACACTTGTCAGATGGGAGTTCTTTCTCAGAACAACTCTCCTGGTTTGAGATTGCATTATAGTGAATTTCATTTTTTTTTTTTTGTAATTCAGTGAGTGTTTTAAGAAATATCAAAATCTGTTGGATAGATAATGGTTCTCACAACAGTTTCACAAAGTCTGCTTTGACTCTATGCCACAAATTGCTAGTATTCAGAAAGGCATAGTATCCAGTGACTTGTGTAACAGCATTGTATCTATGTATATACATACATGTGTGCTTATACACATACATGTGTATCTACAGACATGTATGTGTGTGTGTGTTATATATATATATATATATATATATATATATATATATATATATATATGTATATATATATATATATATAAATTACTCAAAACACACATATATTGCAATCAAGCAATATATATTTACTGCATGGTAGGAATCTAATCACTGAAACAAGTGAAACCTAAAAGATGAAGAATATAAAAAATTAAAATGATTTAAAAGTTGAGTGGAGAGAAAGTGCTACCATTAACATTTCTATACCGAATATGAAAACAACACATTCCTAGCTTTGCATCCATTGGGTATATGAATGCAGCATTATGTGCCTTGATATTCATGGCTTTACTTTTATGCATACAGGTAATATCTACATGTTATGCAGACGATATGTAAGTCAGAATATTCCATTTCTCTGTTTTCTCATGACAATAATAAATTTCAAAACATTCATTTGAATAAAAAGAGTAAGAATACACCATCAAAAGTCCTTCACATAGATGCATCTAGAAAAAGCAGCAGCAGAATCAGCCTCAGGCGTGTCCTAGGAATTATAATTCAGGTTATCTACATGTTTAAGAATTATGAGAATTTCTCGGATTCATAATGGTGCTCACAAAAGTTCCACACCGTCTGCATTCACACTGTGTCACAAATTGCCATTATTCAGAAAGGCATAACACTCAGTAACTGGTGTAGCAGAATATCTATAAATATGCATCCATGTGTACACACATGCATATATATGTATATATCTATGTATATATATATATTTGAGTGTGTGTATATCTATGTATATTGTATATATATATATATATATATATATTTTAGTGTGTGTATATCTATGTATATGTATATATATATATATATATATATTTGAGTGTGTGTATATCTATGTATATATGTAATATATATTATATATATATATATTTGAGTGTGTGTATATCTATGTATATATGTATATATATATATATATATATATATTTGAGGTGTGTATATCTATGTATATATGTTATATATATATATATTGAGTGTGTGTATATCTATGTATATGTTATATATATATATATATATATATATATATATTTGAGTGTGTGTATATCTATGATATAATATATATTATATATATATATATATGTGTGTATATCTATGTATATATATATATATATATTATATATATATATATGTGTGTATATCTATGTATATATATATATATATATATATATATATATATTGAGTGTGTGTATATCTATGTATATATATATATATATATATATATATATATATATATATATATATATATATATATATACATATATGTATATACATATATATATACATGTACATATGTACCTACACATACATGTGTATACAGACATACACACACATATTTATATATACATAAAAAACATATTTCATTCCAGGAATAGATATTGACTGCATGCTAAGAATTTAATAATGAAGCAGATAAAAGCTAAAAGATGAAGAATATATAGATATATGTGTGTGTGTGTGTGTGTGTGTGGTGTGTGTGTGTGTGTGTGTGTGTATGTAACTATTTGGGCGGAGTAAAAATTCTCCCCTTTATATACACGTACCAAATATGAAAATGCTAGACTTTCTATATAAGTACCAAATATGGAAACACTGCATACCAAATATGGAAACACTGTACTTACTTTACGTCTTTACTTTTGTATTTCAAAGATATATAGTTTTCAGAACTTCAATAGGGAGAAAATATCACTCTTCATATTGAAATACTAAATATGAAAATACTGCATTCCTTAATATCCATGCCAATAAGTTATGCATAAAAGTAATGTCTCCACAATCTGGAGACAACATGTAAGTCGGAATATTCAACTTGGGTGGTTTATGACAACTTGTCGATTTTGCAATGCTAAAAAATGGGTAGATGAACAAGCGGGATTGTGCTGTTCAAATGGAAAGGTATAACTACCTACACCTAAGGATCCACCATAGCCACTTAAATTTCTTCTTACAGGTACCCATCCTCTCTCAAGGGCCTTCCTTAAAGGTATCCGACATTACAATTGTGCCTTCCAGATGAACCCATTTGGATCCGGTTATAAATTTGATAAGAAGGAATATATACCAACTTTTAAAGTTCATGGTCAGTTGCATCATTTTATCAGCTCTCTACAGCCTGTTGATAATAATCCACTGCAATTTCTCTAGCTATACTTTACTTCAGACAGCTTTCAACAGGCAGCAAGGCAAAATTTATTTGCCTTCACAGATGAAAACGATAAATACTCAATTAAACTGCAAGCTAGAATCGGCCCCCTTCTTGAACTGCAAGAAATGCTTCACAGGACAACAGCTACATTCAGAGCTTTAAATACGCTTTGGAATCAGCTCCTATGGAATAATGTTAATAGAAGGAATTTAAGCCAACAATACCAACACCTGAAGTCGGTATTACACATCTGCAGCACATTCAGAGCAAACTCGAGCATCGTCACACTATACTTTTATTCGTAGATTGAAACTATGTCAAAGCTGTGTTAACGTGACATCAAAGTCTGCTGTTATAAGTGCAACTAAAAAACAAACCAGAGCAACACCGGGCTACACTGCTAGTATATTTCACAGATATATAGTTTTCACAACTTCAATGGAGAGGAAATGTCACCCTTACGATAGAAATACCAAATAAGAAAATACTGCATTCCTTGATATCCGTGCCAATAAGTTATGCATATGAGTTATGTATCCACAATCTGGAGTAAGTCAGAATATTCAACTTGGTTGGTTTATGACAATAATTTCGAAATGGCAAAAATTGATTTCGACACAAAAAGTAAGAGTACAACAACAAAAGGCTTTAAAGCCGATGCATCAAGAACCAGCAACATCAGTCTAGCCCCTGCTTTTCCTGGGGATTCTAATTGCAGTCATTCTGTACATGTTTTAAGAAATACCAGAATCTCTCTGATACATAATGGTGCTGACAAAAGTTCAAAACCGCCTACCAAAGACGCCAACGCCAACACCACTACCACGACTTCAACTGCAAAAACTAACCCTTCTGCTGCTAACACCGCCAATATTAAAACGAACTTCGCGGATGCGACAAAACAAAAACGAACAATCGTAAAATTCACCACACAGGAAATAAACCTCACAAAAGCACTCTTCACCAAAGAAGGAGACAAATTACACCTTCACATTCCACAACACATCGTGGAAAACACACAAAAAAAAACAATAATCTACAAAGTCATCAACAAGAAAGCAAAACGACCAGAAAATGCACCGCAGCAAAAAATTGAAAAATGTCTTCGTCCTGCATGGGACTCTAAGGAGTATATCAGTTGGGGAATAAATTTGGTACAGTCCAAGTACGTTTCCTCAACGAAAATTTAGCAAAACGATTCTCCACATTGGAGCTGCATTCAGACGACTTGGTAATGATACCAATCTATTTAAACCAGAGACTGACGAAAGTCCAAATAAAAAATGTACCACCTGATGTCGAAATACAATGTTTAGTCTCTGCCATCTGCTTTGAAATGGCAGAGACAATGGCAAAGACAAACATCCTTGAAATCGCTGTTCTAAGACAAAAAGACTGGCTGGGAAAATCAATCCGATTCCTTCTCCAATTGTATAACATTCCCACAGGCTGTGCTGGATAATGAAAATGTTCCACATCAGAACAATGGAAATGCAACAATTAATGCAGATGTACAAGCTGCAGACAAAAATAGTCAGCATAGACTTCGTTTAGACCGAAAGGCTGCAGCTGCACGATCTGAAGAAGCTGCTGAGAAGGATGCACAACATGAACTACATCTGAATAGAAATGCTGCCTCTATGGCATTTGCCAGAGCTGCAGAGAATGATGCTCAATGTGAGCTGCATCTGAGCAGAGACGCTGCTTCTACTGCATCTGCCAGAGCTGCAGAGACAGCAGATAACAGATCCAATCGACTAGGGGGATGTTTCTCAGTACAAAGCCAATAGGCAAGGTATTTCGAGAGCAATAAAATCACGATGGTCATTGAAGGCTTTCACTTATGTTCCCACTAATGATTATGCAGACCACCCTCACAATCAGATTGGCGGCATGTCTAAAACTTGTCAATTTTGCAGTGCTAAAAAATGGATAGGTGAAACAGCGGGATTGTGCTGTTGAAATGGAAAGGTGTAACTACCTACACCTAGGGATTAACCACAGCCACTTAAATTTCTTCTTACAGGTACCCATCCTCTCACAAGGGCCTTCCTTAAGGAACGCGGATTCTGCTACCCACGAAGTTATTGCCATTGGGGTACCAGAAGACATGGTTGATCTTCAGGCATTTGCTGCCAACTCAGCCAAAGAACTAGGCTGCGTTCCCCGAATGGGTGTTCTCCGCCTTGGACGACCTGGCCCAAAAACCAGGCTCATCAAGCTGTCTTTTTCAGACAATGCTGAGGCAACCTCATACCATCTGGCCTCAGTTAAAGCTGGGCGTGAAAATCGGACTACCTTCCAAACACGCCCAGGCTTACCACCCGATGTACGTCCGAAGCTACATGTAGCAGCTTCCCTGAACCGGAACTCAGCTCTGCAAGAAAGTTTCAGTCTTCGTGAGGATGGACAAATCTGGAGATTTGTTAAGACTGGTGAAACGTGGAAGAGAGATACCACCTGGTCTGAGTGCTCTCTACGCACAATAACTGAAAATGGAAAAAAAACTACAGCAACTCTGGGAAACTAAACCAGAACAACCTGCCATCCTCTACACACCATCATAAACTGCAAGCAGGGTACAAATTGTTGTCCTTAAATGCTCGCAGTTTATGCAACAAAATACATCTGTTCAACTCCTACGTCAGAAGTATTGACCCTGACTTCATCACAGTCATGGAAACATGGGCACATTCCTTACTCTGTGATGGGGTTTTCAACATTACTGGGTACAACCTTTTCCGCAAGGACAGCATTAACTGCCATGGTGGTGGTTTGATGGTCTACGTTCGTTCAAATTTTTCAGTAATTCCTTGTGCTGATTTGAACGAATCACGAGAAGAAGCTTTTTTCTATGACATACGTATGACCATGTCAACACTCCTGCTTGGCATTGTTTATCGTCCCCCAAATTACCATCAAGACACACAGTTTTGCGATATCCTCCGAGCTGCTGCCAGGAAAACAGCCACTTATGTTTTTATTGCAGGCGACTTCAATCATCATGAGATCAATTGGGAAACCTTCCATTGGCCACAGAGTGCAAACGATTTCATTGAGCTTGTACTGGACTCAAACTGGTCACAAGTAGTCACCTCTCCAACAAGAGGCGACAACGCCTTGGACCTGCTCTTCACCACAACTCTTAAAGCGGTTATCAATTGTACTACGGAGGAACCTCTAGGCACTCTGATCATGCTATGATCATCGCCAATCTGGCTCTTGTGGCAACAACAAAAACCCGAACCATATCTAATCTGCTTCCTTCGATTGGAAGAGAGCAGATTGGAACCTGTACATTACCCTTTGTACTATACATACACTTTAGATGAGTTGTAGTGCACCTGAGCACTGTACACAATGTTTTATTATTATTATTAAGAATACACCATCAAAAGTTCTTCACATAGATGAATCTAGAAAAAGTAGCAGCAGATTAAGCCTCAGGCTTGTCCCAGGAATTATAATTCAGGTTATCTACGTGTTTAAGAATTACGAGAATACCTCGGATTCATAATGGTGCTCAAAAAAGTTCCACAATATCAGCATTCACACTGTGTCACAAATTGCCATTATTCAGAAAGGCATAACATTCAGTAACTGGTGTAGCAGAATATCTATAAATATGCATCCATGTGTATACACAAACAAATATATCTATATATTTGAGTGTGTGTGTGTGTGTATATATATATATATATTATATATATATATATATATATATATACACACACACACATGTACATATGTACCTACACATACATGTGTATACAGACATACACACATTTATATATACATAAAAAACATATTTCATTCCAGGAATAGATATTGACTGCATGCTAAGAATTTAATAAATGAAGCAGATAAAAGCTAAAAGATGAAGAATATGTATCATCATCATCATGTATACATATATATTTATGTGTGTGTGTGTGTGTGTGTGTGTGTGTGTGTGTGTGTATGTAGCTATTTGGGCGGGGTAAAAATGCTCCCCTTTATATACAAGTACCAAATATGGAAATGCTAGCCTTTCTATACAAATACCAAATATGGAAACACTGCATTCCTAGCTTTGCATTCATCGGGTATATGAATGTGGTACAATAGTGTCTAAACAATTTGCAGATGACATGCAAGTCAAGATATTTGAATTTGTTGTTTTGTGATGACAACAAATTCAAAAAATTCATTTCGATATGTAGATCTATATGTATCAAAACATTTATAGTGATCATTAAAAAGCTCCCTAACTGTACTTACTTTACGTCTTTACTTTTATATTTCAAAGAGATATAGTTTTCACAACTTCAATAGGGAGAAAATATCACTCTTCCTTTTGAAATACCAAATATGAAAATACTGCATTCCTTGATATCCGTGCCAATAAGTTATACATATGAGTAATGTCTCCATGATCTGGAGACAACATGTAAGTCAGAATATTCAACTTAGTTGGTTTATGACAATAATTTCGAAATGGCAAAAATTGATTTTGAGACAAAAAGTAAGAATACAACAACGAAAGACTTTAAAGCTGATGCATCAAGAACAACCAACATCAGTCTAGCCCCTGCTTTTCCTGGGGATTCTAATTGCAGTCATTCTGTACATGTTTGAAGAAATACCAGAATCTGTCTGGTACGTAATGGTGCTGACAAAAGTTCCTCAATGTTTACCTTCACACTGTGTCACAAATTGCTATTATTCAGAAAGTCATAATATCTAGTGACTGGTGTAGCAGCATTAGTGGTCTGAAACACAGGCAAGGGAATTCAAGACCACAAAAAGAATGACTGACGTCTGAATAAAGCAGGGGACAGGATTTTGGAAAACAGCAAGAGGAAACCTACGAGACAAGAGCTGGGTGGCTCAGCTCCCATAGAGTATCAGGAATAATAGCCAAACACTTGTCAGATGGGAGTTCTTTCTCAGAACAACTCTCCTGGTTTGAGATTGCATTATAGTGAATTTCATTTTTTTTTTTTTGTAATTCAGTGAGTGTTTTAAGAAATATCAAAATCTGTTGGATACAAATGGTTCTCACAACAGTTTCACAAAGTCTGCTTTGACTCTATGCCACAAATTGCTAGTATTCAGAAAGGCATAGTATCCAGTGACTTGTGTAACAGCATTGTATCTATGTATATACATACATGTGTGCTTATACACATACATGTGTATCTACAGACATGTATGTATATATATATATATATATATATATAAATAAATATACTCATAAACACACATATATTGCAATCAAGCAATATATATTTACTGCATGGTAGGAATCTAATCACTGAAACAAGTGAAACCTAAAAGATGAAGAATATAAAAAATTAAAATGATTTAAAAGTTGAGTGGAGAGAAAGTGCTACCATTAACATTTCTATACCGAATATGAAAACAACACATTCCTAGCTTTGCATCCATTGGGTATATGAATGCAGCATTATGTGCCTTGATATTCATGGCTTTACTTTTATGCATACAGGTAATATCTACATGTTATGCAGACGATATGTAAGTCAGAATATTCCATTTCTCTGTTTTCTCATGACAATAATAAATTTCAAAACATTCATTTGAATATAAAGAGTAAGAATACGCCAGCAAAAGTCCTTCACATGGATGCATCTCGAAAAAGCAGCAGCAGAGTCAGCCTCAGGCGTGTCCTAGGAATTATAATTCAGGTTATCTACATGTTTAAGAATTATGAGAATTTCTCGGATTCATAATGGTGCTCACAAAAGTTCCACAACGTCTGCATTCACACTGTGTCACAAATTGCCATTATTCAGAAAGGAATAACATTCAGTAACTGGTGTAGCAGAATATCTATAACTATGCATCCATGTGTATACACATGCATATATATGTATATATTTGAGTGTGTGTATATGTATATATATATATATATATATATATACACACATGTACATATGTACCAACACATACATGTGTATACAGACATAAACACACACACACACATATTTATATATACATAAAAAACGTATTTCATTCCAGGAATAGATATTGATTGCATGGTAAGAATTTAATAAATGAAGCAGATAAAAGCTAAAAGATGAAGAATATGTAGATATATGTGTGTGTGTATGTATGTGTATGTAACTATTTGGGTGGAGTAAAAATGCTCCCCTTATATATACACATACCAAATATGGAAATGCTAGCCTTTCTATATAAGTACCAAATATGGAAACACTGCATTCCTAGCTTTGCATTCATCGGGTATATGAATGTGATACAACAATGTCTAAACAATTTGCAGATGACATGCAAGTCAAGATATTTGAATTTGTTGTTTTGTGATGACAACAAATTCAAAAAATTCATTTCAATATGTAGATCTATATGTATCAAAACATTTATAGTGATCATTAAAAAGCTCCCTAACTGTACTTACTTTACGTCTTTACTTTTGTATTTCAAAGATATATAGTTTTCAGAACTTCAATGGGGAGAAAATATCACTTTTCATATTGAAATACTAAATATGAAAATACTGCATTCCTTAATATCCGTGCCAATAAGTTATGCATAAAAGTAATGTCTCCACAATCTGGAGACAACATGTAAGTCAGAATATTCAACTTGGGTGGTTTATGACAACTTGTCAATTTTGCAATGCTAAAAAATGGGTAGGTGACCAACGGGATTGTGCTGTTCAAATGGAAAGGTATAACTACCTACACCTAGGGAAACACCACAGCCACTTAAATTTCTTCTTACAGGTACCCATCCTCTCTGAAGGGCCTTCCTTAAAGGTATCCGACATTACAACTGTGCCTTCCAGATGAACCCGTTTGGATCCAGTTATAAATTTGATAAGGAATTTATACCAACTTTTAAAGTTCATGGCCAGGTGCATCATTTTATCGGCTCTCTGCAGCCTGTTGATAATAATCCACTGCAATTTCTCCAGCTATACTTTATTTCAGACAGCTTTCAACAGGCAGCAAGGTAAAATTTATTTGCCTTCACAGATGAAAACGATAAATATTCAATTAAACTGCAAGCTAGAATGGGCCCCCATCTTGAACTGCAAGAAATGCTTCACAGGACAACAGCTACATTCAGAGCTTTAAATACGCTTTGGAATCAGCTCCTATGGAATAATGTTAATAGAAGGAATTTAAGCCAACAATACCAACAACTGAAGTCGGTATTACACATTTGCAGCACATTCAGAGCAAACTCGGGCATCATCACACTATACTTTTATACGTAGATTGAAACTATGTCAAAGCTGTGTTAACGTGACATCAAAGTCTGCTGTTTTAAGTGCAACTAAAAAACAAACCAGAGCAACACTGCTAGTATATTTCACAGATATATAGTTTTCACAACTTCAATGGAGAGGAAATGTCACCCTTACGATAGAAATACCAAATAAGAAAATACTGCATTCCTTGATATCCGTGCCAATAAGTTATGCATATGAGTTATGTATCCACAATCTGGAGTAAGTCAGAATATTCAACTTGGTTGGTTTATGACAATAATTTCGAAATGGCAAAAATTGATTTCGACACAAAAAGTAAGAGTACAACAACAAAAGGCTTTAAAGCCGATGCATCAAGAACCAGCAACATCAGTCTAGCCCCTGCTTTTCCTGGGGATTCTAATTGCAGTCATTCTGTACATGTTTTAAGAAATACCAGAATCTCTCTGATACATAATGGTGCTGACAAAAGTTCAAAACCGCCTACCATAGACGCCAACACCAACACCACTACCACGACTTCAACTGCAAAAACTAACCCTTCTGCTGCTAACACCGCCAATATTAAAACGAACTTCGCGAATGCGACAAAACAAAAACGAACAATCGTAAAATTCACCACACAGGAAATAAACCTCACAAAAGCACTCTTCACCAAAGAAGGAGACAAATTACACCTTCACATTCCACAACACATCGTGGAAAACACACAAAAAAAAACAATAATCTACAAAGTCATCAACAAGAAAGCAAAACGACCAGAAAATGCACCGCAGCAAAAAATTGAAAAATGTCTTCGTCCTGCATGGGACTCTAAGGAGTATATCAGTTGGGGAAATAAATTTGGTACAGTCCGAGTACGTTTCCTCAACGAAAATTTAGCAAAACGATTCTCCACATTGGAGCTGCATTCAGACGACTTGGTAATGATACCAATCTATTTAAACCAGAGACTGACGAAAGTCCAAATAAAAAATGTACCACCTGATGTCGAAATACAATGTTTAGTCTCTGCCATCTGCTTTGAAATGGCAGAGACAATGGCAAAGACAAACATCCTTGAAATCGCTGTTCTAAGACAAAAAGACTGGCTGGGAAAATCAATCCGATTCCTTCTCCAATTGTATAACATTCCCACAGGCTGTGCTGGATAATGAAAATGTTCCACATCAGAACAATGGAAATGCAACAATTAATGCAGATGTACAAGCTGCAGACAAAAATAGTCAGCATAGACTTCGTTTAGACCGAAAGGCTGTAGCTGCACGATCTGAAGGAGCTGCTGAGAACGATGCACAATATGAACTACATCTGAATAGAAATGCTGCCTCTACGGCATTTGCCAGAGCTGCAGAGAATGATGCTCAATGTGAGCTGCATCTGAGCAGAGACGCTGCTTCTACTGCATCTGCCAGAGCTGCAGAGACAGCAGATAACAGATCCAATCGACTAGGGGGATGTTTCTCAGTACAAAGCCAATAGGCAAGGTATTTCGAGAGCAATAAAATCACGATGGTCATTGAAGGCTTTCACTTATGTTCCCACTAATGATTATGCAGACCACCCTCACAATCAGATTGGCGGCATGTCTAAAACTTGTCAATTTTGCAGTGCTAAAAAATGGATAGGTGAAACAGGGGGATTGTGCTGTTGAAATGGAAAGGTGTAACTACCTACACCTAGGGATTAACCACAGCCACTTAAATTTCTTCTTACAGGTACCCATCCTCTCACAAGGGCCTTCCTTAAAGAACGCAGATTCTGCTACCCACGAAGTTATTGCCATTGGGGTACCAGAAGACATGGTTGATCTTCAGGCATTTGCTGCCAACTCAGCCAAAGACCTAGGCTGCGTTCCCCGAATGGGTGTTCTCCGCCTTGGACGACCTGGCCCAAAAACCAGGCTCATCAAGCTGTCTTTTTCAGACAATGCTGAGGCAACCTCATACCATCTGGCCTCAGTTAAAGCTGGGCGTGAAAATCGGACTACCTTCCAAACACGCCCAGGCTTACCACCCGATGTACGTCCGAAGCTACATGTAGCAGCTTCCCTGAACCGGAACTCAGCTCTGCAAGAAAGTTTCAGTCTTCGTGAGGATGGACAAATCTGGAGATTTGTTAAGACTGGTGAAACGTGGAAGAGAGATACCACCTGGTCTGAGTGCTCTCTACCCACAATAACTGAAAATGGAAAAAAAACTACAGCAACTCTGGGAAACTAAACCAGAACAACCTGCCATCCTCGACACACCATCATAAACTGCAAGCAGGGTACAAATTGTTGTCCTTAAATGCTCGCAGTTTATGCAACAAAATACATCTGTTCAACTCCTACGTCAGAAGTATTGACCCTGACTTCATCACAGTCATGGAAACAAGGGCACATTCCTTACTCTGTGATGGGGTTTTCAACATTACTGGGTACAACCTTTTCCGCAAGGACAGCATTAACTGCCATGGTGGTGGTTTGATGGTCTACGTTCGTTCAAATTTTTCAGTGATTCCTTGTGCTGATTTGAACGAATCACGAGAAGAAGCTTTTTTCTATGACATACGTATGACCATGTCAACACTCCTGCTTGGCATTGTTTATCGTCCCCCAAATTACCATCAAGACACACAGTTTTGCGATATCCTCCGAGCTGCTGCCAGGAAAACAGCCACTTATGTTTTTATTGCAGGCGACTTCAATCATCATGAGATCAATTGGGAAACCTTCCATTGGCCACAGAGTGCAAACGATTTCATTGAGCTTGTACTGGACTCAAACTGGTCACAAGTAGTCACCTCTCCAACAAGAGGCGACAACGCCTTGGACCTGCTCTTCACCACAACTCTTAAAGCGGTTATCAATTGTACTACGGAGGAACCTCTAGGCGACTGATCATGCTATGATCATCGCCAATCTGGCTCTTGCGGCAACAACAAAAACCCGAACCATATCTAATCTGCTTCCTTCGATTGGAAGAGAGCAGATTGGAACCTGTACATTACCCTTTGTACTATACATACACTTTAGATGAGTTGTAGTGCACCTGAGCACTGTACACAATGTTTTATTATTATTATTAAGAATACACCATCAAAAGTTCTTCACATAGATGAATCTAGAAAAAGTAGCAGCAGATTAAGCCTCAGGCTTGTCCCAGGAATTATAATTCAGGTTATCTACGTGTTTAAGAATTACGAGAATACCTCGGATTCATAATGGTGCTCAAAAAAGTTCCACAATATCAGCATTCACACTGTGTCACAAATTGCCATTATTCAGAAAGGCATAACATTCAGTAACTGGTGTAGCAGAATATCTATAAATATGCATCCATGTGTATACACAAGCAAATATATCTATATATTTGAGTGTGTGTGTGTGTATATATATATATATATATATAATATATATATATATATACACACACACATGTACATATGTACCTACACATACATGTGTATACAGACATACACACATTTATATATACATAAAAAACATATTTCATTCCAGGAATAGATATTGACTGCATGCTAAGAATTTAATAAATGAAGCAGATAAAAGCTAAAAGATGAAGAATATGTATCATCATCATCATGTATACATATATATTTATGTGTGTGGTGTGTGTGTGTGTGTGTGTGTATGTAGCTATTTGGGCGGGGTAAAAATGCTCCCCTTTATATACAAGTACCAAATATGGAAATGCTAGCCTTTCTATACAAATACCAAATATGGAAACACTGCATTCCTAGCTTTGCATTCATCGGGTATATGAATGTGGTACAATAGTGTCTAAACAATTTGCAGATGACATGCAAGTCAAGATATTTGAATTTGTTGTTTTGTGATGACAACAAATTCAAAAAATTCATTTCGATATGTAGATCTATATGTATCAAAACATTTATAGTGATCATTAAAAAGCTCCCTAACTGTACTTACTTTACGTCTTTACTTTTATATTTCAAAGAGATATAGTTTTCACAACTTCAATAGGGAGAAAATATCACTCTTCCTTTTGAAATACCAAATATGAAAATACTGCATTCCTTGATATCCGTGCCAATAAGTTATGCATATGAGTAATGTCTCCACGATCTGGAGACAACATGTAAGTCAGAATATTCAACTTAGTTGGTTTATGACAATAATTTCGAAATGGCAAAAATTGATTTTGAGACAAAAAGTAAGAATACAACAACGAAAGACTTTAAAGCTGATGCATCAAGAACAACCAACATCAGTCTAGCCCCTGCTTTTCCTGGGGATTCTAATTGCAGTCATTCTGTACATGTTTGAAGAAATACCAGAATCTGTCTGGTACATAATGGTGCTGACAAAAGTTCCTCAATGTTTACCTTCACACTGTGTCACAAATTGCTATTATTCAGAAAGTCATAATATCTAGTGACTGGTGTAGCAGCATTAGTGGTCTGAAACACAGGCAAGGGAATTCAAGACCACAAAAAGAATGACTGACGTCTGAATAAAGCAGGGGACAGGATTTTGGAAAACAGCAAGAGGAAACCTACGAGACAAGAGCTGGGTGGCTCCAGCTCCCATAGAGTATCAGGAATAATAGCCAAACACTTGTCAGATGGGAGTTCTTTCTCAGAACAACTCTCCTGGTTTGAGATTGCATTATAGTGAATTTCATTTTTTTTTTTTTGTAATTCAGTGAGTGTTTTAAGAAATATCAAAATCTGTTGGATACATAATGGTTCTCACAACAGTTTCACAAAGTCTGCTTTGACTCTATGCCACAAATTGCTAGTATTCAGAAAGGCATAGTATCCAGTGACTTGTGTAACAGCATTGTATCTATGTATATACATACATGTGTGCTTATACACATACATGTGTATCTACAGACATGTATGTATATATATATATATATATATATAAATAAATATACTCATAAACACACATATATTGCAATCAAGCAATATATATTTACTGCATGGTAGGAATCTAATCACTGAAACAAGTGAAACCTAAAAGATGAAGAATATAAAAAATTAAAATGATTTAAAAGTTGAGTGGAGAGAAAGTGCTACCATTAACATTTCTATACCGAATATGAAAACAACACATTCCTAGCTTTGCATCCATTGGGTATATGAATGCAGCATTATGTGCCTTGATATTCATGGCTTTACTTTTATGCATACAGGTAATATCTACATGTTATGCAGACGATATGCAAGTCAGAATATTCCATTTCTCTGTTTTCTCATGACAATAATAAATTTCAAAACATTCATTTGAATATAAAGAGTAAGAATACTCCAGCAAAAGTCCTTCACATGGATGCATCTCGAAAAAGCAGCAGCAGAGTCAGCCTCAGGCGTGTCCTAGGAATTATAATTCAGGTTATCTACATGTTTAAGAATTATGAGAATTTCTAGGATTCATAATGGTGCTCACAAAAGTTCCACAACGTCTGCATTCACACTGTGTCACAAATTGCCATTATTCAGAAAGGAATAACATTCAGTAACTGGTGTAGCAGAATATCTATAACTATGCATCCATGTGTATACACATCATATATATGTATATATTTGAGTGGTGTTATCTATGTATATATATATATATATATATATATATATATATATATGAGTGTGTATATCTATGTATATATATATATATATATATATATATATATATATACACACATGTACATATGTACCAACACATACATGTGTATACAGACATAAACACACACACACACACATATTTATATATACATAAAAAACGTATTTCATTCCAGGAATAGATATTGATTGCATGGTAAGAATTTAATAAATGAAGCAGATAAAAGCTAAAAGATGAAGAATATGTAGATATATGTGTGTGTGTATGTATGTGTATGTAACTATTTGGGTGGAGTAAAAATGCTCCCCTTTATATACACATACCAAATATGGAAATGCTACCCTTTCTATATAAGTACCAAATATGGAAACACTGCATTCCTAGCTTTGCATTCATCGGGTATATGAATGTGATACAACAATGTCTAAACAATTTGCAGATGACATGCAAGTCAAGATATTTGAATTTGTTGTTTTGTGATGACAACAAATTCAAAAAATTCATTTCAATATGTAGATCTATATGTATCAAAACATTTATAGTGATCATTAAAAAGCTCCCTAACTGTACTTACTTTACGTCTTTACTTTTGTATTTCAAAGATATATAGTTTTCAGAACTTCAATGGGGAGAAAATATCACTTTTCATATTGAAATACTAAATATGAAAATACTGCATTCCTTAATATCCGTGCCAATAAGTTATGCATAAAAGTAATGTCTCCACAATCTGGAGACAACATGTAAGTCAGAATATTCAACTTGGGTGGTTTATGACAACTTGTCAATTTTGCAATGCTAAAAAATGGGTAGGTGAACAAGCGGGATTGTGCTGTTCAAATGGAAAGGTATAACTACCTACACCTAGGGATCCACCACAGCCACTTAAATTTCTTCTTACAGGTACCCATCCTCTCTGAAGGGCCTTCCTTAAAGGTATCCGACATTACAATTGTGCCTTCCAGATGAACCCGTTTGGATCCAGTTATAAATTTGATAAGGAATTTATACCAACTTTTAAAGTTCATGGCCAGGTGCATCATTTTATCGGCTCTCTGCAGCCTGTTGATAATAATCCACTGCAATTTCTCCAGCTATACTTTATTTCAGACAGCTTTCAACAGGCAGCAAGGTAAAATTTATTTGCCTTCACAGATGAAAACGATAAATATTCAATTAAACTGCAAGCTAGAATGGGCCCCCATCTTGAACTGCAAGAAATGCTTCACTGGACAACAGCTACATTCAGAGCTTTAAATACGCTTTGGAATCAGCTCCTATGGAATAATGTTAATAGAAGGAATTTTAGCCAACAATACCAACAACTGAAGTCGGTATTACACATTTGCAGCACATTCAAAGCAAACTCGGGCATCATCACACTATACTTTTATACGTAGATTGAAACTATGTCAAAGCTGTGTTAACGTGACATCAAAGTCTGCTGTTTTAAGTGCAACTAAAAAACAAACCAGAGCAACACCGGGCTACACTGCTAGTATATTTCACAGATATATAGTTTTCACAACTTCAATGGAGAGAAAATTTCACCCTTACGATAGAAATACCAAATAAGAAAATACTGCATTCCTTGATATCCGTGCCAATAAGTTATGCATATGAGTTATGTATCCACAATCTGGAGTAAGTCAGTATATTCAACTTGGTTGGTTTATGACAATAATTTCGAAATGGCAAAAATTGATTTCGAGACAAAAAGTAAGAATACAACAACAAAAGGCTTTAAAGCTGATGCATCAAGAACCAGCAACATCAGTCTAGTCCCTGCTTTTCCTGGGGATTCTAATTGCAGTCATTCTGTACATGTTTTAAGAAATACCAGAATCTCTCTGATACATAATGGTGCTGACAAAAGTTCAAAACCGCCTACCAAAGACGCCAACACCAACACCAACACCACGACTTCAACTGCAAAAACTAACCCTTCTGCTGCGAACACCGCCAAAATTAAATCGAACTTCGCGGATGCGACAAAACAAAAACGAACAATCATAAAATTCACCACACAGGAAATAAACCTCACAAAAGCACTCTTCACCAATGAAGGAGACAAATTGCACCTTCACATTCCACAACACATCGTGGAAAACACACAAAAAAAAACAATAATCTAGAAAGTCATCAACAAGAAAACAAAACGACCAGAAAATGCACCATAGGAAAAAATTGAAAAATGTCTTCGTCCTGCATGGGACTCTAAGGAGTATATCAGTTGGGGAAATAAATTTGGTACAGTCCAAGTACGTTCCCTCAACGAAAATTTAGCAAAACGATTCTCCACATTGGAGCTGCATTCAGACGACTTGGTAATGTTACCAATCTATTTAAACCAGAAACTGACGAAAGTCCAAATAAGAAATGTACCACCTGATGTCGAAATACAATGTTTAGTCTCTGCCATCTGCTTTGAAATGGCAGAGACAATGGCAGAGACAAACATCCTTGAAATCGCTGTTCTAAGACAAAAAGACTGGCTGGGAAAATCAATCCAATTCCTTCTCCAATTGTATAACATTCCCACAGGCTGTGCTGAATAACGAAAATGTTTGACATCAGAACAATGGAAATGCAACAATTAATGCAGATGTACAAGCTGCAGACAAAAATAGTCAGCATAGACTTCGTTTAGACCGAAAGGCTGCAGCTGCACGATCTGAAGGAGCTGCTGAGAACGATGCACAACATGAACTACATCTGAATAGAAATGCTGCCTCTACAGCATTTGCCAGAGCTGCAAAGAATGATGCTCAATGTGAGCTGCATCTGAGCAGAGACGCTGCTTCTACTGCATCTGCCAGAGCTGCAGAGACAGCAGATAACAGATCCAATCGACTAGGGGGATGTTTCTCAGTACAAAGCCAATAGGCAAGGTATTTCGAGAGCAATAAAATCACGATGGTCATTGAGGGCTTTCACTTATGTTCCCACTAATGATTATGCAGACCACCCTCACAATCAGATTGGCGGCATGTCTAAAACTTGTCAATTTTGCAGTGCTAAAAAATGGATAGGTGTACCAGCGGGATTGTGCTGTTCAAATGGAAAGGTAAAACTACCTACACCTAGGGATCCACCACAGCCACTTAAATTTCTTCTTACAGGTACCCATCCTCTCACAAGGGCTTCCTTAAAGAACGCGGATTCTGCTACCCACGAAGTTATTGCCATTGGGGTACCAGAAGACATGGTTGATCTTCAGGCATTTGCTGCCAACTCAGCCAAAGACTAGGCTGCGTTCCCCGAATGGGTGTTCTCCGCCTTGGACGACCTGGCCCAAAAACCAGGCTCATCAAGCTGTCTTTTTCAGACAATGCTGAGGCAACCTCATACCATCTGGCCTCAGTTAAAGCTGGGCTTGAAAATTGGACTACCTTCCAAGCACGCCCAGGCTTACCACCCGATGTACGTCCGAAGCTACGTGTAGCAGCTTCCCTGAACCGGAACTCAGCTCTGCAGGAAAGTTTCAGTCTTCGTGAGGATGGACAAATCTGGAGATTTGTTAAGACTGGTGAAACGTGGAAGAGAGATACCACCTGGTCTGAGTGCTCTCTACCCACAATAACTGAAAATGGAAAAAAAACTACAGCAACTCTGGGAAACTAAACCAGAACAACCTGCCATCCTCTACACACCATCATAAATTGCAAGCAGGGTACAAATTGTTGTCCTTAAATGCTCGCAGTTTATGCAACAAAATACATCTGTTCAACTCCTACGTCAGAAGTATTGACCCTGACTTCATCACAGTCATGGAAACATGGGCACATTCCTTACTCTGTGATGGGGTTTTCAACATTACTGGGTACAACCTTTTCCGTAAGGACAGCATTAACTGCCATGGTGGTGGTGTAATGGTCTACGTTCATTCAAATTTTTCGGTAATTCCTTGTGCTGATTTGAACGAATCACGAGAAGAAGCTTTTTTCTATGACATACGTATGACCATGTCAACACTCCTGCTTGGCTTTATCGTCCCCCAAATTACCATCAAGACACACAGTTTTGCGATATCCTCCGAGCTGCTGCCAGGAAAACAGCCACTTATGTTTTTATTGCAGGCGACTTCAATCATTTTGAGATCAATTGGGAAACCTTCCATTGGCCACAGAGTGCAAACGATTCCATTCAGCTTGTCCTGGACTCAAACTGGTCACAAGTAGTCACCTCTCCAACAAGAGGCGACAACGCCTTGGACCTGCTCTTCACCACAACTCTTAAAGCGGTTATCAATTGTACTACGGAGGAACCTCTAGGCGACTGATCATGCTATGATCATCGCCAATCTGGCTCTTGCGGCAACAACAAAAACCCGAACCATATCTAATCTGCTTCCTTCGATTGGAAGAGAGCAGATTGGAACCTGTACATTACCCTTTGTACTATACATACACTTTAGATGAGTTGTAGTGCACCTGAGCACTGTACACAATGTTTTATTATTATTATTAAGAATACACCATCAAAAGTTCTTCACATAGATGAATCTAGAAAAAGTAGCAGCAGATTCAGCCTCAGGCTTGTCCTAGGATTTATAATTCAGGTTATCTACATGTTTAAGAATTATGAGAATACCTCGGATTCATAATGGTGCTCAAAAATGTCCCACAATATCAGCATTCACACAGTGTCACAAATTGCCATTATTCAGAAAGGCATAACATTCAGTAATTGGTGTAGCAGAATATCTATAAATATGCATCCATGTGTACACACATGCAAATATATCTATATATTTGAGTGTGTGTGTATATATATATATACATATATATATATATATATATATACACACACACACACACCACACATGTGTATACAGACATACACACATTTATATATACATAAAAAACATATTTCATTCCAGGAATAGATATTGACTGGATGCTAAGAATTTAATAAATGAAGCAGATAAAAGCTAAAAGATGAAGAATATGTATCATCATCATTGTGTATACTCGTGCGTGCGTGCGTGTATAGCTATTTGGGCGGGGTAAAAATGCTCCCCTTTATATACAAGTACCAAATATGGAAATGCTAGCCTTTCTATACAAATACCAAATATGGAAACACTGTCACATATTGCCATTATTCAGAAAGGCATAACATTCAGTAACTGGTGTAGCAGAATATCTATAAATATGCATCCATGTGTATACACATGCATATATATGTATATATTTGAGTGTGTGTATATCTATGTGTATATATATATATATATATATATATATTATATACACACATGTACATATGTACCTACACATACATGTGCATACAGACATACACACACATATTTATATATACATAAAAAACGTATTTCATTCCAGGAATAGATATTGACTGCATGCTAAGAATTTAATAAATGAAGCAGATAAAAGCTAAAAGATGAAGAATATGTAGATATGTATGTGTGTATGTAACTATTTGGGTGCGGTAAAAATGCTCCCCTTTATATACATTTACCAAATATGGAAATGCTAGACTTTCTATACATGTACCAAATATGGAAACACTGCATTCCTAGCTTTGCATTCATCGGGTATATGAATGTGATACAACAATGTCTAAACAATTTGCAGATGACATGCAAGTCAAGATATTTGAATTTGTTGTTTTGTGATGACAGCAAATTCAAAAAATTCATTTCAATATGTAGATCTATATGTATCAAAACATTTATAGTGATCATTAAAAAGCTCCCTAACTGTACTTACTTTACGTCTTTACTTTTGTATTTCAAAGATATATAGTTTTCACAACTTCAATGGGGAGCAAATATCACTCTTCATATTGAAATACTAAATATGAAAATACTGCATTCCTTAAAATCCGTGCCAATAAGTTATGCATAAAAGTAATGTCTCCACAATCTGGAGACAACATGTAAGTCAGAATATTCAACTTGGGTGGTTTATGACAACTTGTCAATTTTGCAATGCTAAAAAATGGGTAGGTGAACAAGCGGGATTGTGCTGTTCAAATGGAAAGGTATAACTACCTACACCTAGGGATCCACCACAGCCACTTAAATTTCTTCTTACAGGTACCCATCCTATATCAAGGGCCTTCTTTAAAGGTATCCGACGTTACAATTGTGACTTCCAGATGAACCCGTTTGGATCCAGTTATAAGTTTGATAAGAAGGAATTTATACCAACTTTTAAAGTTCATGGTCAGGTGCATCATTTTATCGGCTCTCTGCAGCCTGTTGATAATAATCCACTGCAATTTCTCTAGCTATACTTTATTTCAGACAGCTTTCAACAGGCCGCAAGGTAAAATTTATTTGCCTTCACAGATGAAAACGATAAATATTCAATTAAACTGCAAGCTAGAATGGGCCCCCTTCTTGAATTGCAAGAAATGCTTCACAGGACAACAGCTACATTCAGAGCTTTAAATACGCTTTGGAATCAGCTCCTATGGAATAATGTTAATAGAAGGAATTTAAGCCAACAATACCAACACCTGAAGTCGGTATTACACATTTGCAGCCCATTCAGAGCAAACTCGGGCATCGTCACACTATACTTTTATTCGTAGATTGAAACTATGTCAAAGCTGTGTTAACGTGACATCAAAGTCTGCTGTTTTAAGTGCAACTAAAAAACAAACCAGAGCAACACCGGGCTACACTGCTAGTATATTTCACAGATATATAGTTCTCACAACTTCAATGAAGAGAAAATTTCACCCTTAAGATAGAAATACCAAATATGAAAATACTGCATTCCTTGATATCCGTGCCAATAAGTTATGCATATGAGTTATTTATCCACAATCTGGAGTAAGTCAGAATATTCAACTTGGTTGGTTTATGACAATAATTTCGAAATGGCAAAAATTGATTTCGACACAAAAAGTAAGAATACAACAACAAAAGGCTTTAAAGCCGATGCATCAAGAACCAGCAACATCAGTCTAGCCCCTGCTTTTCCTGGGGATTCTAATTGCAGTCATTCTGTACATGTTTTAAGAAATACCAGAATCTGTCTGATACATAATGGTGCTGACAAAAGTTCAAAGCCGCCTACCAAAGACACCAACACCACTACGACTTCAACTGCTACAACCAACCCTTCTGCTGCTAACACCACCAATATTAAAACGAACTTCGCGGATGCGACAAAACAAAAATGAACAATCGTAAAATTCACCACACAGGAAATAAACCTCACAAAAGCACTCTTCACCAAAGAAGGAGACAAATTGCATCTTCACATTCCACAACACATCATGGAAAACACACAAAAAAAAACAATACTCTAGAACAGTGATTCCCAAGGTGGGGCCTGAGAAAATTCTGGTGGGGCGCGGGGCATAGACGTGGGCTGTGAAAATATTTGTACATGACGAGCGGTCATCGCGGGCACAACCTTAGATTCCGTCTTTCCTTTGAAGCCTCCACATCGGAAACTCTCGCACCCCAGCGAGACAAAGAAGATCCAGCACTGAGCAATAAACTTACTATTCAGATAAGCCAATCATTGCCTCAATTAGTTGCCTCAATTAGTCTTTTGTTAGCCCTATTGAAAATGAGCAAACCAAACAAGAAGAGAGACTCGTCAATACGCGGTGGAGTTTTTGAAGTTTGGATTCATTCCTGATGAGCATGATGAGCGTAAACCGTTTTGCTTATTATGTAATCAGACGATGAGCAATGAGTCAATGAAGGCAGGTAGGCTGGAAGCGCACTTAAAGGTAAGACATCCTAATATTCTAATTTAGATTTGGAATACTTCAAATCATGAAAGAAAAATTTAAAAACCGAACAAAACTCACTTCACTATTTCATGCAAAACAAGCGCCTCATACTCGTGCCCTTGAAGCCAGCTACGAAATCTCCTTGCTTATAGCAAAACATGGAAAGAATCACACTATTGGAGAGCAACTGATTAAACCTGCTATCTCAATATTCTTAAAAACTGTATTACAAAAAGATGGAGATATCAGGACTATGCCACTCAGTAATAACACTGTCTCGAACAGAATAGATGAAATGGGGCAAGATGTTGAAAGCCAGCTCATTGAGAAATTAAAATTGCGTAAGTTTTCATTACAAATGGACGAATCCACAATCCGGGACAGTGAGGCTCTGTTATTGACTTATGTGAGGTATATTGACCACGAGGAGTTTCAGGAAGAGATGCTGTTCTGCGAATCGTTTGAAACCACCACAACTGCAAATGATATTTACATCAAAATCAAACATTATTTGGATGCAAACAAAATACCAAAGGAGAACTTACTGGCATGTGCGGCAGACGGTGCACCTGCCATGATGGGCAAGAATACGGGATGCTTAAAAATGATGAAGGATGAAAATCCAAACATGTTGACTGTCCATTGTGTAATACACCGAGAAAACTTGGTTGCCAAGAAATTGTCCCCTGTTCTTAACAAGATTCTTCAAAGTGTGATCAAGTGTGTCAACAGCATTAAAAGAAATTCTAAATCTGAACGTCTTTTTAAGCAGTTTTGTATAAATCAAAGTGCCGAACATGTTCGATTATTGCTTCATACAGAAGTAAGATGGCTATCAAGTGGAAACTGCTTAAAGAGGTTCATGGAATTATTTGATCAGATTAACGACTTTCTTAGTGATAAATGTGAAATGAAATTGCTGTCAACAACGGATGGAAAAGCATTTGTCAGTTATTTGACAGACATATTTGAGAAACTTGAATAAACAACTTCAAGGTGCAAACATGACACTTATTGATGCAAAAGCAAAGATTTTTGGATTTATTACAGCTCTCGAATTATGGAAAAAGAAATTTTCCAAAAGAAATTTCAGTGAACTTTACTGGTTGAGTAAATGTGAAATAACGAATGATGCTGGCATTGTAATTATTGATCATTTAAATATCTTGATAAAGGATTTCAATGACAGATTTTGCGATTTAAAGGCAATGAATTTTCCTTCTTGGTTAACTCAACCGCTTCTGATTAACGTTTCTGATGCTACAATCCAATACCAAGAAGAGTTATCAGAATTACAACATGATGAATCAGTGAAGACTTTGTTTAAATTGAAAGGTACAAAGATGTGGCTATATGACGAGGTTGAAAGAAAATATCCTAAAATTTCTACATCAGCGAGAGAGCTACTGATTCCTTTCCCTTCGTCTTATTTGGTCGAATGTGGTTTTAGTGCAGTTGATAATTTGCTCGAAGCCAAGAGAAACCGGCTTGAGATTACAAAACGTGGCGATATACGACTGAAATTAACAAAGTTGTCTCCTCAAATTAAAAACTTGTGCTGTATGCATCAGGCACAGGGTTCTCACTAAATTAGTCGAGCTGACCGTCAAATAATTGAACTGAAAAAACGTGTTTCTTTATTCTTTATAATTGACATTTTTTAAAAACATGAGAAATCGTAATAATTTTATCGATTTATTGGGTGTTATGCACTTTCAGTGCCTGTTGTTTCAATTCTCAAACTATTTTTTTGTATTTTGAATACAATTTTTTAATTTTTGATTTTTTTTCAATTGTAAGTAGGCCCACATGTACTTGTAAATGTGAGTGGACATGGGAAAAGGTGGGGCGTAAAAACTTTTGCTATGAAAAAGTGGGGCGCCGGGAAAAAAGGTTGGGAAACACTGCTCTAGAAAGTCATCAACAAGAAAGCAAAACAACCAGAAAATGCACCGCAGCAAAAAATTGAAAAATGTCTTCTTCCTGCATGGGACTCTAAGGAGTATATCAGTTGGGGAAATAAATTTGGTACAGTCCAAGTATGTTTCCTCAACGAAAATTTAGCAAAACGATTCTCCACATTGGAGCTGCATTCAGACGACTTGGTAATGATACCAATCTATTTAAACCAGAGACTGACGAAAGTCCAAATAAAAAATGTACCACCTGATGTCTAAATACAATGGTTAGTCTCTGCCATCTGCTTTGAAATCGCAGAGACAAAAATCCTTGAAATCGCTGTTCTAAGACAAAAAGACTGGGTGGGAAAATCAATCCAATTCCTTCTCCAATTGGATGAAACAAGAGAAAAAATACCCCTCACTATAGAACTGCCAGGAGGCTACAAACTTCATGTAGTAGTAGAGGGCAGGCGACCATGTTGCTATTTGTGTGGAAGCAAAACACACTTGAAAAAGACATGCCCAACCACTCCACACCAAGAGCAACAGCAACAACCACTACCACAACCAAAACACTTGGAGAAAAAAGCCCTACTACCCACACCACCATCAACACAGAAGACGACAAGAGAAGCACACCAAGCTAAGCCGTCAACAACCAAAAATTACTCAACACCTGAGAAAATACCAACACCACCAACAACAGCAAGAACCAAAGGAACAGAAAAACAAAGAAAATTTACAAAAACTGACTCCCCATCCCTTATACCGCACTCACCACACACAAACACTCAACAACCAACACCAACGAAAACAACAGCACAATCACCTACACAGACATACATAGAAGCCTACAACATACCCCTTCCCCATACTGATTCCTCAGAAAATTCGTCAGAAGACGAAACCAGTGACGAATGGCAAATAGCTAGAAAAAAAAGGAAAATAAAGAGCAGAAACACAACCAAACCAAATGCAAACACAAACAAAGCAGGGGAAATACATCTCCCGAAGACACTTCAAAACCCAACACAAACAACAGCCACACCAACACCACAAAAATATATACAGCAAACATGCTCACAGCTATAGACACCAAAAACAAATTTGATGGAATACATCAAATCAAAAACAAACATAACAGAAGATGACATAAAAACAAACAATCACCCATACACAACACCACCAGACCACATCAAAATATTACACATCTCCAAAAGTCTGCACCACACACTCAAAGGCATTTTCCCCAGTGCGGTTGGTAAATGCCAAAAATATCTAACAAAGAAACTTTACTGAGATCTCCTCGAGGACAAACCAAAGGAGGAGAAAGCAAAAACTTTCGAGCAGTAAGTAACCCTCTGTTCCTTTCACTTGTATTCTAATTCATTAGGAGTATGATCAAGATTGGTTGTGTAAATGCGAGTGGCTTGGGGTCCCCTTGGAAACAAGGGTACCTCTTAAATGACATAAAATCACATAAGTTAGAAATCATAGCCATAAGTGAGACCAGACTCCACAATCCGTGGGCCCTAAAGACCATGTTTGGTGGACAGTTCAACATTTATTTTTCCCCCTGTCTGCCAAGAATGGGCGGTAGTGGCACCGCAGTACTTTTTCGCAAGAGTCTGGATCTCAAAGTAAAGACAATATTCATAGACCCAGAGGGTAGACTGGTCGTCCTGGATGTCGACGGCAGCAATGGTGCGCTTTTCGACTCGTATCAGTCTACGCACTGCCCTTAACAGGTCGGGCGGATTTCTTTCAACGTCTAGAAGTATTCTTGGGAACGTCTCGTCCTTTACTCTTAGTGGGGGATTGGAATGCTACCTTGGACATGCATGTAGACTACGTGGGTAGAGATAGGAATAGACAGGAATGCAAATGCCTCAGAGACCTGCTCAGACGCTTTCAACTGTCTGACAGGTTCTGACTAGACCACCCAAATGCGCCAACGTGGACATGGAGCAACCGAATAAGGTCGTCGAGATCGTATCTAGATAGGATACTATGTAGATAGAGATAGCATAGGATGTCTACAATTCCACATAGTCAGCTACACAGATCACAAACTTGTGACATGTACGCTAGACTTAGGTAAGACACTTAGGCAGGGTCCCGGATACTGGAAACTAAACGCGTCTTTCCCATCGAGACAGGTTTTCAGAGACCGGATTAGCACACTAGCAAAGAGGGCTTTGACGGGAGCCATCATCAACAACAAAAGGTGGTTTGCCCTCAAGAGAGCAGTAAAAGCAGAAGCGATTAGGTACAGCAAAGCACTAGCCATAGATAGAAATAGAGTAGAGGGTGAGCTAGTTAAGAAGCTAGAAGAGGCAATTAGAAGCGGCATCGCATCTGACGTTTTGGCGGCGAGGTTGGCCCTCGACCAACACTTCAACGCCAAACATGAAGGGTGTGCTGTCAGAGCTAGGATGCATGCTCTAAGGAACGGTGTTGGAGCCGCGAGAGAGGCTCGGGTGGCAGAGGCGCAACAGGGCAACAAAGCCACCATTCGGCATAACATTCAGTAACTGGTGTAGCAGAATTATAAGTATATCTACAAATATATATCCATATGTATAAACATACGCATACATATATATGTATATATATACTGTCATGGAGGAGCTTGACCTGCCTCCAACAAAGGAAGAACTGAGCAAAGCAATTGACTCACTCGCTCGGGGCAAGGCACCAGGGCAAGACGGCATCCCGGCAGAAGTCATCCAGTGCGGGAAGCCAGCCCTTCTGGGCCATCTCCACGAGCTGCTCTGTCAGTGCTGGGAGGAGGGCTCTGTCCCTAAGGATATGCGTGACGCAAACATCATCACACTGTATAAAAACAAAGGGGACAGAAGCGACTGTAATAATTACAGGGGCATATCACCGCTCAGCACTGTCGGTAAGGCATTTGCCAGGGTGGTCCTGAAGAGGTTGCAAATGCTTGCAGAGCGTGTGTACCCCGAGTCTCAGTCTGGCTTTAGGGCAGAGAGGTCTACAATCGACATGATCTTCTCACTCAGGCAGCTTCAAGAAAAGAGTCGAGAACAGAGACAGCCCCTATACGTGGCCTTCATCGACCTGGCTAAGGCGTTCGACTCAGTCAGCAGGGAGGGGCTGTTTGCGCTCCTGGGTAGGATAGGTTGCCCTCCCAGACTGCTGAAACTCATCACCTCCTTTCACAACGGTATGCAGAGAACAGTGCACTTTGACGGATCGCCCTCGGAGTCGTTCCCCATCCAGAGTGGAGTGAAACAGGGTTGCGTTCTGGCGCCGACGCTCTTCGGAATTTTCTTCTCCCTTGTCCTGTCCTATGCCTTCAGAATGTCCGACGACTGAGTGTTCCTCCACACCAGGGCTGATGGTGGGTTGTTCAATCTTGCGCGCCTCAGAGCTAAGACCAAAGCCTCAGAGCTAAGATCCTCTTTGCTGACGATGCCGCCCTAACGTCACACAACCAGCCAGGTCTCTAGAGGCTGGTCAGCTCCCTGGCGGATGCCTGCCAAGAGTTCGGCCTTACCATCGGCCTGAAAAAGACAGAGATCATGGGCCAGGACATCGAAGGGGTCCCCAGCATCAGTGTCGGCGACCACACAGCTTGCAGGTGGTGAACGAGTTCACTTACCTGGGATCGACGGTCTCCAGCAGCCTGTCCCTCGAGCCGGAGCTGAACAGACGGATTGGGAAGGCTGCTGCTGCCATGGCTAAGCTCTCCAGGAGAGTGTGGGAAAACAACACGCTCACAATAATGTCCTCCTCGTGCGGAGACGACTGCGCTGGCTCGGACACGTCTGCCGCATGCAGGACGGTCGCATGCCTAAAGACATCCTGTACAGCGAACTCACCACGGGATCCCGACCCAAGGGACGTCCACAGCTACGATACAGGGATGTGTGCAAGCGCGACCTGAGGACTGCCAACATCTGTGTGGACACGTGGGAGGTAACAGCTGCTGACCGCTCTGCCTGGCGTCGGACAGTGAGGAAAGGCGTTTCCATGGCTGAGGAAAGGAGAGCACAGCTGTGGTCGGACAGGCGGGACAGGAGGAGGACAACTGCAGCAACACCCCACACGTACCCATCGATGTTCGTGTGCAGCAACTGTACCACGGACTGCCACTCTAGAATTGGACTGTTCAGTCACAGCAGACGCTGCTCATCATCAAAGTAGGCCCCACCCTTGGCGCGACCCATTGTCTATCAAGACAGACGGGGGAAAGAGAGAACTACAGACAAAAGTTCCATATTGTCTGCCTTCATACTGTGTCACATATTCCTATTATTCAGAAAGGACTTTTTTTAAACAACGAAAAAACAGAGTACAGGACACGGCTTCGGCCGAGTTCTGCCCTTACCTTCGAAACACGCATTGAGTTGAAACAGGGACAGCTGATGAAGGGGAATTTTCCTTGTATTGTTTGTCCTGTATTGTTTTTTCGTTGTTTAAAAAAAGTCCATTTCCTTGTTTGATTTTATGTTTTCGTCTCTCGTGTTCTACATTTATTTGTGGTGTCCTGTACTCATATATATATATATATATATATATTATATATATATATATATATGTATGCATGCATGTATTTATAAATGTAGATGTAAGTATGTACAGATATGTATGTATATATGCATATATTTTATATATTATATATATATATACATATATATATATATATGTATATTCGTAGACCCGGAGGGTAGACTGGTCGTCCTGGATGTCGACTGCAGCAATGGGTGCGTCACAAACACGTTGCTTCCCGATACAGGCACAAGGCCAGCAGAACTATAAATATTGAAAATTGTATGCACACATATATACACACGTGTGCGCCCCAACATACATATAAAAACACACACACACACACATACATACATATAGCTCTTCCTGTCCTAAAGGAACTTACTTTTCCAGCTCAAATTCAGTCAAGCGGTAAATACACTCCTTAACTACACACTAAAAAGCTATTCAAAATATCCACATGATGTCTACTGACCAGCCTGAACAATAAGAATTTTCAACAATGCTATTTTCCAAAACTCCATACACCACCTACACCAACATTCATTCTAAACATTCACGTGACCTCTCTATTATGACCACATTCACGTGACCTCTTTATTATGACCAATAAGAAATTTTAGGCGATACCAGCCAAATTTTAACATCTCTGGAGCCTATTTTCTTACCCCAACACCAACTTCCATTCAAACATTCACATGACCCCTTTATAATGACAAATCAAAATTGTATTGACCATTGTCCACAAGAAATTTTAGGTGCGAAACAAAGCAAATCTTAAACAACTCTGGAGCCTTTTTTTTCACATATAAGAGACAGCAAACCCAACATAAAGTCAGATAAGAGGAAAAAATCAATCAGAAAGGAACTCTATCTCACTCAAAATATCTTTTGATAAGCATAACAAATGCGCAACCGGTAAACACTTACTTTTTTTATTCTACACTGAAATCTGACATTGAACTTTTCCACAAAAAACTGTATATTACACGCTTTTACTAAATATCTTATTCTGAAACAGAACACTGTAAAAGACTCTTACTTTTTTTTCTTATACACTGAAATCATTCACTAAAAATGAACATTGTATTCTAGCCCAATTTTTCTCTTTTTTTGTTTAAAAAAAGAACTTTCACCTAATTAAATACACTCTCCCTTACTTAAATTATTTTGTCAGCATTTTCTTCATTTCCTTTTTTTATATATCACAACTCGTGTTCCACATCTCCGTTTTTAAATATATATATATATATATATATATATATAAACATGTACACATACCTACACATAAATGTGTATACAGACACACACACACACATATTTATATATACATAAAAAACATATTTCATTCCCGGAATAGATATTGACTGCATGCTAAGAATTTAATAAGATAAAAGCTAAAAGATGAAGAATATGTAGATATATGTGTGTGTGTGTGTGTGTGTGTAACTATTTGGGTGGGGTAAAAATGCTGCCCTTTATATACACGTACCAAATATGGAAATGCTAGCCTTTCTATACAAGTACCAAATATGGAAACACTGCATTTCTAGCTTTGCATTCATCGGGTGTATGAATGTGATACAACAATGTCTAAACAATTTGCAGATGACATGCAAGTCAAGATATTTGAATTTGTTGTTTTGTGATGACAACAAATTCAAAAAATTCATTTCAATATGTAGATCTATATGTATCAAAACATTTATAGTGATCATTAAAAAGCTCCCTAACTGTACTTACTTTACGTCTTTACTTTTATATTTCAAAGATATATAGTTTTCACAACTTCAATGGGGAGAAAATATCACTCTTCATATTGAAATACCAAATATGAAAATACTGCATTCTTTGATATCCGTGCCAATAAGTTATGCATATGAGTAATGTCTCCACGATCTGGAGACAACATGTAAGTCAGAATATTCAACTTGGGTGGTTTATGACAATAATTTCGAAATGGCAAAAATTGGTTTCGAGATAAAAAGTAAGAATACAAGAACCCAGCAACATCAGGCTAGCCCCTGCTTTTCCTGGGGATTCTAATTGCAGTCATTCTGTACATGTTTTAAGAAATACCAGAATCTGTCTGATACATAATGGTGCTGACAAAACTTCCACAATGTCTACCTTCACACTGTGTCACAAATTGCTATTATTCAGATTCTGTTCTCATTGCATCTTCTCATTCAACAGAGAATGATGACGAGACTTCGATTCAAGGCAGCAGTAATGCCTCAGCATCTACATTCCCACAGGCTGTGCTGAATAACGAAAATGTTCCACATCAGAACAATGGAAATGCAACAATTAATGCAGATGTACAAGCTGCAGACAAAAATAGTCGGCGTAGACTTCGTTTAGACCGAAAGGCTGCAGCTGCACGATCTGAAGGAGCTGCTGAGAACGATGCACAACATGAACTACATCTGAATAGAAATGCTGCCTCTACGGCATTTGCCAGAGCTGCAGGGAATGATGCTCAATGTGAGCTGCATCTGAGCAGAGACGCTGCTTCTACTGCATCTGCCAGAGCTGCAGAGACAGCAGATAACAGATCCAATCGACTAGGGGGATGTTTCTCAGTACAAAGCCTATAGGCAAGGTATTTCGAGAGTAATAAAATCACAATGGTCATTGAAGGCTTTCACTTACGTTCCCACTAATGATTATGCAGACCACCCTCACAATCAGATTGGCAGCATGTCTAAAAAATGGATAGGTGAAACAGCGGGATTGTGCTGTTCAAATGGAAAGGTGTAACTACCTACACCTAGGGATTCACCAGAGCCACTTAAATTTCTTCTTACAGGTACCCATCCTCTCACAAGGGACATCCTTAAAGACCGCGGATTCTATTACCCACGAAGTTATTGCCATTGGGGTACCAGAAGACATGGTTGATCTTCAGGCATTTGCTGCCAACTCAGCCAAAGAGCTAGGCTGCGTTCCCCCAACGGGTGCTCTCCGCCTTGGACGACCTGGCCCAAAACCCAGGCTCATCAGCTGTCTTTTTCAGACAATGCTGAGGCAACCTCATACCATCTGGCTTCAGTTAAAGTTGGGCGTGAAAATCGGACTACCTTCCAAACACGCCCAGGCTTACCACCCGACGTACGTCCGAAGCTACGTGTAGCAGCTTCCCTGAACCGGAACTCAGCTCTGCAAGAAAGTTTCAGTCTTCGTGAGGATGGACAAATCTGGAGATTTGTTAAGACTGGTGAAACGTGGAAGAGAGATACCACCTGGTCTGAGTGCTCTCTACCCACAATAACTGAAAATGGAAAAAAAACTACAGCAACTCTGGGAAACTAAACCAGAACAACTTGCCATCCTCTACACACCATCATAAACTGCAAGCAGGGTACAAATTGTTGTCCTTAAATGCTCGCAGTTTATGCAACAAAATACATCCGTTCAACTCCTACGTCAGAAGTATTGACCCTGACTTCATCACAGTCACGGAAACATAGGCACATTTACTTTGTGATGGGGTTTTCAACATTACTGGGTACAACCTTTTCCGCAAGGACCGCATTAAGCGCTGTGGTGGTGGTGTGATGGTCTACGTTCGTTCAAATTTTTCGGTAATTCCTTGTGCTAATTTGAACGAATCACAAGAAGAAGTTTTTTTCTGTGACATACGTATGACCATGTCAACACTCCTGCTTGGCGTTGTTTATCGTCCCCCAAATTACCATCAAGACACACAGCTTTGCGATATCCTCCAAGCTGCTGCCAGGAAAACAGCCACTTATGTTTTTATTGCAGGCGACTTCAATCATCCTGAGATCAATTGGGAAACCTTCCATTGGCCACAGAGTGCAAACGATTTCATTGAGCTTGTACTGGTCACAAGTAGTCACCTCTCCAACAAGAGGCGACAACGATTGGACCTGCTCTTCACCACAACTCCTAAAGCGGTTATCAATTGTACTACGGAGGAACCTCTAGGCGACTCTGATCATGCTATGATCATCGCCAATCTGGTTCTTGCGGGCAACAACAAAAACCTGAACCATCTCCAATCTGCTTCCTTCGATTGGAAGAGAGCAGATTGGAACCTGTACATTACCCTATGTACTATACATACACTTTAGATGAGTTGTAGTGCACCTGAGCACTGTACACAATGTTTTATTATTATTATTAAGAATACACCATCAAAAGTTCTTCACATAGATGAATCTAGAAAAAGTATCAGCAGATTCAGCCTCAGGCTTGTCCCAGGAATTATAATTCAGGTTATCTACATGTTTAAGAATTATGAGAATACCTTGGATTCATAATGGTGCTCAAAAAAGTTCCACAATATCTGCATTCACACTGTGTCACAAATTGCCATTATTCAGAAAGACATAACATTCAGTAACTGGTGTAGCAGAATATCTATAAATATGCATCCATGTGTATACACATGCAAATATATCTATATATTTAAGTGTGTCCCAACCACCACCAAGTTTACCAAAATCACGACCAACAGTAACTGCTGCTAGGACAGCCACAGGTTACTACTACTACGACCAACAATCACTACTGTTGCTACAATTAGAACACAAGGTAACAAAAAAGCGGTTCCTTTTGATACCAGCAAGAAACAGTGATGAACTTCTTCACTACACTCAACTGTAATATATCGATTATACCAACTACCGACAAAACACCACCACGTGGTGTTTTGAGACCAGTAAGAAACGATTATGAACTTTTCTATTGCACTTTTTATAATATTTTTGATAAGGTTCGTTTTTTCAAGAACATGGATTCTATTGAGACCAGTAATAAACGATTATGAACTTTTTCTATTGCACTTTTTATAATATTTTTGATAAGGTTCGTTTTTTCAAGAACCGAAACATGTAAAATTCATAAGAAAATTAAAATTTATCTAATGTAGTGGCGTTTTCAAACTTCTTTTTTACAAATATATATATATATATATATATATATACACACACATGTACATATGAACCTACACATACATGTGTATACAGACATACACACATATTTATATATACATAAAAAACATATTTCATTCCAGGAATAGATATTGACTGCATGGTAAGAATTTAATAAATGAAGCAGATAAAAGCTAAAAGATGAAGAATATGTATCATCATCATTATCATCATGTATACATATATATATATATATATATATATATATATATATATATATGTGTGTGTGTGTGTGTGTGTATGTGTATGTAACTATTTGGGAGGGGTAAAAATGCTCCCCTTTATATACACATACCAAATATGGAAATGCTAGACTTTCTATACAAGTACCAAAAATGGAAACACTGCATTTCTAGCTTTGCATTCATCGGGTATATGAATGTGATACAACAATGTCTAAACAATTTGCAGATGACATGCAAGTCAAGATATTTGAATTTGTTGTTTTGTGATGATAAATTCAAAAAATTCATTTCAATATGTAGATCTATATGTATCAAAACATTTATAGTGATCATTAAAAAGCTCCCTAACTGTACTTACTTTACGTCCTTACTTTTGTATTTCAAAGATATATAGTTCTCACAACTTCAATGGAGAGAAAATATCACTCTTCCTATTGAAATACCAAATATGAAAATACTGCATTCCTTGATATCCGTGACAATAAGTTATGCATAAGCGTAATGTCTCCACGATCCGGAGACAACATGTAAGTCAGAATATTCAACTTGGGTGGCTTATGACAATAATTTCGAAATGGCAAAAATTGATTTCGACACAAAAAGTAAGAATACAACAACAAAAGACTTTAAAGCCGATGCATCAAGAACCACCAACATCAGTCTAGCCCCTGCTTTTCCTGGGTATTCTAATTGCAGTCATTCTGTACAGGTTTGAAGAAATACCAGAATCTGTCTGGTACATAATGGTGCTGACAAAAGTTCCTCAATGTTTACCTTCACACTGTGTCACAAATTGCTATTATTCAGAAAGGCATAATATCTAGTGACTGGTGTAGCAGCATTAGTGGTCTGAAACACAGGCAAGGGAATTCAAGACCACAAAAAGAATGCCTTACGTCTGAATCATGCAGGAGACAGGATTTTGGAAAGCAGCAAGGGGAAACCTACGAGACAAGAGATGGGTGGCTCCAGCTCCCATAGAGTATCAGCAATAATAGCCAAACACTTGTCAGATGGGAGTTCTCTCTCAGAACACCTCTCCTGTTTTGAGATTGCATTATAGTGAATTTCATTTTTTTTTTTTGTAATTCAGTGAGTGTTTTAAGAAATAAAATCTGTTGGATACATAATGGTTCTGACAACAGTTTCACAAAGCCTGCTTTCACTCTATGCCACAAATTGCTAGTATTCAGAAAGGCATAGTATTCGGTGACTTGTGTAACAGCATTGTATCTTTGTATATACATACATGTGTGCTTATACACATACATGTGTATCTACAGACATGTATGTATGTATATATATATATATATATATATATATATATATATATATAATATACTCATAAACACACATATATTGCAATCAAGCAATATATATTTACTGCATGGTAAAAATCTAATCACTGAAACAAGTGAAACTTAGAAGATGAAGAATATAAAAAATTAAAATGATTTAAAAGTTGAGTGGAGAGAAAGTGCTACCGTTAACATTTTTATACCGAATATGAAAACAACACATTCCTAGCTTTGCATCCATTGGGTATATGAATGCAGCATTATGTGCCTTGATATTCATGGCTTTACTTTTATGCATACAGGTAATATCTACATGTTATGCAGACGATATGTAAGTCAGAATATTCCATTTCTCTGTTTTCTCATGACAATAATAAATTTCAAAAGATTCATTTGAATATAAAGAGTAAGAATACACCATCAAAAGTCCTTCACATAGATGCATCTAGAAAAAGCAGCAGCAGATTCAGCCTCAGGCATGTCCTAGGAATTATAATTCAGGTTATCTACATGTTTAAGAATTATGAGAATTTCTCGGATTCATAATGGTGCTCATAAAAGTTTCACAACGTCTGCATTCACACTGTGTCGCAAATTGCCATTATTCAGTAACTGGTGTAGCAGAATTATAAGTATATCTATAAATATATATCCATATGTATAAGCATACACATACATATATATGTATATATATACTACAGACAAAAGTTCCATATTGTCTGCCTTCATACTGTGTCACATATTCCTATTATTCAGAAAGAGCATAGTATCTACTGAATGTTGTAGCAGCACTACAAATATATCTGTATTTGAATACCTGTATATATACACGTGTATACATATACATTCATATGCATCTACACAAACACATATTTAGGTATGTATACACATACATGTGTACATATGTATATATACATACATACACAGGCATATATTACATTCCAGCAATATATGTACATGGCATGGCAGGAATCTAATGAATGAAAGACATAAAAGATTAAAGTTGAAAGATATATATATTTGAATGATATATAGTTTTCACAACTTAAATGCGGTGAAAACATTACTCTTCATATCGAAATACCAAAATATGAAAATACTGCATTCCTTGATATCCATGCCAATAAGTTATGCATATGAGTAATGACTCCACAATCTGGAAACAACATGTAAGTCAGAATACACAGGCAAGGGAATTCAAGACCACAAAAAGAATGCCTAACGTCTGAATTATGCAGGCGACAGTATTTTGGAAAGCAGCAAGGGGAAACCTATGAGACAAGAGGTGGGTGGCTCCAGCTCCCATAGCGTATCAGCAATAATGGCCAAACACTTGTCAGATGGGAGTTCTTTCTCAGAACACCTCTCCTGTTTTGTGATTGCATTATAGTGAATTTCATTTTTTTTTTTTTTGTAATTCAGTGAGTGTTTTAAGAAATATCAAAATCTGTTGGATACAAAATGGTGCTGACAACAGTTCCACAATATCTGCTTTCACACTGAGTCATATATTGCTATTATTCATAAAGAGTGTGATATCTAGTGACTGGTGTAGCAGCGTTACAATTATATCTGTTTATGTATACATGTGTATATATACACGTACATATGCATCTACACAAACATATATTTACCATGAATTAAAGAAAACTTGTAATAGACAACAAATGACACAACTACCACCGCTCCAAGCACTCAGACAAACAGACCTAACCAAAAATATAAAAACTATGTCGTCCTTTAGTATAACCCAATTTGGAAGTCCAACATGTCATCTAAGATCATGAAAATGGAGTGTACAGCAAAATATTCAACCATCACACTAGCGTTAGTGGTGAGTGCTTCATTATAATATGGTGCGTGATTATTGAAGATTTCTTCAGTGGAAGAAATTTCATTCCACAAATGCTCATGGAATGACCCAGAATACCGTAAAGCTATGGAACTGCATATTATAGAAAAATTTAGCCCAAAATTGAACGGTTAAAAAAAATAGTAAAAAATCAAACAATGATGATGATAATGAGAAAAAAATATGATCTGTTAAAATATGATACATAAAAAAAGAAAAAAATCTTTCTATTTCTTTATATACAAATGAAAGAATTCTCTCTTTTCTTTTTATATATACAATTAAACAATTTAACATTATAATCTTTTCCATAAATCAACTATTGTAAACATTTTATACGATGACATTTTGAGGGACTTTCTAAACAAATAGAAAGTCTCACCAAAAGGATGGACGCGATGGCAAGCGATTTTCAAGATCGCGGAGTCGCAGCCGTTCATCGTCACGTTCCACACAGTCAAAGTCCGGACTGTGTTGGTATCACTCCAATTTTGGAGAGAAAGCACATAAGTGCATACAGCCATGCACCTATAAACCTTTAAACTAGCTTCGGAGAATTTGAGCACGTCAACTTCCTCCACATCATTTTCTAGTTATCGTGCATTTTTCGTCAAGGATCAAGTGTTGAAGAAAAACTTCATGGTGGACACTGGTTCTTGTTGCAGCATTTGGCCTCTGCATCTCACAACCGACAGGCCAAAACGATCTAATGTTACATTGCACGCTATTGATTTGTCACCAATAGCCACATTCAGTCAGATCTCTTTACACCTTGACATTAATCTTTGTCGAGATTTTCAATGGGTTTTTATCATTGCTGACATTCAGCATCCTATTTTAGGTGCGGATTTTCTAAGTACAAGCAAACAACGATAAATTACTGACAGAAAGAAGTTCACAATTACTGATGTAAGTAATTTCATAATTTACAGAGAGAAATACAGTTTTGTGTTTTTCTGTTACTAATAGTTTTTTCTGGTTCCTTCAATACTGACTCGATGTAAGAAATTTGAAAAGCTGAACGCGAAACCGGTCATTTCTTCAAAAACTATGTCATTGTATAAAAAAAATTTATAACATTCTTCTAACATAATGACTCAAATATATATTTTTTAACCTTTTAAAACAAGCCTTCTGTAGTTTTTTCACTTTTTACAATTTTATATATATATATATATATATATATACACACGCATACAGGGTGTGTAAGGTTTTTGAGGACATATGTTAATTTTTACTATAGCAGCATATGTATCAACTTAATACTTTTTATATTTCATAATTATCAATGGCAGACCCTAGGATTACACAAGAAATGAAGAGGCACACAGTGATCATGGCTATAAAGGCTAAACATAGCAATTTAGAAATAGCACGATTTTTAAAAGTCACTAGATCCTTCGTCTACAAAATTCCCAAGGAGTTGGAGACAAAAACAGAAATCTATTGCCAGTATCAAAACGTAAGAAACATTGTAGATGCACTGATACTATTAGAACACCAGAATTTATTCAACAAGTAAAGCAGACCATTGATGACAATCTCAGAAGACCTATGAGACTGATTGCAAAAAAACACCATGTGCCAGAAGGAACAATCCGAAATGTTGTCCACAAAGATATCAGATACAAATCTTATGTGATGAGAAAAAGTCATTTCATGTCAGAAACAGTGAAAGAAAATTGTTTAAGCAGATCTAAAAGACTCCCAAATAAACTTAAAAACCCAGCATAGAAAGATATTTGGTTCTCCTCAGACGAGAAAAACTTTGACCAAGATCAGAAAATAAACAGAAGAAATGACAGATGGCTATGTGCAGACCCTTTTGAAGTTCCAAGAGTAACGCATACAAAATTTCCTGCAACTGTCATGGTTTTGGGAGTTGTCAGCAATGAAGAACGTGATGCCACTTCACTGCTTTCCACAAGGCCTTCAAGTAAACTCTGCTGCCTACATACATGTTCTGAATGCAGTGGTTAAGCCATGGGTCGATAATGTATGCAATGGAAGACTATGTGCTTCAACAAGACTCGGCACCAACATACAAGACTACAGCAATGCAGGAATTGATGGCGGAAAATTTTCGTGACTACACAACCTACAACATTTGACCTCCTGGCTTCCCAGATCTCGATCCACTGGACTATTACATATGATGCGTAATTGAGAAAGAGGTTAATGAGCACCCTCATAACACCAAAGAATCCTTAAAAGCCTCCATAATCAGAGTAATGCCCAATATGTTAAACATAGTTTGTCTGATTTGAACTTTTGCTATTGTATCCATTATACTTATCCAAAACCTCAGGTTCAACTTGAGCACTTCTATGCTATCTGTGCGTTTCGAAAGAAAACTATATATATATATATATATACATATATATATATATATACATGTATATGTGTGTGTGTGTGTGTGTGTGTGGTATATATATATATATATATATACACACACACATACATATATACGTGTGTGTATGTTATATATATATATATACACACACACATACATATATACGTGTGTGTATGTATATGTGTATATATATATATATATTATATATATATATATATAATATATATATATATATATATATATATATATATATACGTGTGTATGTGTGTGTGTATATATATATATATATATATATTGTGTCAGGTCTCCGCTTGGAGCTACTGATAAAATGTAACCCAGTACAACCTGTTACATGGTCGGGTCGTTGTCGACGAAACTGGCAACCCCACCACGATTTCTTGGTGAGGAGGGTGATTTGGACACCCAGCAGGACTAAAAACAAAACCTGTCAAAGGGCAGAGGAATTCTCTCACGAGTCAATGGCCATCCAAAAACCTACATAAATCCGGAGTGGAGCCCCTAAGGCGGTTGGATTGCGCCTTGCATGCCACCTTCCGGCAGCTTCTGCATCCTGGTCTACCCCCAGCCGTCTTGACTTTGTCTTGCCACTGGATCCGGCGCACCAGGACGAGAGAGTGAGGCTGATCCTGTGCAAGTCACCCTCACTATAATCCAAGTCACGCGCACGTCATGAGATCACGACACCAACATCACAAAGTCGTGAACCCACACACAGGCGGCTCAGGACATGTGGTCGCCCCTCACTGAACTGAGGCAGCAGTGGAGTCCAGCAGCCTCCTGAGTGACCGAGTGGTGGAAAACTTTACCTACCTGGGCAGCACTCTCTCCTGCAATGCCAACGTAGATGCTGAAATCATCAACAGAATATCCAAGGCAAGCAGCGCGTTTGGGAGACTGCAAAAGAAAGTCTGGGAGCGGAGAGGAATCAGCCTCAACACCAAGCTGAAAGTCTACCGGGCAGTCGTGCTTACCACCCTACTATACGGCTGCGAGACGTGGACTGCTTACCGAAGGCACGAGCAGCAGATAAACCACTTTCACCTCAGGTGTCTTCGGAACCTCCTTCACATCCGCTGGCAGGACAAAGTCCCAGACACGGAAGTTCTGAAGCAGGCAGATCTCCCTAGCACCATCACGATCATGCGCAAGGCCCAGCTGAGATGGGCAGGCCACGTCTCCCGCATGTCCGACACTCGCATCCCAAAACAGCTCTTCTACAGTGAACTCTACCAGGACAAACACAAAGTCGGAGGGCAGAAGAAGCGCTTCAAAGACAGTCTCAAAGTCTCTCTCAAAGACTTCTCCATCGGCACAGAGACTTGGCAAACACTTGCTGCCAACCGCTCATCCTGGCGCAGCGCAATCACCACAGGAGCAAAGACAGCCGAGGAGAGACGGATTCAGTCAGCAGAACAGAAACGCCAAATGCAGAAAGCCAGAGCCACCTGCACCAATAGCACAGCCCCTACCCACTTCTGCCCCACCTGTGGGAGGGGCTTTCTTGCCCGGATTGGCCTCACCAGCCAGCTCCGGTCTCATAGCAGCAATTCCACTAAATGATGTCAATGGTCATCTTCGAACCCGAAGGACAAACATTATATATATATATATATATTATATATATATATATATATATATATATATATATACCAGGACTCCTTTACAGATAAGGAGAAATTCTATCTATGCAACTCAAGAACCAAAGATAGCAACTTTTATGGATTACAGAGAGCCATAAAGGAACAGAGGAACCACTATATAAGAATACAAAGGCCTGGAGACCTCACAATGAGACCAATAGTGGCAGGATCCCAGGCACCAACACAACAACTAAGCCACTTCATAGATGTACTCCTCAAACATTTATGCCCACAGATACCAAGCTACATAAGGGATGACATAGACTTCCTCACACACATTCCAAATACAGTGCCGAAAAACATTCCACAACATCCTCAACACGCTGCACCCATCTATCAACTTCACAATAGATACCAGCCACAACGAACTTCCCTTCCAAGACATCAACATCAAAATACACAACTCCATCATCACAACAGACATCCACTACAAAAAAACCGACACACACCAATATTTAAATTTCCCCTCCTGCCACCCATCCCACACAAAAAGAAACATCCCATATAGTATGGCAAGACGAATATGTAGTATAGTAACTGACACACAAACACGACTAATAAGACTAGATGAACTTAAAAACTTCCTACTAGAGCAAAAATACCCCCTTAAACTAATAGAAAATGGAATCACAAGAGCAATGAAACTAGACATCGCACAACTCAGGACACCCAAAACAAAAAACAAAGAAAACATTATCCCTTTCATAAACACGCACAACCCTGGAGTTACCAACATGTTCCAAATCATACATTCAAACCTGCCAATAGCCTTACAAAGCCCCAAAATGGAAAACATACTAAACAAATATTGCATAAAAAACAGTAGACGACAAGACAAAAACCTAAAGAAACATCTAACAAGAGCGAAATTCTCTTCAGAAACTAAAACTGAATTCTTTGCAAAAAAGTGCGGAAATGGTAGATGTGGGATCTGCAGCAACCCCACCTACAAATACATAGAGGGAGACAAATCGATGAAATTTAAAAGTGGTTATGTATTTGAAGTAAATGCAGATATGAACAGCAAGACGCAGAACGTTATATACTGCATAACCTGCCCCACGTGCAAGGAGGATTACATAGGTGAAACTGGTAATTCTTTGTGCCAGCGAGCCAGGATTCACCGACATGGTCAGCAGGAAGAACTACGCAAGATACCACTAAGTACACACCTAGCTACATGTGGAGAAGGAAAATTTAAGATCTTTCCCTTCTACAAATGTTCGAAGAACGACACCTCTTTCAGGAGGAATATGGAAAAATATTTCATAGCTAAGTTCTCCCCCAAATTAAATGGCTGAAAATATCTCTATAATAAGCTGTACCAGATGAAGGACCAAATTTGCTAAGTAAACTGTATTAAACACACACACACACACACACAGTTCTACACATGCTTTGATTTTTTGGAAAATACAACATTGAACAAAGGATATTCTAATATTTGAATGAAACCATTTCACTTTAATTTGTGGAACCAGTTGCTCCTGTATGATAAAGCTTAATATTTATTTAACTGTCAATCAGTGAGATATTAGACTAAATCAATTGAAGATCAGACAACAGACTCAGTAGTTGTCAATTTGTATTCTATCATTTATAAATTCAACACAAGAAAGTCTCTTTTTCAAGTATGGACTGTATTAAACACACACAGTTCTACACATGCTTTGGTTTTTTGGAAAATACAACATTGAACAAAGAATATTCTAATATTTGAATGAAACCATTTCACTTTGATTTGTGGAACCAGTTGCTCCTGTATGATAAAACTTGTGGTGTGATGGTGAAGGAGTGTGACGGATGGGGGAGAGCGGAAGTGGGGCTTGCAGGGCGCATGCGCCGGCGGAAGCAGAAGTGACAGGCAGAACGCACGTGCGGCATTGAGCAGTGGCCACAGACACGACAAAGGGACGAGACGAGCGAGTTGACTAAAAGCGATCCAAGTTCATCTCCGACGAGGTAAGACCCAATTACATTCCATTCTTCCTTTTTCTGTTGTACTCTTTTCACCGTTCATACTACAAGCTATTTCGGCAAATAATCACTGGGACCAGCAAATAATCACTCGGTTTCATAAAAATAAAAATAGAAAATTATGCAGAGTGCTCTGGTTTCACGCGAGCCTATAACACCGTTTTGCGGCGACACTGATGTGGTCGCTTGGTTGAAGAGAGTGAAGTTGGTGGCGAAGCTCCACGGTATAGCTGACCTAGCGAGTTTCATGCCATTGTATTTGGATGGCCCAGCGTTGGCGTTATATTTAGAGATGGAGGAGACGGACCAACTCAGCGCAGAAAAAGTGGAAATCCAACTTATGGAGGCCTTTGCGGAAGGAATGTTTGAAGTGTACGCTCGGCTGGGTAGAATGAGATGGACTGGGCAACAGGTGGACGTGTTCGCCAATGAGCTTAGAAGATTGGCTAAACTGGCGGGTTATGAGGGAGAGTCGCTAGAACGGACGGTTAGGTTAGCGTTTGTGACCGGCTTTCCCGACATCATGTCGGTCGAGCTACAGAAGCTCCCGAACGTGCGTTCGATGCCGATGGCCGATATCATATTGCGGGCACGTGTACTGGTTTCGTGCAGCAGGATGACGTCGGTAGCAGCGACTGTAACGTCGAAAAGTGGCCCAGCTAGGAGCAGCGGGGAGGGGCTGAGGAAAGAACGCGTGCAACCATTCAAAGGACAGTGTTTCCGGTGCCAAGACCCACACATGGTCCGTGACTGCGTGTCACCCAAGCCTGAGGTGATTTGCTACCGGTGTCGAGAGCCAGGGCATGTAGCCAGCGAGTGTCTGCAGGGAAACAGACCGCGGGAGACTACTGCGCTGGTAGTTGTCCCTTTGGATTAGTAGCGGCGCGTTTATCATCGCTACCTGTGGTCGACATTCTGGTGAAGGGGAAGATGTCGCGAGCCCTGGTGGACACGGGCTGTACAACGACCCTGATGACCACAGAAGTGGCAGAGACGTGGAGTGGAGGAAGCAGTGTTAGGGCAGTTGACGGAAGAGAAGTTCACTGCGAAGGGGTTACGGATGCGCAGATTGTGGTGCAAGGACTACAGCTGACGTTGCGAGCAATTGTGGTTGGTCACTTGGTGGACGAGATTGACGTGGTGATGGGGATGGATGCAATCACCCGTTTGGGAGGTGTCACCGTCAACGAGGCTGGCGTAACGTTTGGGTTAGCGGGGAAACCGTGTAGGGCGAGACCGTGCACCGACGACAACCATGAGGAAAAGGATGCGGCGCACACCATTGAAGACCAGGATTTTCGGGCTGTCTTTGATGGCAAGAGGTGGACAGTGGAGTGGCACTGGAAGGGAGAGCCCCCGATGTTAAAGAATAAAGTGGGCTGCTATCAGCATACTCTAAAAGGAGATGCCAGAAGTGAGTTCGAGGGGGAGGTGGAGCGATGGATTAAGGAGGGCATACTGATCCCCTGGGAAAAAGAAGAGAGCGGAGTCCTGCTACTGATGGCGGTGATACAGCCCACAAAGCGTAAGGTCAGGCCAGTGCTCGACTTCCGAGAGCTGAATGACCACGTGTCGTGTCATACAGGCGGCGAGGCCACAGATGTCTGCGGAGACACCTTGCAAGAGTGGAGGCAGACGACGGGGGCCTCCATGATTGTCGATTTAAAGTCGGCATACATACAGGTGCATGTGGCTGAGAAACTATGGAAGTACCAGCTCGTCAGGTATAGGGGCCGGACGGTCTGTCTGACCAGGTTGGGATTCGGGCTGAACTCAGCGCCGAAGATTATGGCAACAATTCTCAAGGCCATCCTGGGGAAGGTGGACAGAGTAAAAAGGGCCACCAATTCATACATCGACGACATTCTGGTGGATGAAACCGTGATACCAGCAACGGAGGTCATAGGCCACCTGAAGAGTTTTGGGCTGATCGCCAAGCCGCCAGAGGCTATGGAGGGAGGTGCTGCACTGGGCCTCAAGCTATGGAGAGACAAGGCCGGAGCCTTGGTGTTCCGGCGAGGGAATGAGGTCCCTGAACTGGGCGCCAGCATGAGTAGACGGGAACTGTTCTCTGTGTGTGGGAAGCTGGTGGGACACTACCCGATTGCAGGCTGGCTCCGGACAGTATGTAGCTTCATCAAGAGACGAGCCGAAGGAGTGAAGTGGAATGATAAAGTGGGGGAGAGGACAATCGACATGATGCAGGAAGTCTTGGTCAGAGTAGGAGCAGAGGACCCAGTGAGGGGCAGCTGGTATGTTCCCAAATCAAAGAGCGGGATCGTATGGTGTGACGCCAGTAGCATCACAATAGGGGTTGTCTTGGAAGTGGGAGGTGTCATGGTGGAAGATGAGGCCTGGTTCAGGAAGATGGATGACTGCAATCATATCAACGTGGCGGAGTTGGATGCCGTGCTGAAGGGGGTGAACCTAGCCTTGAAGTGGGGGTTGCACACCATAGAAATCAGGACTGATTCGGCCACTGTACTTGGTTGGGCGACAGCAGTCATCACCGATGAGCGGAGGGTGTGGACCAAAGGGGCTGCAGAGATGCTGGTAAAGCGTCGATTAGGAATACTGCGTGAACTAACCACTGAGTTCAATCTGAAGCTGAGCGTGATCTTTATGCCTTCCGAGAAGAACAGGGCAGACGTCCTGACCAGGGTAAAGCGAGCCTGGTTGCAGGTGCCAGAGGATGCGAAGCTGGATGTAGCTGCAGTGTGCCGTCTGAGCGACTCGGAGTTACGGAGACTGCACACCATGCATCACATGGGTGTGGACAGGACATTGTTCCCAGCCAGAAAAGTTGACTCCAACGTAATAAGACAGAGTGTGCAGAGAGTGGTTAGCAGTTGTGACAGGTGCCAGTCCATCGACCCTGCTCCGGTCGTGCATGAAGCGGGAAGTATTCCAGTGGACCAGAACTGGAGACGACTGGCGGTGGACATAACACACTACCGGCAGGGGACATACCTCTCAATGGTTGACTGCAGACCGGGGCGGTTCGCCATATGGAGGGAGATGAAGTCGGGAACCGCAGAAGAAATTGTGAAAGTGTTGAATGAGATATTCCTGGAACGAGGCCCCGTGGATGAACTGCTTCTGGACAACGGCACTGCATTTCGCTCGGATGTGGTGAGAGAAATGCTTGATGAGTGGAAGGTCAACCGCTTCTTCAGGGCGGCATACCGGCCAAGTGGAAACGGGGTGGTGGAAAGGCATCATCGTACCATCAAGGCCATGGCAGAGAGGGGTCACATTTCACCAGTCGAGGCCGTGTTTTGGTACAATATCTCGCCCAGATCAGGACAGGCTGAGGAGTCGGTGCCACACAGGGCAATATTCAGGTACGAGTGGAGACATCCGTGCACTACATCAATGCGACCCAGGGCAGAGGAAGAGCACGCCTTCGTGCAGGTCGGGGAGGAAGTCTGGGTAAAACCCCCCAAACGCACGGTGTACATCGCAATGGGGAAAGGGGACAATAACCTCCGTAAATTCAAAGAATAACATCTCGGTCGATGGTATGCCACGCCACGTTTTGGACATACGGAGGATTGTCCATGCCCCAGAGGATGGGACAAGCAGCAGTGGGCAAGACGAAAACAACAGACAGGATGACGAGGTCGGCAGCAACACACCAGGAACAAGTCCTAGGGTCGCACTGCGACCACAGAGGGAGCGGCACCCTCCTCCCTGGTTGGCTGATTATGAAACCAGTTTCAGGTGCGGGAGCGAGTGAGGAAGCCGGTTCAGTGATCTATAGATCAGGGGGGGGGGTGATGGTGAAGGAGTGTGACGGATGGGGGAGAGCGGAAGTGGGGGCTTGCAGGGCGCATGCGCCGGCGGAAGCGGAAGTGACAGGCAGAACACACGTGCGGCATTGAGCAGTGGCCACAGACACGACGAAGGAATGAGACGAGCGAGTTGGCTAAAAGCAATCCAAGTTCATCTCCATTCTTCCTTTTTCTGTTGTACTCTTTTCACCGTTCATACTACAAAACTTAATATCTATTTAATCAGTGAGATATTAGACTAAATCAGTTGAAGATCAGACAACAGACTCAGTAGTTGTCGGTTTGTATTCTGTCATTTGTAACTTCAACACAGGAGAGTCTCTTTTTTTCGAGTATGAACTTTATGAAATTTTACTCATCATACATTGAAGGACAAATCTTTCAATTTACAATTTAATATAGTGGAGCACTTAGTATATGTGTATATATATATATTACCTATTATATACATTATATTATTTTTGTAATTCACTTAATCTAAACTTTTTAATTGTCATTTTAATTTTAACTTTTCTATGATATGCAATTTTCTAGATGGTGTAATTTAATTGTTCATTTTGAATTGATAAAAGGTGTTTTCTTTCTAATATTTTATGTATATGTATGTATATATATATATAGTGGTATAAATATCAGCACAAATATTTCTTCTTCTTCCTCCTCCTTTTTTTTCTTTTTCCTCCTCTCTTCCCTTCTCCAAACTCAGACACCCACACACACACATCTCCACAAAACAATCATAAAAAGAATTCCTCTTCTCTAAACCCAAAAAACCATTTGACCATACCTCATTAAAAACACACACACACACACACTCTCTCACAATAAAAAGAAATATAATTTATGGTCTACCTCCCTGTCACCACACTCAATAACACTATGAAATGGTCAAAACTGAAATTCTTTTCCCCCAAGATCTTAGACCCCCCTTGGAGTCCAGCAGAGCAAAAAATTTTTTTAATTCTTTTTTTCTTCTTCCCTCTCCCTTCCCTCTGTTTCTTTAGCACTCATTCCAAATACAAAAACACACACACACACACTCTCTCTCTCACTTTCTCCTCATCCATCACCCTCTTGTACTGTCTTATATTCCTCCCCACCCCTACAAACTCAATACCACTATAAAATGGTCATAACTTTTCACACAGGAACTTAGTTTGATTTGAAAACCCCACTAGAATGGGAGAAAGCGCTAATACATGATCTAAGTTATATGATGTATAAAAAATGTAATATACAAATAAATAGCTGTAAATATGAACCATCCGATTTTCTGAGTACCTCATTTCTTCGAAAGCTGCCGGACAAGATGGTGAAGATGCCGACCGCTCGGTTCAAAGTCTCCCTTGACCACAAGTGGCCTGAACTCTTTACATGAACACCACCCTGTACATAACTCCATGTCCCCCTACATGGTCTTGCTTTTTGAGCCAAAAATTAACTAACACACACACACACACACACATATTTATATATATATGTATATATATATATATATACACACACACACACACATACACACACACACACACACACACATACATACATACATACATACATAGTCACAAAGTTACTGGCTCTACTGTTGGCCCTCTGATTGATGAAAATGGCATTCTTCAAGACAATGCCAAAACCATGGGAGAAATGCTGCAGAAACAATATTGCTCTGTTTTCTGCAATTCTGATATAGTTGATCTGTAAACAAATCAAAGTGCAGAATCCTTAGAAATAGAAAAACACTCATCAGGAAAATTGAAAGAACTAACAAAAAAATCAACAAGCTGAAATACTGTCAACAGCAACACACCAACCTGACTGCCATCACATCACTAGAGATTAAAAAACATAACCTCCAAAACAACATGATGTCTATCATCAATAGTCAGAGAAGAGCCGAAGAGGCCTGGGCCATTGAGAAAATCAAACTTAATCCCAAAGCGTTCTTTTCATTTGCAAAAAAACACAAAGTCACTGGCTCTACTGTTGGCCCTCTGATTAATGAAAATGGTACTCTTCAAGACAATGCTAAAACCATGGGAGAGATGCTGCAGAAACAATACTGCTCTGTTTTCTGCAATCCTGATATGGTTGATCTGGGCTGTATCAGTGATGTTACTTCCCAATACACCTTATCAGACATAACCTTTGGTGTCCCTGATGTCTTAGCAGCAATAAAGGAAATCAAGCATAATTCAGCAGTAGGTCCTGATAGGTTTCCTGCTTGTGTCTTGTAGGTGTTTCAACACCAACTTGCATCCCCTCTAGCCAATCTGTGGCGGAACTCACTGGATGCTGGATATATACCAGAAAACCTTCTATCCCAGTCTGTTGTCCCAGTTTTCAAAAAAAGGAAACAAATCCCTTGCCGTGAATTACCATCCAATTTCACTCACCTCTCATATCATTAAGGTATTTGAGAGAGTAGTGGGATCACGAATGACTCACTTCCTTGAGAGTAATAATATGCTGAACTCAAACCAGCATGGATTCCGTAATGGAAGGGATTGCCTGACGCAGCTACTACATCATTTTGATGACATTTTGAGAGCCTTGGGAGAGGGTTCCAACACTGATGTTATCTACTTTGATTTCAGCAAGGCCTTTGACAGGGTTGAAAATAAGATCTTTTTGAGAAAGCTGTCCAATATTGGTGTCACTGGAAAGCTGCTGCATTGGATCAAGTGCTTCCTGTCAAACAGAACTCAACGTGTAGTCGAAGGAGTCAAATCCAGCCCAGCCAAAGACAGTAGAGGTGGCCCACAAGGCACTGTGTTGGGCCCACTTCTCATCATCTATATTAATAATAATAATAATAATTGTGTACAGTGCTCAGGTGCACTACAACTCATCTAAAGTGTATATATAATCAGGTGTAGTTTCGGCGGATTTCGGAAAGCATGAGGGCCTTAAAGGATGCAGTGTCATGGCAGTCAACAACTGACGCAGGCAGTTTATTCCATGCTTCAGCAACTCTGAGCTTGAAAAAATGTTTCCGAAAGTCATGGGAGCTGTGTTGTTTTCTGACTTTGTAGGCATGTCCACGTGTGTTAGACACATGGAGATCAAAAAGGTGTTCAGTGTTGTTGTTGGTGAGGTGGTTGATAACCTTGTGGGTGTTTACCAAGTCCATCGCCAGACACCGGAGCTTCAGTGAATCCATGCCCAGGGAAACAAGGCGCTCAGAATATGGTAGGTGTCTGATGGAGGGTATGCGTTTGGTTGCACGTCTCTGGACAGATTCCAGGAGGTCAATGTTCTGAGCAAGATAGGGATTCCAAACTGATGATGCGAATTCCAAGTGTGGTCGTACCATAGCTGTATACAGTTTTAAATAGATGGCTGGAGAGCGGCTAACAAAAGTCTTGCTGAGTGATGCCAAGACACCCTCGGCCTTCTTGACAACTTTAGAGATATGCTTTGTCCAACGCAAATCACTGCTGACAGTGATGCCTAGGTCACGCTCGCAAGAGGATTTCTTGATATCAGTGTTGTGGAGGGAGTATGTGGACGCAGGGTTTTTTCTCCCAAAATGCATGGTGGTACACTTGTCCACAGCCAGTTTCAGTTGCCAGTCTGTGATCCATTGCTGCATTGTGTCTAGGTCTGATTGCAGGAAAGAGTTGTAGACATCAGGATCAGTCCTCTTATTTCAAGGTACAGCTTGATGTCGTCTGCATATTTCAATACTGTGGCATTCTTTAAATTGGCATCTATGTCATTAATGTATGCCACAAACAGGAGGGGACCAAAGACAGATCCCTGTGGTACACCCGATGACATCTCATATGGTGTAGAGTGCTGTCCTAGAACTGTGACTACCTCCTTTCGGCTGAGGATGAAGGATTTCAACCAGTTAAAAAGGTCATCCCCCACACCCATTGCAGAGAGTTTCACCATAAGCCTTTTGTGTGGCACAGAGTTGAAAGCCTTAGCAAAGTCAAGGTAGACAACATCCACCCATGAGCCACTGTCAGTGATCTGAGTAATGTCCTCAAGGAACATTAATGACATTACTGATACCATCAAACACAGTAACATCAGAATCTTCGCTGATGATTCCAAGCTCCAGATAAGCCTCCAGTCAGACCTACTGGCTGTTATCCAATGGGTGGAAAAGAACAACATGTTGCTAAACGAAAATAAATTCGAGCTGATCCACTTTGGAAGGGAGGATGCTCTGAAACTCCCATATTCCCTTCCTCCTGGTGAAATTCTCATGGCATCTAACATCAGAGACTTGGGAGTAACTGTGAACAACAACAACATAAGCTGGGCTACACATATAAGTGGTATAATAGTTTCACAGTGGTCAACTGGTTCAGTAGGATTAGTAATAAGGATATAGCTAAATTTACCCAATTCGATATTGTTGATTTTTACCCCTTGATTTCTAGTTTGTTGCTAGATAAGGACATCCAATTTGTTAAATCATTCATTGATATGGAGACCATTGAATTGGATGTTATTAGACATGCCAGAAAAATTTTATTGTTTAGTAAAGGAGAAACTTGGGTAAAAAAAAAAACAGATGGTGACAAATTGTTTGACGTCTCAATGGGGTCATACGACAGCACAGATGTTTGTGATCTGGTCAGTCTATATATATTACACATATTGAAGAATAGATACCCATCTCATGATGCTGGTTTGTACCATGACAATGGCTTGATTGTTTTTCATGGATGTAATGGACATATGCTTGATAAGTTTAGAAAACAGCTTATCTCTACATTCAGCCAGTTACAGTTGAAAATAACATTGTTACGAAGTTTTCAGCAGTTGAGTATTTAGATGTTTCATTACATCTAAATACCTCTTCATATAGACTGTACCATGAAATTAATGAGAAATTAACATATATAGATGGGCAATCCTGCCACCCTCCCAGCATAATTAAAAATGTAGTGGCAAATATTAGCAAGTGAACGTCTAATCTCCCATCGTCTAAGGAAATTTTTGAGAGGGCTACTTCATATTATAAGAGTGTTAGCCAATAGTGGTTTCAATGAAAAATTAGTGTATATGTCTTCTACCTATAATAATAGTAATGGGCATGGTGAAGTCCATGATAAAGTGCAACACCATAAAAAATATTCTAAAAACAGATCCAGAAAAATTATTTGGTTCACCCATCCTTTTTCTTTAAGCGTAAAATCAAATATCACTAAAAAATTCCTGACACTCTTAGATAAGCCCTTTCTTGTAGGACATAGATACAGGAAGATATTTTACAGAAATTCTGTTAAATTATCATTCTGTTAAATTATCATACAGCTGCTGCCCTAACATGAAATATATTATCAGCCACAGGAGCCAGCAAGAGGCAAACACAGGCTGTAATTGCCATAATACAGAATCCTGTCCACTAGACCAACAGTGTTCAACTAAGTCTATTGTATACTAGGCAGAGGTCTTGGCAAACATTAGTAACAGCGATTTAACTGAAAAGGAAACCTACATTGGACTATGCAAAAGGAATTTTAAAAAACGGTATACCAATTATATGGCATTCTTCTGCCATAGTGAGAAAAGTAAAGCTACAAAGTTGGCAAGGCACATTTGAGCACTGAAAACAAACAATATTCCACATATTACTAGATCGAAAACAGAAAAGTTGAAGCCATACATGAATGGTCCAATAAATGTAGGTTTTGCTTGACAGGAAAGGTGCAAAGAATTTATACAGTTAGCTTAGCTGATGGTCCTCAGTGCTTTTAGCACAAAAGGTGAAATCAACTGATACTAAGATATATGTACTTTACTTTGTAGTATATATATATCCTAAAGATATATAGTTTTGACACCAGTTCAATGGGGAGAAAATGCCACTTCAAGTAGAGATCCCGAACATGAAAACATCAATTTATATATATATTTTACCTATTTTGGTTATGCTTGCTGGCCGCTTTATTATTATTATTATTGCTTTCAAAGTGGACGGACGTGTCTCCAGAAGCTGAGTAAGTTTTGCACCATTTCTGTTGAAAAATTGATTGAAATTGTATATATTTTTGGATATTTGTGTGGCCAAGCCGACTAACTTCTTGCGGAGCTAGTTGGCTAGGCAAAATTTTACCCCATTGGGGGTAAAATTACGTTTTAAAATTTGATTTTCCATAAATTTTCATTTAAAATTTTTAAATATGGCTTCGAAGAGAACTGGCTGTTCTCTTCTTCAAGTTTCACCCCCACTACACAAAAAAGTTTCGTTGACGGCTCCAAACCGCCCATTTCGTGCCTTAAAAGGCAAAGAAGGTGTTTCGAAGGAACGTGCCAGCGTGTGCAATGTTCCAAATAAGACTGTAAACAAAGACGTCATTTGTGACGTCTTCGAAAATTTTCCTCCTCTTCCTGCACAAGGGAGCCACGCTCACCACCAACAACAGTAAGTAGAGCCTTTTTCTCCTTTTATTTTTTTTGTCACCTTTGAAACATGGCAAAACTTAGAATCGGTTGCTTGAATGTGAGAGGTTACCGAACCGAAGCAGATATATGCGGTGTTTCAGCGGCACTTTGCTCAACTGTTTGGGACGAGCGGTGGAACGGACACCAACGGTACAGACTTCGGTGTGTACCTGGACGGCCTACCACAA
>NC_043003.1:38048466-38063466 GCF_006345805.1 Octopus sinensis | reverse complement strand
AGAAACTGGTGTAGCAGCATTATGTATATCTATATCTAACTATATGTGTGTGTGTGTGTGTGTGTGTGTGTGTGTGTGTGTGTGTGTGTGTGTATATCCATATCTATGCATATATTTATGTCTATACCTATATATCCATATCTATGCATATATTTATGTCTATACCTATATATCCATATCTATGCATATATTTATGTCTATACCTATATATCCATATCTATGCATATATTTATGTCTATACCTATATATCCATATCTATGCATATATTTATGTCTATACATATATATCCATATCTATGCATATATTTATGTCTATACATATATATCCATATCTATGCATATATTTATGTCTATACATATATATCCATATCTATGCATATATTTATGTCTATACATATATATCCATATCTATGCATATATTTATGTCTATACATATATATCCATATCTATGCATATATTTATGTCTATACATATATATCCATATCTATGCATATATATATATATATACACATATATATTTATATACACATATATATTTATATACATATATCTCTATATATGCATATATATTTATATATATTTATATATATTTATATATATGCATATATATGAATATATATGCATATTTATATATATGCATATATATTTATATATGCATATATATATTTATATATGCATATATATATTTATATGCATATATATATTTATATATGCATATATATATTTATATGCATATATATATTTATATATGCATATATATATTTATATATGCATATATATATTTATATATGCATATATATATTTATATATGCATATATATATTTATATATGCATATATATATTTATATGCATAATATATTTATATGCATATATATTTATATGCATATATATTTATATATGCATATATATATTTATATATGCATATATATATTTATATGCATATATATATTTATATGCATTTGCATATATATTTATATATGCATATATATTTATATATGCATATATATATATATATGCATATATATTTATATATGTATATATAAATATATATATATGCATATATATATGCATATATATATCTATATATGTGTGTGTGTGTATGTGTATGTATACATATATGTATAAACATACGTGTGTATCTACACACACCTACTTTGATGCATTTCATTTATTATTATTATTATTATTATTATTATTATTATTAAAGCAATAATTTGCAGTCCCAGTTATGTGTGTATTTCTTAAATTATAGAGAGATGAAAGATGATCAGAAAAAAAAAAAAGAAAGGAAGTTGGGGGACACCACTCAGTCGTCAAATTCCTCTATAACAATTTCTTCAGTGTCTGATGTCACAGTGTTATCTGATGACTGGCTGTTGCTCAGACTAGATTCTTTGGAGTCTGAAGTATTCAATAAACTCTTCATACAAGAAACATCACCATCTTCTAATCTTTCTAAATTTGACCACCTGAAAATAACAAAAATTTCAGTATAAAAAAAGCAAGCCTTTTAAAATCATCAATGTTATTGCTTTGCCACAAATGCATAGATCAGTAAGAATATGTTGCGACATATTTTCTACAGCTGGACAACTTCCTGCTGCCAACCATCACCTGTTTCCCAGTTCTTATACAAGATAGGAAGACTGGAAATGAATAACCCCACTTGTATGGCAATGATGCTCATTTACAACAATCACATGAATTCTAGAGAAGGGTACACATGAACACGAGACCACTCTTGCACTTCAAAGAAAAATAACAACACAATCCGAAGTGAAACAACATTTCCCTTTCTTCTTGGGAAAACAAACTATCAGAATGCAAGGCCTCGCACCAGTCCTGCTTCTCCTCCATTCAAAGATTTGAGCAAAGTCAACTCCAGCATTGGGACCTACTTTGTGAAAGCATGAAGGAACGCTGGAAAAATGCTTGATACGTATGTATATGAGTGTGTGGACGCACGTGCGTGAAGCACATGCACACAATAAATACGTACAACCCCCCAATACACACTCATATACATACGTATCAAGCTCGACATCCACAGCAATACGCTTACACCCACTCACACCCAGATGGGTGAATTGCACAACCAGGGAACGCACACACACACGTGTGCGTATTTTGATTGTGCAACTCGCCCATATGCATGTATGCGGGCGCGATTACATTGTTGCACATATCGAGCCCAAATAGCATGCATATGTACATGTGAGGGGGTACACGCACATGACGTGCGCGTGTACCCCCTGCATTTATACCCGTGCGTGAATATACACATGGAGACTACCACACAGGTACAAATGTGTATAGTAATGGGAGCCCCATCACTACACTCAATGTATACTCTCACCCATCCGCACGGATGTGAAAGTGAATCTCCGGTGTATATGTTGAGGCTTATATGTAGCGCTGTGGAGGCGAACGTCGTTGAAATTGTGAATGAATGGGTGGAGTTGGGAATTGTAACCGGGTGGTGGACTAGCGTTGCTTGGAATTGTGAATGGAATAGTGTAGTAGTAAGGCAGGCATCGAGAATAGATTTGGGTTACTGCAAGTTGTTTGTTAGAGCTGCTAAGATGAGCTAAAGCTCATAAATGTATATAATAATTTATCATGGTAGTTTTTTAAAGAATCCATTCATAATAAACTTTTTTTTAAGTAGTGTTGGTTTGCCACGTGGATATAGTTTTTAGTTCCATTTATTCTATTTCTCCATTCATAATTTTAAATGACGTTTACTTTCCATGGCGCGTATTCTTTTTTTTACATAAGTTATATTTCTATGGTAACGTAATTTTGGTTTGATTTTTTTAACGGCTAAGAATTTAATTTCACTTCATAATTTGAAACTGACTTGTAAGTATGTATTTTATTTCTCCTTATGTCATATTGTTATTTTTGATATTCTGGTTAATTACGATGTATTTAATGTTGTTTTTCATAGGAGTGTTTATGTATATGAGATTGTGTGTGAGTTTTTAGTTGTATAATTTATTTATCTGTATGAGTGTGGGTGTGTAAATATTGTTGTATATATCGAGTTTAGTGAGTATGTATATGTGAGGGAGTATATGTATCTGTTGTGTGTGTGTGTTTTGCGTGTGTGTGTGTTTGTGTGTGAATGTGTATATGGGTTTGTTATTTAGGTAAACAATGAACGGTAAACTTGATCTCGGCAGCATTTGAACTCGGAACGTAAAGAGCCAAGAGAAATGTCCCCAAGCACTTTGTCCAGAATGCTAACGATTCTGCCAGCTTGCTACTGTGCTAAAGTTGTAAATTTGTCTGTGTGGGGAGGGAGTGGGTTTTTGGTGTATATTGAGGTTTATAAGTTAGTATAGGTATGTGTATAAGTCGTGGGTCTGTGGTTTACGTGTGTGTATTTGTGTGTGAATGTTTAGGTTAGGGGGATTGCTATATAGGTTTGTTATAGAGTTTAGCAAAGGGAGATTTTATCGTTATATGTTTTTAAGAGTTTTGGTTTATCATGGTTTTTTTAGGGAATTCGTGGTAATTTGTCTATTTTCGATGTTGGTTGTTTTATTACATTGTTTCATTCATAATTTTTGAGTGGTGTTCGTTTTGCCACGTGAATATTATTTTTAATTCCATTTATTCCATTTCTCCATTCATTATTTTAAAAGATGTTCGTTTCCAGAGCGGTTATACTTTTTATACATATGTTAAGTTCCTTGGTAAAGTAATTTTGTTTGTTGAGGCTTATATGTACTTGTGTGTGTGTGAGTGGGGTGGGTGTTTGTATTTGTTATGGGTGTGTGGTTTACGTGTGTGTATTTGTGTGTGAATGTATAGTTTAAAGGGATTGCTATATAAGTATGTTATAGTGTTTAGTAAAGGGAGGTTTTATCATTTATGTTTTGTGAGTTTTAGCTTATCATGGTAGTTTTATAAAAGAATCCATTCATAATTTTTGTGTTTATTTGTCTGTGTGGGGTTGAGTGGGTTTTTGGAGTATATGTTGAGGTTTATATGTATGTATAGGTATGTGTAAGTGGTGTGGGTATTTGTATATGTCGTGGGTGTGTGGTTTACGTGTGTGTATTTGTGTGTGAATGTTTAGGTTAGGGGGATTGCTATATAGGTATGTTATAGAGTTTAGTAAAGGGAGATTTTATCATTATATGTTTTTATGAGTTTTGGTTTATCATGGTAGGTTTGTTAAGGAATTCGTAGTAATTTGTGTCTATTTGCGATGTCTGTTGTTTTATTGCATTGTTTCATTCATAATTTTTAAGTAGTGTTCGTTTTACCAAGTGAATATAATTTTTAATTCCATTTATTCCATTTCTCCGTTCATAATTTTAAGTGATGTCCGTTTTCTAGAGCGTGAATGTGGGTTGTATGTGTGTGTGTGTGGGAGTATGAATAAGTATTGTGTTGAAGTATTTAGCTATTTTATTTATTTATAGTTGCCTAGACGTTTTTATGTGTATGTATAGGGATATATATATAGGTGTGTGATTTAGTGTATGTAGTTAGATATGGTTATATATAATTAGGTATATGTGTATGGGTGTATATATAGTTTATTATTATATTATTATTATTTTTTTGTTTTGTTTTATATTTTATATTTAATTGTTGATAGGTTTATTTTAGTTTATATATTGTTTATATATTGATTATATATGGATTATATATAGGTTATATATGGATTATATATTTATATTTTTTCATTCATACTTTAATTATTTTAAAATTATTATTTTTATATTTTAAAATATTGATATTTTAGATTGGAAGTCCACCTGAAGATTGTCGATCAAGACAAGAAACAATTGTAGTGGCGGTTTTTTTGACTATTTATTAAAATTTTATGTATTGATTAAGTCTTTCCTTGTTTGTTTTGCAAAATAGTGGTTTTGTCTCTAATAATATTTTATAATATTTTACTATAAAATTGGATTTAATCCTAAATCTGATTTTTTCCCTGTAAATTTGGATTTATTCCCTAATATTTATTATTTATATATATATATATATATATATATATATATATATATGTACACAACGAGCTTCTTTCAGTTTCTGTCTACCAAATTCATTTACAAGGTATTGATCAGCTTGAGGCAATAGAAGAAGACCCATGCCAGAGGTACCGTGTGATGGGATTGAACTAAAAAACCATATGGTTGGGAAGCCAGATTCTTAACCACACAGCCACATTTAATTTCTTAAATTTCTTTTTTTAATTAAAGCTGACATGGAGTTGTGTACATATGTCTGAATGTGTACGAGGGGGTGCTGAAAAGTTCTTGGCTTTGGGAAAAAGAAAATACAGGAAGATCAGCCAATTATGATTTTATTCAGCATATTCCCCTCTCAGGTTCACACACTTATTGCAGCAATTCTTCAGCTTTTCTAAGCCCTGTAAAAGGACTCAGAAGGTTGGACCTCCAATCAGGCCTCTCAAAATACCCTTAAAGCCAGGGATTTTCCAGCACCCCATGTATGTGAATGTGTGATTCAAAGATGACTTCTTTTCTACCAACATAGGGTTAATTTTTGCAGGGGTATGTTTCTTGACAATTTTAGATTTTGTTTCCTAAGCTAACAAGAATTATTTTTGAAAATCTAGAAAAGTTTGCAAATGAAATAATGGAAGAAGAGTTATTACAGGTGGATACTTGTGTAGTCTTACTGCAATAACTATTTTCATTTGAGCTGGCTGAGATAAGCACACAAACAAATGAACAAATTTAGTATATTTAAACGTAGGCCCCACCCATGTTAGCATGGAACACAGATGTTAAATGATGATGATGATGAGCAGGAACAGCTGCGTTTCTTACCACATGGTTTTGGGTTCAAACCCCCATGAGCAAGTGTATTCTACTACAGTCCCAGGCCAACCAAAGCTTTGTGTGTGGAATTAGTAGACAAAAACTGGAAGAAGCCCATCATTTATTTATATATATATATATATATATATATATATATATATATATGAAGAGAGAGAGAGAGGAGAGAGAGAGAGAGAGAAAGAGTGTGTGTGTGTGTTACTGTCTCTTTGTTGTGGTAACACATGATTGTAAGCAAGTGTCACCATCATGCAAGCAGTGTGCTTTGTATATGATTCTTCTGAGAAAACATTTTCTTGCCATGGGAAAACATGAACTGACTTGGAAAGAGATGTGGGTTGGTGACAAGCCTGGCATCCAGCCATAGAAAATCAGCCTCAACAAACTGCATCCAACCCATACAAACAAGGAAAAGTTTAAAACGATGACAATGCTGAAACATATTTGTGAGACAGGACAATGTTTAGGACTAAAATCTTAATCAAGTAGGACAGCATGATACCAATGATTAACAGATTATGGTTAGGATCATTGCAAGAGTTCCAACAACACATTTTGGCATTTAGATCTTTTGCCAGTGAACATAAAACAAAAGAGAGGTATATAACTGAAGATTTATGTTGTTACACTAACAAGGATGAAGCAAACATAATCTAATTTTGACACAAAGCCAAAAGTTTTAACAGGAGAGAGCAAGCTGATTACATTGACCCCCTAGTATTTGACTGTTACTTATGAAAGGTAAAGTTGACCTTGGGAGAATTTGTACTCAGAATGTAATGAGCCAAAAGAAATGCTGTTTAGCGATTTGTCCAACATGCTAATTATTTTGCCAGTTCACTGCCTTATACTCAATATATCATCAGCAGATATATTATCAATAGCAATCCAGTAATGACTATCTTTTCCTTGGGTGTTACATATATAGGACTGTATTACCTAGCATCTCCCCCTTTTCAAAATGAGTGGTTTGAAAGAGACTTGACTGACTACTTAGTTGCTGTTTCTAAAAGATAGAGCAATCATGGTAGTTCTCCTTATATTATCTTGCACATATCTAAATAGGTTGTGTCATTCTGAGATTGCACAATGGCACATGTTTGACAATAAGGCCTTGAGTAACATTACAGAAGGAAACATTCAGTACAGGCACAAACAGGACTGCAATGGTTAAGGTGTCTGCTTTGCAATTATGTGGTCCTAGGTTCAGTCTTACTATACAGCATACGAAAGAAATATCTTCTACTATGGCCTCAGATCTGAAGCAAATGTAGTGTGTGTGTGTGTGTGTACCTTTTGTGTAATGTTAACATAATGGAGACACATGGCTCAGTGGTTAGAGCGTCAAGCTCACAAACATGAGGTAGTGAGTTTGATTCCTGGACAGGGCTGTGTGCTGTGTTCTTGAGCAAAACACTATTTGACATTGCTCCAGTTCACTGAGCTGTAGAAATGAGTTGTGACGTCACTGGTGCCAAGCTGTATCGGCCTTTGCCTTTCCTTTGAATAACGTCGGTGACATGGAGAAGGAAAAATGGTATGCATGGGCAACTGCTGGTCTTCCATAAACAACTTTGCCCAGACTTGTGCCTCAGAGGGTAACTTTGTAGGTGCAATCCCATGGTCATTCATGACCAAAGAGGGTCTTTACCCTTTTACTCTTTAACACAATGACTGTTGTTTTTGTTTAGATGGTCTCATGCAAGAAGCAGCAATGGCAACTTTCATACATACACATGTATATGCATGTGAATATACATGTGCTTGAAAGTTGCTGTTTTTGATTTTCACATGAGATTCTCTGAACAAAAATACAAGAGTTGTATTCACATTCCCAATAAATGTTACATCCAGAACACTGTGCCCTAAAAGTAGTGGAACAAAACATCTTTTACTTGTAAAAACAAGGGTTGGCAGCAGGAAGAGCATCCGGCAGTATGAATACTGCCTCAAATAACTATCAATCTAACCTATGCTACCATAGGTTAGAAAAGCAGAAGTGAAGCAAGCGAATGATTTTGAGAACACTCTGAACCACAGTTCTGAGCTCACAAATTACTTCATAACAGCATTAGATATGTTTTATTCTTTTACAGGTTAGTCAGAGTTTAACAAAAGTTATCACACCCCCACACACAGTTCTTAGGTTAGTACACCTTGTTTTTTGCAATCTCCAGCAAATTGACAAGTGCATGCATTGTGTTACGCCCCCCTGTAGAGTTACCTTCCTTTACCTTTCATGTATCCAAAGCTTGCATTGGGTACAATGTATGGAGTTTCTACCAAAATCCTTCTTACATATCAAGCAGGGCCATCTCCCAGAAGAGACTTGTAATTTGTCTGTTTTCCTACTTACCAGGACTTATTAATCCTAAAGCCCTTAGATTACAGATCTTGTTTCCACAACTGAATTAGGAAATGATTCAGCTATAAGAACAAGGTCATCAGCACAGAGGAGTTCCCAAGGACAAACAGTCTTAAATTCCTCTGTTAAGGCCTTGAGGGCTAATATAAACAGGAGGGGGTTGAGAACTGAGCCTTGGTGGACTCCTACCTGCACACTGAATTCATTGCTATACTCATTGCCAACCTTACTGGTGGCATCCCTGTACATGGTTTGCACTGCTCTCACCAACCACTCTTCTATCCGTAGCTTTTGCATTGGCCATTAGATAAGGGAGCGAGGGACTCTATCAAAGGTTTTCTCCATGTTGACAAAAGCCAGATACAGAGGTTTATTTTTAGCTAAGTATTTCTCCTGCAGTTACCTAACCAGGAATATAGCATTGGCCGTGCTCCTGCCTGGCATAAGTTCGAACAGCATCTCATCTACACTAACTCTCTTCCTAATTAATTGAATTATGATCCTTTCAGGGACTTTCATCACCTGGTCCAGCAATTTTATGTCTCTGTAATTATTTCTGTCTAAGGCATCACCTTTGTCTTTGCAGCAGCTGACTATAATTCTACTACACTAATCATTGAGTATGACTGCCTCATGGACAACTTGATTAACTAATATGGGTAACAAGGCTATATCCTACCCCACCAGACATTTTAAGCTGCCAGATATTTTAATCATTGTGAAGCAAACTTCTTAACCACAAAGCCATGCATATGACCCATTAAGTTTACACATAGATGGAAAATTTATGAGAGAAAACAAAATGATAGGTCTTAAATAACATCCATGTATATTAGGTTTCTAGAATAAGTACATTGTAGCTCTGCATGTTGTAAGGGGTAACTATAATGGTTGGCATCAGGAAAGGCGTTTGGACCTCTAAAAATGCCAGCATGGAAAAATAAGTACAAAAGCGATGAAGAAGAATTACTGTAGCAAAGTAATAAAGTGAAAAGCAAGAGAAATTTTCAGGAAACTTACCTTGAGTGAAACTTTGGAAAGGTACAGATGTCATTTACAAATGATATTTGTCCTGGAAATAGTAAAATAGGGCAACTTGAATAAATGAGCAAAGTCAATGAGTACCATAGTTGCATGTGTGTGTGTGTGTGTGTGGCATACTGTTGTTTGTTGTCATAAACAATAATAACAAACTTATGACACACATACTAGCAACATCATGCAGTAGAAAATATTTAGGTAATACCATCAAATAAAGGAGACCCACCACTCCTGTATTCTCCAGCTATCAAAAACTGCATTTCCTCTTCAGAATCAGAAGTAAAAATGTTAATCTTTGAACAACTGCTCATCTTTCACAAAGCACAATTATACCCTGCCCCTGCACCAAAGCAACTGATGACAGAGCAGCCACCGCATACACAGTTTCTAGACTGCACCCAAATAAAAGCAGTCTAACTCAGTGTTCCTCAGAAGGATGGGGAAGGGCAGTGTGGACTGAAAAGGGAGCAGATGAATCTTTTATCTTTTATCTTTTACTTTTTACAGCCATTGAACTGTAGCCAAGCTGGAGTACTGCCTTGAAGGGTTTAGTTGAACAAATCAACCCCAACACTTAGTTTTTAAAGCCTAGTACTTACTCTATCAGTCCATTTTGACAAACCACTAAGTTACAGAGTGTAAACAAACTAACAGCAGTTGTCAAGCCGTGATACAGACAAACCCAAACAAGACACACACACAACACACACACATACATACATACATATGAGAGTGCGTGCTTCCAGCTGCTAACTTCACTTACAGGGCTATAATAGAAGACACTTGCCCAAGGTGCCGCACAATCCAAAAGAAACTGAAACCACATGGCTACAAAGAAAGCTTCTTAACCACACTGCCATATCAGGCTAGGCGAGGTGTAATAAAAGTAAAATAGTTTTAAACTTGTCCAATGCAAAGGCAAAGACAGCACAATCATATGGATACAAGCTATTTCATCTCATTTAAAAAGAGGGGTGGGTCTTGTATTTGATGGAGCTGGTAATTGCCTGTTTGAGAACCACTAGTTAGTCTACCTGACAAATCTTCACATATGAAATATTTAGGAAATATTTTCCTCTTGTTAAACATTTATCTTGCTATGTCTTTTTTCATCTATACTAAAACAGCCTCTACTCCACTTGACCCTTTAGCATTTAAATCAGCGATATCAGGTCCCAGATCCAACCTACCACACCTACCCTACACAATGTCATTCTAAAAATAAGCAATCATCAAAGTCTCAAAGCTATAAGACAATTCATGATTCATGGCTGTGTGGTTAGGGAGCTTGCTTCCTAGCTACATGGTTTCGGATTCAGTCCCACTGCGTGGCACTTTGGGTAGGTGTCTTCCACTATAGCCCCGAGCCGACCGGAGCTTTGTGATTGAATTCGGTAGGTGGAAGTTACTGCCGTGTGTGTGTATGTGTGCGTATAGCTGCTCAGTGCCTCTCCAAAAGAGAGAGAGAGGGAATGTGAATCAATAAGCAATAAATTTGACAGAGTAATCTGAATGCTAAAAGGTTAAATTACTAATTTTAAACTCCCACAATAGTGAAAGTCACTGAAAATTATAAACAATTTTTTTTTTAAATCCCAGAAAACTAAAGAATTCCTTACTAGGTGAATGCATTGTAACATTAGTTAACTTCATGTAGGGAACAATTTCTGTGAGTAGGACCTCATTGGAAGCACCAAGAATAGGAACTGAAATAGATGAAAATCAGTTGTTTTAGTGAAGAGTAAAAAGGTTTTTGAAAACATAAAGGTATCATTTACAAACGATATTTGTCTGGAAATAGTAAAAAGGACAACATGAATAAAGTCATAGGAGTATCTAATAAATGACTTGAAAATTCAGAAAACCAGATTTGCCATCCTTTACCAAGTAGTGTTTTATGGTGGTGGTTGTTGTTTAGCCCCTGGTCAGAACTGATTGAGCAAACCTATGACCAAAGGTACTTTAACATCCAGCTTCTCAGACATTAGTGTAACAATATGCTCTTCCATTTAAAAAAGGGAGGGTATACTTTGAGGAAAATTTTGACAGCTATTTCAAAAAGATCAAGCCACTACAGAGTTCACTTCATTGACTTAAATAGTATGTTGTGTGAAGGAGTGAAATAACTGAATAGATACTAAACTAAAATACAAGCTCATAGGCCACAGGTTCAAATCCACAGCAGGAGTTTCATTTTCACTGGGTTTCTTTAACAAAGATTGCTCAATCTCAGACTATAATCTACCAATCAATCTAGCTTTAACCTTTTAACATTTAAACCAGCCATATCCAACCTAAATATTCTACCTGTTCTATGTTAAAATCAGCAAAATCTGGCCTCTCACACCTACCCTACAATGTTATTCTAAAAATAAACAATCACATCATCAAAATCGCCAAGCAACAAGGTAATATGCATGCTTAATTGAAAACAATGTGAACAAATAAGCATTACATTTGACAGAGTAATCTGAGCACTAAAGGGTTAATAGACACTAGATCACCCAGTTCAATCTCAGACAACCTAACTGTCAGTAAGACATACCATATCATCAAGTTAATTCAGTTTCAGACCACAGCCCATTAATCAGTTTATCAGAGCTGTTAGGCCATTTTAATGACCATAAGGTTGATAATAATTAGCACTAAACCAACTACAACAGTGTATTTTGTGTAATAAATTAAATGCAAAATTTAGGGTGGGATCTGAATTCTAGATTTGTAGAATTAATCAGATATTTACTTGTTTTAATTAGACAAGATTTAAGGATGGGAAACTGAGAAACTGAGGTGTTGATGCTTTTTCAAGAAATAACTACCACTTTGAACCAAAACTTGTCCATCAAATCAGTACACTAAAAGCTTTCCTTTACTTATTTTCATAGAACATTGATTTCTATTAACTACACAGAAACCATTTTTCTAGGAAGAGCATCAAGTCAACTGATATTTATGGGACAGGCCTAGTTGTATAAGCACAGGCTTGGTTGTATGATTAAGAAGTTCGCTTTCCAACCACATAATTTTGAGTTCAATCTCACTGCATGGCATTTTTGGGCAAGTGTCATCTACTATAGTGCCAGGCCAACAAAAGCCTTGTAAGTGGATTCTGTAGACAGATACTAAAAGAGGCCTCTCTCCGCGCTGTTGTAGTTGGTTTAGTGCTAATTATTATCAACCTTATGGTCATTAAAATGGCCTAACAGCTCTGATAAAATGATTAATGGGATATGGTCTGAAACTGAATTAACTTGATGATATGGTATGTCTTACTGACAGTTAGGTTGTCTGAGATTGAACTGGGTGATCTAGTGTCTATTAACCCTTTAGTGCTCAGATTACTCTGTCAAATGTAATGCTTATTTGTTCGCGTGCGTGCGTGCGTCTCTCTCTCTCTCTCTCTCTCTCCTTGTCTTGACATAGAGCAATTGAGGCAGTGTCATTTCATTTCCAATATTCTCTGATAACATGTCTGTCTAGGGAGAAATATTACTTAACTTGGAAACAGGTAAGGTTTGCCAACCGGGAGGACATCCAGCCACAGAAAAATCTATCTTGATAAATTCTGTCCAACCCGTGCAAGTATGAAAAAGTGAACATTAAAACGATGATGATAATGGCAAAGTGTAGTTTCAAAAGTATGCTACCATTGCCACCACCACCACCACCACTACCATGTCTACTTTTTTGTGCTCACATGGGTTAGAGTTTTCCCATAACCAGATAAGAGAATCACCTCTACATAATTTAATCCAGTGAATTACTCTTTAAGCCAAGTCATATCTATAGATTATTATTATTTCATTATTATTAAATCCTTTAGCATTTAAACCAGACATATCTGGTCCAAATATTCAACCTGCTTTATGTCCAAACCATCCAGATCTGGCCTCTCACACCTACCCTACAATAGCATTCTAAACATAAATAACATCATTGAAATCTTGAAGCTACAAGATAATTCAAGATTAATTCAAAACAATAAAGCATTACATTTGACAGAGTAACATGAATGTTAAAGGGTTAAGTTAAAGCATCAAAATTAAGAGATAAAAATAATTATCTGCCAAAGTTTGGTATTACTTACAACTAAAAATATCTTTACTTGCTTGGTACCGGTCCCTGAACTGAAATACAAAAAAAAAAAATTTTTTATTCAAAATTGCATTTCAAAACCAATTGAAATGGTAATCTTAAAAATGTGAAATTTTCTGTCATTTGATCATAATTTTTTTTAAACCAAATTATTTTTCATGTTTGGCACTAGGAAGGGCATCCAGCCTTAGAAACCATTCATTTACAATCAAGTCATGTCTAACTATGTGATAAATCCAGTTTTGAAAGTAACTGAAGAACTTCATTAAAAAAATATATGAAGTTAGTTGATAGCAGTCTAGAGTCTTCGATATTGTTGTCATTGTTGTTCAACACCAAGTCAGGTCTTGTTGAGCAGACTTATGATCAAAGATATTCAAGCCAAAACCATCCTGTCTCTTTAAATACCTATGTTTCCCAACAAGTCTACTCTACTCTTACCATTAACAAAGTAAGATATGATTTGAGGGAATTTGATACCTATTTCTAGCTATCAAGGCATAAATGAGGAGTTACTCATTTACAGGCAAATTTTCGCTCACAAATTTCAAAATCAACAACCGAGAAAGTTCTGTCTACTATAGCCTCAGGCTGACCAAAACCTTGAGAGAAGCCTGTTGTATGTGTGTGTGTGTGTGTGTGTGTGTGTGTGTGTGTGTGTGTGTGTGTGTGTGTGTGTGTGTATAAATATATATACATATATATATATATTTCTTTTCACTTCTTGACCGCTTGTACTACATTCGCCGCCACTAATACTACATTCGCTCTAACACTAAAAAAAATGTATTATCTATTTACTAATATGCTTATTTCTTAACGTGAGCTAAGCAGTTGATATCGTCTTCCCAAAATATCCTTTCATTTTTATGTGCTGATAATTTCTCCCTTCTTTCTCCCTTTCTCCATATTACTTTGTCTGTTCTTCGCCCTCTACAATAATTTGCCCGTTCAAGTTTTCACTCTCTCCTGAATCAAACTTCGCCATTTCGCAGTCTGTTTTCTTAAACTCTTTAGTACTTCCGTCTTGTCTGCCCCTAAACTCAAACCCCTTCCGGTCAATTTATACTTAAAAGGACACCCCCATGTGCTCTATTATTCATTCATCGAGCAGTGATGCCTGAAAATAGATAAGCTAAAAATTTCTTTTCACTTCTTGACCGCTTGTACTACTATATATATACTAGCAGTATCGCCCGGCGTTGCTCGGGTTTGTAAGGGAAATAACTATATAAGCATTTTTAGAGATGTAAAGTATAATAGCCATTTCAATATGGCTAACCACAAAGGGGGGGGGGTGTTACTGTAGCTTTTTACGTTCTGAGATTTAATAAATTTTTAGAGAGTTACTTCCCTTATATATGCCAAAAAGGCATAAAAAATGGGAAAAATTGATGGTAAATTTTTTTTTAAATCGTAGACTCATCGTAGACACACGCTAATACCCAGAAGGGCTCGATATGGATCACGACTATAAGATACCCGGTTTTGGTTAAACTGCATCACAAAATGTGGGAGGAGTTAGGAATCTAAATCATAGGAGACAGACAGCACACAACCTCTCTTTTATATATAAAGATATATATATAATTATTATTTGAGGGAATAAAATCCAAACTTACAAGGAAAAAAATTCAATTTAGAAATACTATATCAATTTCGCACAATATCT
>NC_043003.1:37830966-38040966 GCF_006345805.1 Octopus sinensis | reverse complement strand
AAAATTGTTGTATCATCTACAAAAAAATCCATCCTGATTTATTCGTCAAGCCAAAGGAGTACTTTGGAGAATACCATTGCAAACCTTTTCTATTCAGTTATATCAAATAAAGCTTTTTTGAGAATCATGTGCATTTATTATTATTGGTGCTTCCAGTTATTTGTTCTCTGTAATGTCCCTTACAAGAACGATAAAGGAACTTTCATTGCAAAGTGGATATGACACTAATATTTATGAGTAGCAGGTCTTTTATGATAAATTTAAAATTTGAGGTGGTCCACAGTGAAAAAAAATTGGGAACCTCTGATCTAGAATGTTACCTATACTTAATAGCAGGTAACACACTTACAAAATTTATATTGTAATTTGTGAACAATAGTAGTGTTGGTACCAATGAAGCAATCAAAAGTTCACGGCATTTCTGATGACAAAAGTGACAAGGAAACTACCACTGGTTTTCCAAATTCTTCAGATATACATCAACAAGAGATACAAGCAAGCACATACACATATGTGAATATATACAAGCAATACCAGCCACATGATTTTAGGTTCAGGCCCATCTTGGGCAAGTGTATTCTGTTAGCCCAAGATGATTTAATCCTTGTGAGTGAGTTTGGTGTATGGAAATTGAAAAGAAGCCTATGTATGCATGTGTGCACATGCACATCATCATCATCATTTAGCGTCCGTTTTCCATGCTAGCATGGGTTGGACGGTTTAACTGGGGTCTGTGAAGCCGGAAGGCTTCATCAGGCCCAGTCAGATTTGGCAGTGTTTCTACGGCTGGATGCCCTTCCTAACGCCAACCACTCCGTGAGTGTAGTGGGTGCTTTTTTCGTGCCACCTGCACAGGTGCCAGACAGAGCTGGCAAACGGCCACAAACAGATGGTGTTTTTACGTGCCACCGGCACAGAGGCACATGTATGTATAAATGTGTTTGTGAGCTTGAGTGCATATATTTGTCTCACAAAGGTATGGGTGACGCTCTAGATACAATTAATTACAGAGGTATCAAGCTGTTGGATCAGGTAATGAAGGTTACGGAAAGCGTCATAGCCCAACTGATTAGAGAGAGAGTCAACCTAGACGAGATGCAGTTTGGTTTCATGCCAGGGAAAAGCACCACTGATGCCATATTTCTGGTGAGACAGCTGCAGGAGAAATACCTAGCGAAAGATAAAACTCTGTACCTGGCTTTCGTTGACTTGGAGAAAGCCTTTGACAGGGTCCCCCGTTCCCTTATCTGGTGGTCAATGAGGAAACTAGGTATAGATGAATGGTTAGTGAGAGCTGTGCGTGCCATGTACAGGGACGCTGTTAGTAAGGTGAGGGTTGGCAACGAGTACAGCAAAGAATTCCGGGTGGAGGTTGGGGTCCACCAAGGCTCAGTCCTCAGCCCCCTCCTATTTATCATAGTCCTCCAGGCAATAACGGAGGAATTCAAGACAGGATGCCCCTGGGAGCTCCTCTATGCTGATGACCTTGCTCTAATTGCTGAATCACTATCGGAACTCGAGAAATTTCAGGTGTGGAAGCAAGGATTAGAATCGAAGGGCCTTAGAGTCAATCTAGCTAAAACCAAAGTCCTAATAAGTAGGAAGGTAGACAAATTTCAAACGCCATCAGGTAGATGGCCCTGCTCGATCTGTAGAAAAGGCGTAGGTAGGAACTCTATAAGATGCACCAAGTGTAAGCTATGGACACATAAGAGGTGCAGCAATGTCAAAGGAAGGCTAACTAGGAAAATAGTTTTTGTATGTGGCAGATGCTCTGGTGCAATAAACACTGAAAGTGCGCAGAGATCATCTTCCGTCACATTCCAGGGAGAAAAACTTGAAATAGTTGATAGTTTCCGTTACCTAGGTGACCAAGTCAGTAGCGGGGGTGGGTGTGCCAAAAGTGTAACTGCTAGAGTAAGAATAGCCTGGGCAAAGTTCAGTGAGCTCTTACCTCTGCTGGTGACAAAAGGCCTCTCGCTCAGAGTAAAAGGCAGACTGTATGACGCATGTGTGCGAACAGCCATGCTACATGGCAGTGAAACATGGGCCGCGACTGCTGAGGATATGCGTAAGCTTGCAAGAAATGAAGCCAGTATGCTCCATTGGATGTGTAATGTCAGTGTTCATACCAGACAGAGTGTAAGTGCCTTGAGAGAAAAGTTGGACCTAAGAAGCATCAGATGTGGTGTGCAAGAGAGGCGTCTACGCTGGTATGGACACATAGTAAGAATGGATGAAGATAGTTGTGTGAAAAAGTGCCACACCCTGGCGGTTGAGGGAACCTGTGGAAGAGGCAGACCCAGGAAAACCTGGGACAAGGTGGTGAAGAACGACCTTCGCTCTTTAGGTTTCACCGAGGAAATGACCAGAGACAGAGACCTTTGGAAGTATGCTGTGCGTGAGAAGACCCAGCTGGACAAGTGAGGCCATAACCCATGGCCCCTACCTGGAACGTAGTCAGTGCACCTATGCATACCTTCCTTCTTGGGACACATAACTCTACTTGTGAAGACCTGTTGAGGCAAGTGAAAATGGACAAAATCAAAAGCAAACTCGATGAACATTAATGGAATTTGTAGTTTTGTGGTACCAGTGCCGGTGGCACATACGAAAACCATCCGAACGTGGCCGTAGCCAGTACCACATTGACTGGCCTCCGTGCTGGTGGCACGTAAAAAACACCATCCGAGCGTGGCCGTTCGCCAGCCTCATCTGGCACCTGTGTCAGTGGCACATAAAATCACCCACTACACTCTCGTAAAAAGCACCCACTACACTCACGGAGTGGTTGGCGTTAGGAAGGGCATCCAGCTGTAGAAACACTGCCAGATCTGACTGGCCTGGTGCAGCCTTCGGGCTTCCCAGACCCCAGTTGAACCGTCCAACCCATGCTAGCATGGAAAGCGGACGTTAAACGATGATGATGATGTCTTGATATTGTGTGATAGATGTAAATGAGTGTCACTGCTATACAGTGTCATTCACTCCAAACATTCTGTGAAAATGTCTGGTCATAAGGAAACACTACCTTGCTTGGAAGCAGCTAAGAGATGGCAAGAGGAAAGGCATCTGGTCACAAAAAAATCCACCTCAATAAACTCCATCCTACTCAAGCAGGCATGGAAAAGTGGATATGATGATGATATATGGCCTGTGAGTGAGCAAAATAGTGAGGTCAAGAAGTCTCTTTTATGGTGCCATGGAAATGGCCATCTCCCAGGTGTTGGTACTATGGAAAATTGCACTCAGTACACTGTAAAGTGATTGGCATTAGGAAGAGCAACTGCGCCCTCATATATATGCTGACTGTGACAACCCATCAAATCCACACCAATATGTTAAAAGGCTATAAACCCATAATGACAATAGGATTGACTTCCACATAGTTTTAGTCTAACATATTCCACTCATGAAGTATTGGTCAAACTGAAACCATAGAAGATACTTCCACAATGTGCCATGCATGGAATCAAACTTGAAACTATATAGTCACAAGACAAACTTTTCAACCACAGAGCCTGGTGTACTGAAGTGTAAAGAATATACTATCATAACCAGAAACACAGGGTAAGATCTATAGTGGATATGAATTTGCAACTAATAAGCTGTCACTCCAAACCTATGAAACCTGCCATTTCACACATACATTTCAATCACGGGGAAGACAAAAATTTAAAAAAAAACTGAACATTAAAAATGAGTAAAAGTGACAAAGCAAATAAAAAATACGTACAGACCAATCAAGTGTGAAAATATCAGCATCACTTAAGTATTCACTTGCACACTCAATATCTTCAATACTGTGGAAGAAATTAATGTAGTTCTGTTCGAGGAAAGTGGTGAACAGCTCTCCAGACATGTGAGATTTATCGACTACTTCCTGTAAAATAAATACACAACAGAAAAGAAAAAAAAATGATAATCCATAAAGTTTACAATACAAGACATTTTTTATTGTTGTCTTCATGATCTATCCCACTTTCATTTCATTTCATTAATCATTCTTCACTACTTCCACTGGTAACTGCTACAGGCATTCCTCTATGCCTGCACCCCAGCAGCAGCCTATTTAAAGAAATATCCAATAGGTTACAAGGTTGTACAGATATAAGGCAGCGAGCTGGCAGAAACATTAGCACGCCAGGCGAAATGCTTAGTGGTATTTCGTCTGCCACTACGTTCTGAGTTCAAATTCCGCCGAGGTCAACTTTGCCTTTCATCCTTTCAGGGTCGATGAATTAAGTACCAGTTACGCACTGGGGTCGATATGATCGACTTAATCCGTTTGTCCTCTCTGTGTTTAGCCCCTTGTGGGTAGTAAAGAAATAGGTATATGTGTATGTGTGTGTGCGCGCGCACACACATGCACGCAATTAATGTCAGTGTATGTTGGTAGGAGATGTAGCGATTTGCTGTACTTGATAAGACACATCAAGCTAAGTAAAATCGCTGTCTTCCACACATACAGGCTTGTGCTTTCAGGTGCTGGTGCCACTTAAAAAGTACCCATGCCGGTGCTGCATGAGAATACTCATGCCAGTGTTGTGTAAATGCAGCCAGGCCAGTACTGTGTAAACACACCCATGCCGGTAGCACATAAAAGGCACCCTGCATACACTAAAGTGGTTAGCACTAGGAAGGGCATCTAGCCACAGAAACCATGCCTCAACAGACAGCTGGAGTCTGGACGGCTCCCTGCTAGCTAACTCCTTGTCAAACCGTCCAACCCATACCAGCATGGAAAGTGGACGTTAAACAATGATGATGCTTCAAACATTAGCTTGCAACTGACCCTTGATTCCAAATTAGTCACAGAATAATGGCTCCAGCTTAGAGTAAATAATAAACCTACTTATAAGACCCCCAGTGTTAGTCTACTAACAGCAACTACAACTTTCAGCTGCTGTTATTTAACCTTAAGTCTACTTTAACAGAGCAGACTTAAAATCAGGTGTGTTCTAGTCATGACCCTCCTATCATTTTAGTAGGTGCATTATTCAATGCGTCCCACCTTTTTGAAAAGTTGAAGTTTGATTTGACTTCTATTTTTAGCAGGTCAATTAATCATGTAAAGGTTTTTTTCTTGGTCTTTAATATCTCCAGTTGTGTGTATATGTTTATGGTGTCCAAAAATCTCTCTAATGTAATCTCTCTATGTATATATTGGTAAAATTCATAAAAGTACCTCCACATTAGTATACGTAATAGGTCAACGAAACTACTCTCAATTCAATGACTGTTAGACTACAACATAAAGCAGTGTTGGAGTTCAACTACAAATAAGGGTTTTAAAATAACTCAGATATAAACTAGAGTCAAACAGTAAAAATAAAATAGTAAAAATAGAAAAGAAAATAGAAATAAAAAAGAAATCAACGAACTTCGGGTATTTCAAGTAATGGTAGCCTTTCATGATGAGCTAAATGAGCAGGTAACAAAGACTGTTTGCTTAGGGAAGAGTCTGTTTCACCTGAAAATAGAAAAATACAATAAATGTATGGTTCAGGTATCTAGTTTCTTTCTCCCAAAAGTCATAGACGTCTTGCAAAACAGTAATTAGGCATTGGCCTTGCTCCTCTGACCAAGCCATAAAATAATTGCAACAAAACCTTACAAAATTAACACAGTCCCACCACAATACCAAGCTCAGCACAATATCAGACTCAGCAAAATACCACGCCACCCCACAATACCAAATCCACTATAATATCATCCCACCACAATACCAATACCAACAATTCCAGAATGAGAAATGGATTTAAAAGCAGCAAAAAGAGAAAAGCAAAAAAAGAATTCTACTCACGTTTACAATAAAGTATTTTTCCTAAAGCACGGAAAAGAAATAAGGATCCATCTTTGCCACCAATACAAGGCATAGATTGGACATCACCAGGTGAAGAATCTGTACTTGTGGTGGTGTGTTTCTGTTTAAGTTGTGATGTGGACTTTGACCTCTGCTTGTGTTTCCGGGAGAAAGTACCAATGAGATCAGAAGTATCTAGGATAAAAAAGAAAAACAAAAGGAAACATTTATGATCTCACAATTTAATGGTAACAACAACACAGAGGAACATATCAAGATCTGATGGTAAATAAAAAGTAAGCATTAAGAAGTTGATTCATAACTCCTTTGTTATTTCTACTTCCTTTGGTTGTGAACTTTTGCAGCATCATCAAGACATATAATATATCTACATCATCATCAAATTTTCCACACTCACATGGATCAGATGGAATTTGTTGAGATGAACTTTCTGCAGCTGGATACCCTTCCTGCAGGTTTATGATTCACGGCATTCTAGCCTTAACCATCCTATAGTTTTGTATGTCTAAGACTACACTGTCCAATATGCCCTTCCTATTTCAAGATGATATGGTGTAATTTGAGGGAAGTTTCGCTGCTATATCATATCAAACAACCATCTAGAGCAGTGGTTGTCAACCATTTTTATACCTACTGACCACTCCGAATCCTATTTTACTTAGATTGACCTTCCCAGTTATTCAATGTTTAAAAAAATATTATATTTTTATAATTAAATATTATTATGAATTGTGTAAAAAAAAAATTAAAATATTTTCTTTATTGTAGAAGCATAACCAATTTATTGCAAATATATTTTAACAAAATCTTATATAGAACCCCAAGGGCCATTTGGACCCCAGCTAAGAACCATCGATCTAGAGGCACCTTTCTTGGCTCGAGGACAATGTTTATTTGTGGAGGCAAGATGAATGAGTCTAAGTCCAGTGCTGGCCCTTTCTTGCATTCCTGAGTAAAGTATATTACTCTACGTGTCCAAGTAAGGATAAATATTAAGTATGCAGGCATGACTGTGTGAGTAAGTCTGCTTCACAACTATATGGTTTCAAGACTCATTGGCCAGAGCTTTCAACTATAGCTTTTGGCAAACCAATGCCTTGTGGGTGAAATTGGTACACAAGAATTGCACAAAGCCGTCACATGTATGCACGTAGATGTGAATGTTTACATTTTGTTGCTCTAAATTATGGCTGGTGTAGTTTATTAACATTTCTTGGTCAATAAATTGTCAGGTAACTCTGTGCTTTTGAAGTAGAACAAAAACTTCCTTACTTGAAAAAAGGTACGGGTTAGTGACAGGTAGTGTACCAAGCTATATAAAAAAATACAATATCAATATGTATTCATTTAACTCATGCCAGCATAGAAAAAACATGTAAAGCTAGGTGAAGATATGGTGTATTTAGAACAATAGATCTGTGACTCACAGCTTATCATTCAACCAATTATCAGCACAAGCCCTGAGTTTACCTGCATAAAGCTGACCTGGGGCTGCACAGTAACATATTGAGATAGCTACAAGGAAAATGCAAAATGCAAATTTGACAAACCTTTTAAACAAGAAAACTGCAATGCATTGACAGCTCCTCTAATGTCACCATTACTGGATAAAGCTATAGACTCCAGAACCGTTTTTGATGGCATACTTATCTTGTTGGTACTCTACAAAACAAAGGTTAAATGAACAAATTGTTATATATGTATATCATTCTTTTTTTTTCCCCCTTCTCTCTGTTAGGAAAGCAGAAGCACTCACACACACATGTACACAAATGACAGAACCTTCTGTCTACCAAATTCAATCACAAGGCTTTGATCAGCTTGCGGCTATAGCAGAAGATACTTGCCGAAGATGCCATGCAGTGGAACTGAACCCGAAATTATGTGGTTGGGAAGCAAGCTTCCTAACCACACACCCATACCTAATTGATGCCAATACCGCCTGACTGGCTCCCAAGCCAGTGGCATGTAAAAAGCACCATTTCAGCGTGATCAATGCCAGTCTCACCAGACTGGCTCCGATGCCAGCGACACGTAAAATACACCATACAAACATGGTCAATTCCAGTGCCACCTGACTGGTCCCATATCACTGGCACATAAAAAGCACCAATCAAGTGTAGTCAATGCCAGTACCGCCTGGCTGGCACCCATGCTGGTGGCACATAGAAAGCACCATTCAAGCATAGTCAATGCCAGTACCACATGACTGGCTCCTATGTAGGTGGCACGTAAAAAGCATCCACTACACTCTCGTAGTGGTTGGCTTTAGGAAGGGCATCCAGCTGTTGAAATTTTGCCAGATCAGATTGGAGCCTGGTGCAGCAGCCTGTCTTGCCAGTCCTCAGTCAAACCGTCCAACCTATGCCAGCAAGGAAAGCGGCGATGATGATGAAAATTATTCTCTCTATTGCACTATACACGTGTAGATGTCAGCACACTTATTCATTTATGAATGTGTGTATGCATGTATCAGTGTGTACTAATAACTGCATTGGATCTCTTTGTACTTCTTACACTCAATTTTATTAGTGTCCACCTAGCACACTCTTCTCTTGTACCGCCCTCTGACTCCCATAATTCTGTTTCTACCCTCATACACTAGTCCCCTCTGCCATCCATCCTGGTTTTTCTCTTGACAGTTACTATTCACCATCTTGATCTATGCCAAGTAAAGTAGTGAGGACTTTTCAGTCTACTGTGGTACATGACAACCTCTCTAGTGCTGGTGCCATGATAAAATGTATTCAATACACTTTATAAAGTGGTTGGTGACAGGAAGAGCATCCAGCGGTAGAAACAAAACCAAAAGTGAAATGTTTGAGAAAGACACGGCAGTAATTCTGAATAAGAACTACACAGCCAGTGATGACTTGTCCAATGCATGCCAGTATGAAAATCAACATTTAACATGTTCTACATACTAGTACGGGTTGGACAATTTGACAGGAACTGGCAAGGCAAGAGACCACACAGGGATTCATCATCATCATTTAACGTCTGCTTAGCATGGGTTGGATGATTTGACTGAGGTCTGGCGAACCAGATGGGTGCAACAGGCTCCAATCTGATCTGGCAGAGTTTCTACAGCTGAATGCCCTTCCTAACACCTACCACTCCCTGAGTATAGTGAGTGCTTTTATGTGCCACTGGCATGAGGGCCAGTCAGGCGATACTGGCAATGGCCACACTCAAATGGTGATTTTTATGTGCCACCTGCACAGGAGCCAGTCCAGTGGCACTGGTAACGACCTCACTCGAATGTTTTTTCACATGACTCCAGCACAAGTACCAGTAACACGACGCAGAAGATGATCACGCTTGGATGGTGCTTTTTATGTGCCACTGGCATGGAAGCCAGTTTGTTGCTCTGGCACCGATCACGCTCGGATGGTACTCTTAGGGCTCCACTAGCACGAATGCCAGTCATCAAATTTGATGAAATATTTTAAATAGTCTGCTTGCTTCATGCATATAATTATTAAACACAATGCAGTGTGGTTCCAGATCCAGTTGCATGTAACTTGGTCTTCTTTACTTCAGCCCATAAACTGCTAAAGTAACATCATGCTTTTATCTTTTCTGTCTTTTAATGTCTATCATTCAACACTTGCATTGGTTTTATGAGGGTGTGCTGGAAAAGTTCCTGGCTTTAAGGGTGTCACAAATGGCTCAATCTTCTGAATTCTTTTACATGGCTTAGAAAAACTGAAGAACCATTGCAATTAGTGTGTGAGTCTGAGAGAATATGTTCAATAAAATCATAATTAACTGATCCTCCTGTATTTTCTTTCAACCAAAGCCAGGAACTTTTCAGCAGATTTGTGTGATGAAATAGAGGAAAAAAAACTGAAGTTGACTGACCTTTACAGATTCTTTTAAGGCAATTTTGGTGAGGACTTTGGTAAGAATAGTAAGTGCTACAGGGTTGAAACTGAAAAAAAAAAAAAATGTATTTTACTTATCCATTTGCTTGTAGTTTACACCACTGTAGGGCCAATAAGCCTTCCTGTATAACATCTTATTTTAATTCTGGGTTTTATGGAACTAAAATATTCTATATTTTCTATTCAAAAACAAATCTTTAAAGAGCAGAAAGGAAGTGAGAAAGGCTAATGTAAAAGTGCTCAGTCTACCACTCTCCTTTGAGAAAATCACTAAAACATTAGATACTTAGAGTAGCAGTAAAAGAAATATTGTGATGTACATCACTTTCTTCAAAAATATTAACAACACAAGTGAAATAAAAATGACTTTAATCAATATTTGAAAGTAAATTATTCTTTGTTTATTGTGTATTTACCATCATTTGATAATATTGTTTCAGAAAACCTGTCCAACTTGTGCCAGAATAGAAAAACATACTTATAATAGAAAGTGTCAGTAAAATACAAGGTTGTTCACCTTGCTAGAAATAGCTATCAAATCCGCTTCAAATGACACTCAACCATCATAATAAAAATGGAAAAACATATTGAACAATGTAGTTACAGCTATACAACAAAAACAGGCTGGTGAAACCGTTATTTCCAAGTTAAACTGAAAGAAGAAACAAACCCAGAAATGCAATACCATCCGATCGTGGCCGTTGCCATCCTCGCCTGGCCCCTGTGCCGGTGGCACGTAAAAAGTACCATCCGACCGTGGCCGTTTGCCAGCCCCGTCTGGCACATAAAAAGCACCCACTACACTCATGGAGTGGTTGGCGTTAGGAAGGGCATCCAGCCGTAGAAACACTGCCAGATCAGACTGGGCCTGGTGCAGCCTTCTGGCCTCCCAGACCCCAGTTGAACCGTCCAACCCATGCTAGCGGACGCTAAATGATGATGATGAAGTCCTTATTTACGGCTAGCAGATTATTGGAAGTCTTCGAAATTTAAGTACATGGGCCACTGACACAGCACAGTGTTTTTAATGGGATATGAACTTGTGACCTTTCATTTTGTAGATTGGCTTCTTATTGATTCGTCACTCAAATCTCAAGTCTCTATATGGACACTTGTCATGCTTAAAATAGCAGCCAAATCTACTTTACATCATACTTCACCATCTTAAAAGCAAGAAAGAACACATCGGACTATGTGGTTGAAGATAAACTGAGACAAAAATACAGGATGGACATATTGCCCTTCAGTTAAACAAGACTTATTCCTCCTTAGCAAGTATTCTGGTATTATTTTCTGCCATTTTATCTTCTAAAATTCCTGAAATATTTTCAAAATAAAAATCTGAAGAAACCTTACCTTATGTGACTCATGCCAATACTGTGCTGGAATTCACTTGGAAACAAAAGTCTTTCATTGTGGCTGCTACTTGCAGAATCACTTATTATAAACACCAGTGGATTCAGCCCAGTAGAAATATATTTTCTGAGAAAACAGAATATTAGAAATAAAAGGAACATTGTGTATGTCTGCATGTATGTGAGAGAGAGTGTGTGTGAGTATGGATGTGGGTATAAGTATACTTGGATTGGATTGATTTCGAGAGTGAGTGCATTTACGTGTGCTGAGTTGATGAGTGTATTTGAATGTATGTGTGTGTCCAATGGGTTGAAATATCCTTTTTTATCTGTGGCTGACCAGCTCCTTAGCAAACCATCAAACCCATGCCAGCATGGAAAACGGACATTAAACAATGATGATCCTATGAAGCTTTTATAAAAAATATAATTCATATTTAAGTATACACACACACACACACACACACACACACACACACACACACACATCTTTCATTCTTTTTTTAAAACTCACTTTTACATGCTAGCATGGGTTGAAAAATATACATCAGCACTAGGAAATGAGGAGGTCTCTCTATTATAGCCATGGGTTGAAAGTGGAATTTGACAAACAGAAACTGTGCAAAAGCTTGTTATATACTGGTCAAATATGTAAATAAGAATGAGAAAAATGGAAAAAACTGCTTTTGAATAAAAAAAAAAAAAAACAAGTGGTATTTGTTCTGCCTAAGTTACAGACAATCCCTTATCACTCTCACCAATAAAAATGCAGTAAATCAGTGACTGATCGGATTTCAATAAATGTGATATTCAAATAGCCACCATCTGTGAACCTCCCTATTGTTACCAAGTAGTATCACAAACTTTCTTCCTTTCAGATGTAGAAAATAAATATGGATGAACAGTGACTATACAGAGAGAAGACTCTGGTGTTGTCAAGGACAAGACAATCCTTTGGTACAGGTAAATGAATAAATGAAAACAGAATAGAGAAGACTCCTTTTGTTGTGGTCAAAACAACCTCTGTTGGTATGATCAAGACAACTGTGTTGGTGCCATGGAAAAATACAAACAGTATACTCTATAAAGTGGTTGGCAATAGACAAGGCATCCAGCTATAGAAACCATGCCAAAAAGTGGAATATACAGCCCCATCAAAGAGAGTAGCAATTCTGAATAAAGACTTGAACCACAAGAATCCATCTAACCCATTCTCAGGAAAAAGAAGATGTAAACACACACACATACACCATGGTGTTTTTAAAGTTAAATTAAAAACTCCAGAATTTGGGGTATTTTAAACTGAATACTTACTGAATAATAGATTGGAAACTAGTAGGATTCTGGAAAAATACATTGGGGTAATCCTGCAAGAGAAATAGATAGAAACAATAAATCCACCATGAAGTGATTACATTTTAGACAGTAGCTTGGTAGATAAAACTATGAAGGATATGAAGATGGGGAAAATTTCTGTTGTTGGATCAGGTAATGAAAGTTAGAGAGGGTCATAGCCCAACTCATTAAGAAGAGAGTTAGTCAAGAACAGATGCAGTTTGGTTTCATGCTAGGGAGAAGCACCACTGATCCTATATTCCTGGTAAGGCAGCTGCAGGAGAAATACTTGGCCATCAATAAACTCTGTACTTGCTGACATGAAGAAAGCCTTTGACAGGGTCTACTTCTCCCTTATCTGGTAGTCAATGCAGAAACTAGAGATAGATAAGTGGTTGGTGAGAGCTGTACAAGCCTTGTAGAGGGATGCTGTCATTAAGGTGAGGGTTGGCAATGAGTATAGCAATGAATTCAGTGTACAAGTAGGAGTTCACCAAGCTTTGGTCTTCAGCCCCTCTTGTTCATCATAGTCCTACAATCAAAAACAGAGGGATTTAAGACAGGCTGCTCTTGGGAGCTCCTCTATGCTGATGACCTCATTCTACCAGAACTAGAAAAGAAATTCCTGGTGTGGAAACAAGGTCTGGAATCAAAGGGCCTTAGAGTCAATTTAGCAAAGACCAAAGTCTTAGTAAGACAAATCACAAATCCCTTCAGGGAGACAGCCCTGCTCAATAAGTAGAAAAGGCATAGATAGAAACTCCATGAGGTGTGTCTAGTTCAAGCTATAGACATATAAGAGGTACAGGAATATCAGAGTAAGGTTAAAAGATAAAGTAGTCTTTATGTGTGGCAGATGTAAAGGTACAATAATCACTAGAAATGTACAAAAAATAGACTTTGTTAAATGACAGAGAAGATATTTAAAAGTAGTGGATAAATGGATGCTCTAAGAGTGTAGCTTCTAGAACAAGAATAGGTTGGGCAAAGATCAGAGAGCTTCTACCTTTGTTAGTAACAAAGGGCTTTGCCTTCAGAGTGAAAGGCAGATTGTATGATGCCTGTGTGCAAACAGCCATGCTACATGGCAGTGAAACACAGGCTGTGACCAATGAGGACATGCGAAGGCTTGAAAGGTATGAAGCTAACATGCTTCACTGGATGTGCAATGTCTGTGTGCATGCTGATAAAAAAGTTAGGTGTAAGCTGTGGTGTACAAAAGAGAAGGCTGGTATGGTATGTAATGTATATGGACGAGGACAGCTGTATAAAGAACAGCTGATCTCTTACTGTGGAGGAGACATGTGGAAGAGATAGAAACTCCATAAACGCACCTGTGCCAATGGCATGCAAAAAGCATCTAGCACCCTCTGTAAAGTGGTTGGTGTCGGGAAGGGCATCCGGCCATAGAAAAGATGCCAACTGGAGTCTGAACAGTTCCTGTCAAACTGTCCAATCCTTACCAGCATGGGAAGCAAATATTAAATGATGACATATGTACAGTTACCATTTACCAGATCATTCACAAGGCATTAATCGACCTGGAGCTATAGTAGAAGACACTTGCCTAAGATACTGTGCAGTGGGATTGAACCTGAAATCATGTGATTGCAAAACAAATTTTTAAACACACAGCCATGCTTCCATCTATATTTTGTTAATAATAATATCAACATGGTATTTCCATAACTACAAGATACTGTGTTGCTGAACTTTATCTACAATATCTGACACAATCAATTTTCATTGATTCCATAAAGCCATATCTATAATGTGATTGTATTCTCTCTGTATACAAACCTCAACAAGGATAATCTTTTTCTGAAACTGCTCACAGCCAAGAAGGTCCAACTGTTTGTATTTACTTGCACGCAAAAGGAATTCCTTGAAGAGGCTCACCTGAGATTCATAGTGAGAGCCATCTACTGGGGAAAAATTTGGAAAGAAGAATTTAAAAGACATGAGTGTGAAATATATTTCTTTGAAATGTTTTGTTTTCAAAAAAATATATATATATACTAATATAAATTAGGAATATGAGCTTATTTCATAATGATAAATTTCAGGAATTCAAAAGAGAATAAGGAAAAATTTGAAATTGAAGCTCAATTTTCTAATGATGATTTTTTTTTGTTTTGTTTTTTTAATAAATAATCAAATCTGAAATTCAAGTTTTTCCTTCAATTTCTCTTTCTTAGTTTTGTCAGTTTTAGCAATTTTAAAATTACAAATTGTAGAAAATTGAAAAAAAAGATCAGCTGATGAGCTACAAATTGTTTCCTACTTCAAAGTATTTCATAGTGTTCCTTTCCTATGAAGAATACAGTGAATTTCCTGGCATACAAGTTGATGTAGTATATAATATAAAGATGTAGTGTAAACATTCAAATATCATTGGTATCTTCCTGAATCCTGCTGCATTTCACATGGAATTTTTGCTCCTCCAAAGTCATATTAGTGAAAAGGTCAACCTACCTTTTTTTTTTTTTTTTTTTTTTTTTTTTTGGAGCAGTAAATTTGGGTCAGAAAAGTTTAACTTGTATGGCAGGAAATACACAGGCACTATAACATTTATTTATATTTCGTGCCATTTCAAAAGACATTAGTAATTAAAGAAATGCAAACAGTCTCTACCAGGAAAGAGACTGACACTGTTAGTTACAAGGGTTCCGGTTGATCCAACCAACAGAACAGCCTGCTTGTGAAATTTACATGCAAGTGGCTGAGTACACCACAAACACATATACATTTAACATAGTTCTCAGGGAGATTCAGCATGACACAAATGTGACAAGGTTGGCCCATCGAATTACAGGTGCAACTCTTTTTTGCCAGCTGAGTGGAGCAACATGAAATAAAGTGTCTTGTTTAAGGACACATGTCACCAGGAATTGAACTCACAACCTTACAATCATGAGCAGAATACCATAACCACCAAACCTATTCTCTACTATGAATCAAAACCAAATTGCACTAAACAACTCAACAAGAACTTACCCATACCATAGAATAGTTAGCTACATTCATCATAGTAATGCTTTAAAAATAAAATCAATAAATAAAAACAACAATCAGCCATCATGAGATGTACTTACCTTGTGCGTTCCACGTATCAGAGAAAGTCTCAAAAGTAGACGTCAATGGGTTGGTCCACTCCTGGACATCATATTTGAACATTTTTGCAAGGACTTTGAGAGTTGTTGTTTTCCCAACACCTGAAGGTCCAGTCAGTAATAACACAGGAGCTGGCTATAAACAGGAAAAAAGATAGGGAAAAAACCTTGGTTTTTATTTCAGTACTTTAATTAGATTAAGAGATATAGATCAGCAAGCCAACTTTCTATTCTCAGTTCTAGCATCACTCCCATTCAATCATGTATAATGGTATGTAGCCTGTTTGATATACAAGTAAACATACAAAAGAAGTAGCACTTGGTATATTTGGTTGTCGTTTACGTGTATTTGATAACAAGTTGACTTAGTGAGCAGATGGGTGGATGGATGAATAAAGCAATGAAGGAAACGAAGGCAGAGAAAGCCTTCTGGTCCATCAGGAGTCACTGCTGAGAAGCTTAAAATATCTGCTAGAGTAGGACACAACTTAGTTGTCTGTATAATTAATCAAGCTGTACAGGAATGGATAGCAACATTATCGTCAGCTGTTACAAGTGTAAAGGAGATGCCCTTAGACAGAAGTAATTAAAGATGTATCAAATTGCTGGACCAGGTCAAGAAAATTATAGGAAGAGTTATAGACCAATTAATCAGGAACAGAATTAAGTTAGACAAAGTGCACTTTAATTCTATGATTGAAAAAAGTACTACTGATTCCTTCTTTCTAGTAACACAACTACACAAAGATTATTTAGCAAAATGTAAGCCACTATATTTGGGATTCATCAATATGGATAAAGTCTTCAACAGGTTCCCTTGTTCTGCGACCTGATAGTCAATGAGAAAATTAGGGGTAGACAAGTGGCTTGTGTGATCCACATGAGCTATGTATTATGTGCTGTTAGTTAGTTGAGAGTTAACAATGAATACAGCAACAAATTTAATAAGTAGATCACCAGGACTCAGTCCTCATCTATTCATCATAGTCCTCCAGGCCATAGCAGGGAATTTAACTCTTTAGCATTCAGATTAATCTGTTAAATGTAATACTCATTTATTCACATTGTTTTGAATTAATCATGCATTATCTTGTGGCTTTCAAATTTCAATGATGTGATTGTTTATTTTTGAAATGACATAGTAAGGTAGGTACAACAGACTGGATCTGGCCATTGAGCATAAAACAGGTAAAATATTTGGGCTGGAAATGGCCAGTTTAAATGCTAAAGGGTGGCCCTTGAGAATTATTATATATAGATAATCTCATTCTTAAAGTGGAATTTGTAGAATTAGAAAAACAGTTTTATCAAATTTGATATTCTGAACTAATTAACATCAATGAAAAACATGCACATGTACAACACCATCATCATCATCCTTGTTTCAACAACCACTTGTTCATATCTGAATGAGTGAGATGAAATTCATTGAGGAAGAATTTTCAACAGTTAGATGCTCTTCCCATCTCCACCTCTCACCTGTTTCCAAGTAAGAAACTATTTTGCCCAGCCTTTTAAACAATAAACAACTCAAAAACCAGACACACTTTTTGTTAACAAACACCGTTTGTATGACCATGAGTTTTGTTTACAATCATCATACCTGCTTCAAGACAAAAAAATATGAACACATACATACAGGCATATATACATATATATAAATGAAATGGTCACTTGGTGACTATAACAACAGTGGGATTGAACCTAGAACCAAGTGGTTGCAAGCAAATGCCTTCACTACACAGCTATACTTGTGATTCTTTGCAGGCTCTTGTTTCTGGGTTCAAATTCCACGAGAAGTCAACTTCACTCTTCACTCTTCCTGGAATCAGTAGAAGGCAAAATACACTGATATTCAATCAATCAAACTCTTTTCCTTTCTAAACACAAACTTCATGCCTGATCAAAAGAATGGATAACTTCAACAAACAATATGTTTTAAATGATTCTGCAGTGCACTGAAAATTTTCTGAATCCAAACACACATTTCAAATTTCAAAGGAAATATATCTAAATCAAAGATTAGAAAATAAAAAAGAAAATATAAATAAATAAAACACTACCTTCTTAGATAATACAGTTCTTTTTTAAGAGATGAGGAATTATGTATATTATTTACATTTGACAGATATTTGTCCTCATCTTGCTTGTTGTTAACACATTTTGGCTGATATACCCTCCAGCATTTGTCAGGTGTCTTGGGGAAATTTCAAACCTGGGTTCTCGTTCCTAAGGTATTTTTTGATGTTATTATTATCATTCAGGTCACTGCTTGGAATCGAACTCGGAATCTTGGTGTTAGTAGCCTGCGCTCTTAACCACTACATCATATGCCCGTGGTTAAGAGCGTAGGCTACTAACCCCAAGATTCCACGTTCGATTCCAAGCAGTGACTTGAAGAAGACGAAGAAGAGCAGCAGCAACAGCAACAACATTGAAAAATACCTTAGGAATGAGAACCCAGGTTCGAAATTTCCCCAAGACACTTGATGAAGGCTGGAGAGTATATCAGCCGAAATGTGTTAACAAACAAGATGAGGACAAATATCAAAATGTAAACAATGTAAATAATGTAATGCAAATACCTTCTTAGAATTTAGAGTATTCTTCATCCAGGTTTCCAGCTCTTGAACTTTCCTTTTGTGAACAGCAAGTTCTTCCTAAAATATTAAAATCAAACTGAAGATAAGAGACTAAAGACCAACTTTCATTGAATTTGAATTATAGAGTGTATTTACTAACAGTAACACACACAGATGCATACATGTGAGTATGAAATATTTTGTTTCCTTTGAATTTTCATAAAGGACACTAAATAAATCAACAGGCTTCCAAAGTCCTTTTTACTTATTTCTTCTCATTATCTAGTGAATTATATTAATTAGCAACAGAATATGGATCTGAAAACACACATTACTCAATTACAGTTTCCTGAGTGGCATGGCTGTGTGGTAAAAAGCTTGCTTCCCAACCACATGTTTTCAGGTTCAGTCCCGCTGTGTGGCACCTTGGACAAGTGTCTTCTATTATAGCTTCAGGCCAACAAAAGCTCTGTAAAGTGGATATTTGGTAGGCAGAAATTGAAAGAAGCCTGTCATATATATATATATATTTATATATATATATATATATATATATATCACCGTGACCGACCAGGCTATCAGATGCTGCTACACATCGCTGGTCACAATGCGTTTTGCATTGTTTTAGCCTTCAAATGACACCAACAAGCGAGCAGGCCAACAGAAGAAAGAGTGAGAGAAAGTTGTGGCGAAAGAGTACAGCAGGGATCGCCACCACCTCCTGCCGGAGCTGCGTGGAGCTTTAGGTGTTTTCGCTCAATAAACACTCACAACGCCTGGTCTGGGAATCGAAACCGCGATCCTACAACCCCGAGTCCCATGCCCTAACCACTGGGCCATTGCGCATCCGCATATATATATATATACTTTTCTATCAAAGCTGCAAAAACATCACAAAAAGCTGTTACTTGGAGTTTCATGTATTCGTTCATTGGACAGTTGTGATCAAACAGCATAACTTCAGTATCTGAGTACTATTTTTTCACCCCCTTGTTTTGCATTTATGTGCTTACTTATGTGTCTGTCTCATTACCATTTAACATTTGTTGTCCATGCTGGCATGGGTTGGACTGTTTGACTGGGCTAACATGCTGGAAGGCTGCACCAGTCCGATTTGGCATGGTTTTCTACAGCTGGATGCCCTTTTTAACGCCAACCATACCGAGAGTGTAATGGGTACCATTTGCATGACACTGGGTGCGTTTACATGCTACAACTGTGATTTCGCTCAGCTTGATGGATCTTCTTCTCAAGCACAACATGAGGAATTTTTGTAGCCAGAAACTGCAGAAATTCATTGTATATGAATATTTGTGTGCATATTTGTTTGTATGTTGTGAAGCCTGTCAATCGATACCAGCATGGAATATGGAAGTTAAATGATGCTGTTGATTTTTTTCCAACATTCCTAAAGAATCTGCCAATCCATCAGCTATAGTTGGTGTTAGGACAAAATATTCCAGTTAGAAAAATTATTTCAAATTTCTATACAGCATAATTATTGCTGGTCATATGAATAAGACTAGTCTACTAATGCTGAGAGATTCCAACAAACAATGAAGCAAAATGCAGAGTAGTCCACTTTTAAGAGTAGCCCACAATTAAGAAACAGCTTAATTGTCACATATTAAAATCAAATATCGATGCATCCAAAAATTTCAGCTGAGAAGTTATTTCATTATTCAACCAAAAGACCTGCAACAATGGCTCATACATGAAATTCAAGTGAGCAGCATAACTATATTGTGATTATTTGACCAACTAGATGTAGCAGCCAAATCTCCTATAAATAACACTCTACTGTCTTAACGCCTTTTCATACCAACTTGCAGGACACTGCTTTTAATTCTATTATGCAACACCATTTGTTTCAAAGGGTTCACAGTGAAATGAAAATTTTCCACTGTACAATATTTTTATGTTCAAACATCAGTTTAATGATAATGAAAGAGTTATCATTTCTAACACAAGGTCTGAGATTTCAGAGGTTGGGTAGCTGATTAAATCAACCCCAGTAACTGACTGATACTGGAGTACGAGTCATCCTCAACAGGATTTGAACACAGAAAGTAAAGAGTTAGAACAAATACAAGGAATTTTTGTCCAACAATTCTGCTAATCAACACCTCAAAGAAATAAAAATCTGATCAGGGTCATTTTAACAGAATTACAGGCCTTAAAACAAAGCCATGCAAAGAGGTCCCCTACATACACAAAATAAAAAGAATAGCATTAGGTCTCGAGACTTGTAGGACGCTTGGGTAACTGGTTAGTGTGCCCATGACTTAAGACAACACTGAGTCTGACCCTTTCATTTACTTTTAGTATCAATAAACTGATGAAAATTAGAAACAAATATATAATCATCATTGAACATGGTTTCATAACAACAGATGGAGTGTACGTGATTACTTGGATACAAGACCTAGCAATCTCTTTCCTTAAAGTATTTCAAAGGTTCTCATAAACAAAAAAAATATCCCATACATATGATACAACCTTTAGTTAAACTAAATATAACTTCCAAATAAATAAGCGTGAATATTTCACAGAATTGCACCTACGTGCATGAGATGATAAGTGATATAAAAAAAATTTATTCCATTAAAAAAAAAAGCAAAAGGAAAAAAATAGGCATCAAAGGAGTGATGCAATATCCCGCACGCACACAAGGATAAAATAAAATTTAATTAAATAATCTCAGACAAATTCATATTTCAACAAAATGACATCAAGAGTTATTTCCCCTGCTTACAGGTTATGCTTTTATAACAAAAGAAAAAATATTTTGATTCACTTGTCCACCAAAATTTAATGAGTTCAAGCCACTCACCCAATGAGTATTTCTGCCAAATTTGGTGAAAATCCATGCAGCCATTTTCCAGTAATTTTGCAAACACAGAAACAGACAAGTGACTACAATACCCTGCTTTCCCTTATGCGCATAGAGTAAAAATACACTTTTTACTATCCAATCACCACTGCCACCTCCACCATCATCATCATCATTTCTCTTCCTCTCTGCCTTTCTTTAACTTCACAATCAGAATATCAATCATCCCTCTGCTAAAATTACATTTTTAGCTCTCTTCCTCTATATCATCACAACCCTCAACTAACTTTTTTAACCATATATTAAATTCCCCTTACTTCACGTCATGGATGCTTTTCTCTCCGTCTTTGCCTTATCCTCTTTTTCTCTCTCCTTCCCTTCAACTAATCACATGAAAGTGTTACAATTACATTCCTTCTACCTCACCTCATGGACGCTTCTCTCTCCCGCTTTTTCGCTAATCACATGAAAGCATTACTGATGGGCTAAGTAACGAAATAACAAGCAGAATTATTATAAGATATGATTTTAAAATTTCCCTCTGCTCAGCACCTTATATCTCTACCTCTTCAACAAACTTCTCAACCATGTAATTTTCCTCTTTGTGGCTAACATTTCTCTTTCTCCCTCACTTCCACTAACCACACAGGTAACAGCATAATGCATCAGCTGGCTATCTGTTCCCTCCCTCGTTCTCAAATTTCCTCTTCTTTTCTAATAAACTAAAGCATAATGTGTGAACAAACAGGTTGAAGAATGTTATACATTTAGTTCAATAAAAGAAATACTTTTCACTATCCACCATTATCATGAGTGTAGTTTTCAGTAACAAAGTTTTCAATCTAGTTCATGTTTGCTTGTATCTTTTTCTTTATATTTTTATCTGTACTCTGTTAATACAAATGTTATCTGCCTATCTCTCTCTCTCTCTCTCAATGTAATCGTCTCCCTTGTCCGTCTCTCTCTCTCTCTCTCTGCCTTTCTTTAAGGTCGAAAATCTTACTCTTCATTTTCCCTCGTCAACCTACAGCACTACATTAACACATCTCAGTCTTCACTTCTCCCTTCAACTAACCTCATGACACATTTGGCCTTATCCTTCTCTACTTCTTCCTCACTTCTTTCTTTTATACTCACATTCCTCCCCCTCTTTCTCACTTTTACTCTACCTCTCACTCACTCCACCTCTATCACAAACTAAAGTATAACATGAATGAACTAGCAGATTATTATATAGACTAGCATACCTAAGTCAGCAAAAAATGCCAACAGTTTTATTACTGATAGAAAATGGCTCATCAACACAGTGGAGAAAATCATTAATACATATCAGCAATCTTCCCCCTGCCAATACCACTCTGTATCAAAGCCGGGGGGAGGGGTGAGTTAATAACTTGATAAACTTTCATTTGAAGTTTCAAGAAATTGAAAGAAAAATTCGACAATAGCCAATAGTACTAAAATTTGGCTATAAGATACATTAACGAAATTAGAAAAAGAAAAAGGTAACTTTTGTGGGAATCTCATGATCAGAGAAAAATGCTAAGAAAGTGCTAAATAATTTTAAATCGGCTATTTTCCCTGCAAAATGCTAGATTCAAAAATATTCAGCTAAATGCTGGAAAAAAAAAAATGCTAGATCTAGCATAAAATAGAATATACTATACTAAATAGGCAACCCTGCCCCACAGCTTTGCCACGAATCTCACCTTATTACCTTCCCAAGCAAACAGTCTTGCGCATCAGCTGTAGGAAAAGCAGGAGAGCAAAAGCAAGAACCAAAAATAAAAAAAAAAAAGAAATCTCAGACGTATCTTCACAACTGGTAACCAAGGCTTGTTGCTGAAAGGCATGAAATAAAGATCGCTCTTACTTCGAGCTGCGATCGGCGACAGCATCTCCAAGCGTCGGGTCACGGGAAACCAGGAAGACCTCACAGTTGTATCCAAGTTTAAGAGTAAAAAAATTATTTTGTGTTTTATTTACTTTGCTAGGTAGTCGTTGTAGGATCGACTAGTCACGACTAGCTAGCGCGGATGTGCGAATACGCGCACCAGGACCACTCTTCTTAAGTAGTACCGTGGCTGCGTGGTAAGTAGCTTGCTTACGAACCACATGGTTCCGGGTTCAGTCCCACTGCGTAGCACTTTGAGCAAGTGTCTTTTACTATAGCCTCGGGCCAACTAAAGCCTCGTGAGTAGATTTGGTAGACGGAAACTGAAAGAAGCCCGTCGAATATATATGTGTGTGTGTGCTTGTGTTTGTCTTCCCAACATCGCTTGACAACCGATGCTGATGTGTTTACATCCCCGTAACTTAGCGGTTCGGCAAAAGAGACCGATAGAATAAGTACTAGGTTTACAAAGAATAAGTCCTGAGGTCGATTTGCTCGATTAAAGGCGGTGCTCCAGCATGGCCACAGTCAAATGACTGAAACAAGTAAACGAGTAAAATAGTAAGAAACAAGTCAAGGGAAGCAACCACTCAATAACTGTTGATGTTTGCATTCGCGACAACGAAGGAAAGTGGTCGCTCGACCTGCTAGGAATACCAGCCGTATCTTCCTGATATCCTAAGGCAGAACTGAATTGAATTGAATTGGTCAGGTATGAACTTACTGATGACAAGTTGCAATGGTCAAGTAGTTAAAGTGCTACCAACGTTCCTGTTGGAAGACAACTTCAGTTCTTATTATTTCATTGGAGTAATGTTATCATCACCATTTAATGCCAGTTTTCGATGCTGGCATGGGTTGGATGGCTTGACAGGAACTGGCAAGACTAGTGGCGGCACCAAGTTCTATAGTCTGTTTTGGCTTGGTTTCTGCAGCTGGATGCCCTTCCTAATGCCAACCACTTTACAGAGTTTACTAGGCGCTTTTTATGTAGTACCAGCACACACACCAATGTTTTGCATGGCACCTTAGTTTTGGGATATCAATTCTGGTGTGGTGGACAGTTCTTCTTGAATACAGCAATGTATTACATACCTCAATCCTGTCATTTCCTTCATGAGGCTCAGCGTTTTGAGATCGGCTACATCATTTAAAAATGCTCTCATACATTACTCACTAGCAGGAGACCAGAGAACAGGAGCAATACATCAAATGGAAATAGTTTGATATCCACTAAACCACTGATATATCCTTGTCTCATAGCAATATTGTCTTTTTACTGATCTACATCTGTATTTCCATGCTTGCAAAGGAAAAACGGCACGTAAAAAGCACCCACTACACTCACAGAGTGGTTGGCGTTAGGAAGGGCATCCAGCTGTAGAAACATTGCCAGATAAGACCGGAGCCTGGTGCAGCCTTCTGGCTTCCCAGATCCCCGGTCGAACCATCCAACCCATGCTAGCATGGAGAACGGACGTTAAACGATGATGAAGTTTTTAAATATTCGCATGTCCTTTCTATTGCTAACCACTAAACAATGAAGTAGGAAATAGAGATACCTGTTTTATGTCAGCCAGACAAAGCAGAACAAGAAATTTCAAATCAATACATTACATTTTTAAATAGCATCTTCTAGACTCAAGGATCTCCTTGAGAACTCTTTATTTAGTTAGCTGGAAACAAAAAAAAAATCTATCTCATTCAGATGACATAACTTTGAAACGTCACATTTCTCTTCTCTCTCTCCACAGCCTTATCCAAACTCAACTTCACCATCTTTCATTCAACCTAGCTAACTAGAACAAGTAAAGGTATGTTCCTTGCTCGGGATCAAAGCAAAATAACTGCAGCAGTAAGGTTTGAATCATAACCAATAAGGTCGGTGATCCAGCACAGTAAACTCATAGACAGTTTTTGTTAAGACTGAATACATAAAATCTTCTCTATTTAAAGGTCTTTTCATAGAGGGCGAGGCTATATTGAAGTGGTTTCCTGGTGCCTCCTAGAAGGATGAACTCAACATATAAAATACTTATCAGTTATATCCTACCTATAGTATTACATGATACAGTACCTATTTGCAGCTGATATGGGCTGTTAAAATCTAAATATCATGAGGCAGCAAGCTGGCAAAATCATTTCCATACCAGAAAAAGTGTTTACCAGCATTTCTTCCAACTTTACATTCTGAGTTCAACTACTACCTATTTCTTTACTACCCACAAGGGGCTAAACACAGAGAGGACAAACAAGGACAGACAAACGGATTAAGTCAATTATATCGACTCCAGTACGCAACTGGTACTTAATTTATCAACCCCGAAAGGATAAAAGGCAAAGTCGACCTCAGCGGAATTTGAACTCAGAACGTAGTGGCAGACGAAATACTGCTAAGCATTTCGCCCGGCATGCTAACGTTTCTGCCAGTTTACCGCCTTAGTTCAACTACTACCAGGGTCAACTTCGCCTTTCATCCTTTCAGGGTCAATATAAATACCAGTTAAACTCAGGAACTGATGTAACTGACATACCCACTCCCTCGAAACTGCTGGCCTTGTGCCAAAATTTGAAGCCAATATCTAAATATCTGACCACATGACACAACACATGCTGGTGATCAGATTAGAACTGTCAAGGTGTCAATCCATAGGCTGATTACTCTTTTGACCCAGCTCGCTGAGACACATGCAAGTCACAATATATATCACTTTCAGAAGCTCCTGCTTGAGTAACAAGAAACAAGAAAAGCTGATCATACATACCATAGATGACGGGAAATGCTTATCCACCCAGAGTTCTTCAAATGAATTTTCTTTCTGACGAATTCCAGAAGCTTTACAGTTACTGTAACTGGGCGGTTTACATTTTGACTTGTTACTAAAAGCACAACTCAAACTCCTTTTTAATGCTTTGCTATTGGATATATTTTGTGTTTCATTCTGCTCACTACCACTGTCAAATGCAGAAGACACCCACTGCATACTCTTCTGAAAATCAAACAAACAATTTATGTATTTATTTACTGATAAGCAATAATTGTTCAAAGGAAATAACTCATCATCTTCTTCACCATTTTAATGGTCAGACGGAATTTGTTGAGGCAGATTTTCCAAGTTGAATGCCCTTCCTACTGCCAACCCTCATCTATTTCCAAGCAAGGTAATATTTTCACATAGCTAGACTGGAAACAAATAACTTTATTTGTATGATGATGATGCTCACCTGCAACCATCATATGATGTCTAGACAAAGTAATACACAAACACACACACAACAAAATTCTTTCAGTTTCCATCTATCAAATCCATTCACAAGGGTTTGGTCAGCCTAAGGATAGAGTAGAGAATACTTGCCCAAGATGCTACACAGTAGGACTGAACCTGAAGACCAAATGGTTGGGAAGCAAGCTTCCTAACCACAAAGCCATGCTTGCAGGGAATCATTTCATACAACAGCAAAATTTGAAAAAATATTAATAAAATCTATTCTTACTGATCCTATAGAGATTTGAAACCTGAGATGAGAGACTAAGTATTGAACATATTAGTCCAATTCTCTATCTCAAGCCTCTATACTTCAAATATAATTGTATAAAATGTGACAATATGAAGAAATACAAGAAACAAATACAGTTTCAGATTTCAAAGATGATGATAGTGGTATTATCCCCAATTTCATCAGCCTTATAATCTCCTTTAATAATTGCATTCTGTTTCCTATAGCAATTAGAAGAAATTTGCTTTATATCTGTCAGTATTTAAGGAGTTTTCAAGAAGTCATTCTAGCTGCTAGAGATAGCATCCAAAGTTACTTCAAACCATACCATACTGTCTTTTAAAAGGAAGAACTGAATAACATGGTCAACACTGCAGGATAGTAAATACTGCTTTTTACATTATAAAAATATCTATCTGGTTAGCACAAAATGTGAAGAAGAAAAAAAAGACATTTGAAAAAGCAAAAATACTTCAAAGTATCTAATTACATAAGATAAAATGGTATGTACTAATGTAGAGTAACAAGTGATAACATGATGCTGGAACACATCTCATTATTTTGCATCAAGGCAGCAATCTGGCAGAATCATTAGCATGCTAGATGAAATGCTTAGTGATATTTCACCCACCGAGGTCAACTTTGCCTGTCATCCTTTCAGGGTTGGTACCAGTGAAGCACTGGGGTTGATGTAATTGACTAGTCCCCTCTTCCAAAATTTAAGGCCTTGTGCCGTTAGTAGAAAGGAATATTTTGGATGATTAGCTCAAAGATGTATAAAGGTGTTGGAAAATGAAATGTGCCAAAAGAGTTATAAACGAAAAAAAAAAGGCATCAGAAGGGAAATGCATAACCTGTGTGCAAATAAATTTTTTTGCCAGTTATAGTGTTTTACAATGCATTGCTTACCCATGATTTTTAATTTAAACTGAATTAAGCTTTGTAAATGTTTGACTAAACTTGCTTATTGGGAAATTTGTAACTTTAATTGAAAAAAGTTGTTTTTTTTAAATATCACCATTATAGGTATTTATACTCTGGTGAAATTAAGAAATCAACTCATAAATAAACAAAACCCACTGTACACACACAGTCGCATATCTATGTATGTATTAATGTATGTTTGAAGATAATCAAACCAAATTTTCATCATTTCAAGCCACTCATCCAATGAGTATTTCTGCCAAATTTGGTGTTTTCCAGTAATTTTGCAAACACAAAGATGAGTGATTACAATACCCTACTTTTGCTTACGTGCGCAGGGTCATTAACAGAAATGATAGCGTAGACTACTAAATATCTTAAAATATTTAATCCTGTTCTTTAAATTACTGAGTTCAAATCTCACCAGAAGCAATAAAACAAATGACAGTTATGTACTCAAGATGATTCAATCAACTGTACTCTAGAGAAAATCTCTATGTGAAAGACAAGATTGATACACTATGTTAATTGCAACAAAATTTAAGACAATTACCTTCTTTGCTGCGCAAGAATCCATCATTCCATCTTGTAGAGAAGAAAAGCTTTCAAACAGTGTACATTGAATGGTATTTTTCTTCATACCTGTCCCGCATGTGATGATACTAAAAAGACAATAAGAAACTAATCAGAACGAGTTCTTTTTATACCATATCATTTGCTGTGTTGCCTAACTAGAGTCAGCTCTCATTGCACACATCTACCATCAAAGGCAGTCCCATTTTATATTCAAGTGTTGTGCACTTCAGACTACAGTATTTATTAGAGAAATGCAAGGCTAAGTTTACCTCAGCTGGATTTCAACTCAGAATGTAATGCGACAGAAAAAATACTCATTTTGCCAATATAACATGGCAGTTCTGGTTTAGGACAGATGTTGCTGTAATTTAGCCCCAGGAGACATCATCTCCAGCTGGCTATATGACACAATCTGTGTCCTTATATTTTCCCTTGTTCGAAACTATAAGGACACAGATCGTGTCGTATAGCCAGCTGGAGATGAGGTCTCCAGGAGCTAAATTACAGCAACATTTGTCCTAAACCAGGACTGCCATGCTATGTTGGCAAAAAATCTTTACTCCAAAGTACTGTTGCTGAATATCTCTCATTGTGAGATTTAAAAATAGTAATTTTCTCAAAAACCTTGTATTCTACAACCTTGAAAAAGCCTCTGACACCATCCCAAGGTCTGCAATATGGAAGGTCCTCTGACACTGCAGTTACCCTGATCAGTTCATTTCTCTAGTACAGGGATTACATGACGGTATGACTGGAACTATCTTCCATCAAAACCAATTGTCTGAAGACTTCCCCCATTACTAGAGGATTAAAACAAGGACGTGCTTGGCCTTGACACTCTTCTCCCTGTACCTTGCAGTAATGTTTCATGAACTGCCTTCAGACAATCCAAGAGCCAACAATAGGTACTGATATGATAGGGGATGTTTCAACCTTGCCATATTGAAGTCACAAAGACTGACCAAAAAGCAAAAGATCACTGAACTTCAGTATGCTGATGACAACGCAGCAGTTTGCCACTGCAGTGAACATTTTCATCAAACATCAAAAAGACAAAAATCCTGGCGCAACCTGTTCTAAGTCAGGAAACTCTAAACCTCAACATTACCATCTCGGAGACGCCACTGGAGAAAGTTGACCACTTTTCATACTTAGGAAGTTTGCTTTCAAACAAGAACACATTGGAAAAAGATGTGGAGAACAGATTAAGAGCAGCTCACAATGTATTTGGTGGACTCGCAAAAATGGTCTTTAAGAACAAAAACCTGAACCACTAAACAAAATTGAGCGTCTACCAAGCAGTCGTTATCTACAGTCTCCCCTATGGTTGTGAAACCTGGACTCTTTACCAAGATGACATCAAAAAACTAGAGCAATTTCATCAACAGAAGCTCCACTCTATTATGAATATCAAATGGAATGACAATGTGACTGCTGTCTGTTCTGGGGAGAACGAAAAGCAGCAGCATCAAGGCCACCATCCTAAAACATCGGAGATGGGTGGGCTACATAGTAAGAATGAAAGAGACCAGGCTGCCCTGTCATATTTTATAGGGTGAACTTGCAACTGGAAGAAGATTCCATGGCTTGTTGTCTGTAGATACAAGGACCAGCTGAATCAAAGCCTACACCTGACTGGAATCAATCCCAAAGCCTGGGACATTGAAGCTCAGGACAGGCCCAGCTGGCATCATTCCATCTCCACTGTAACAGACCGTTTTGAAGCTGAAGAACAGAGAAGAGAAGAGAAACGACAAAGCAAAAAAGGAGGCTGCAACAACTAAAGCCTCCACCACGTTATTTAGGAGATATTTAGCTCTTATTTTAGCACATCTCATGATTACCTCATTTTTTTTTTGTCAAGTCTGACGTAGTGATTGTTTTTCAATATCTTTCTCCCCATAAACACCTTTAATGGTCTATTGCAGAGATTTAAACCAAAAATTCAGGTGCCTATTTTTTTTTTTTTTAATTTCGAAAACTTAAAATATTTGGTGGACGTCGACTTAGGAAGCACCAAATTGGAATTTTTCAGGTTTCTTATTTTTTACCAAAAAAAAAATTGCGAAAAATGATGCTCCCCGACCGAGTTTGTGGGCACTATGATTTGGGGTGGGGAGGGGAACTATGCACTTAAAAACTGTAGAAGGCGAAGGTAAAGAATTCGCGGTTAATATAGGGCGTAACAAATAACGAATTCGCACACTCGGCATATTCTTTACCTCTGCCATTTTTAAGTGCACAGTGCCAACAAAATCGACCGAAATCAGTCCAGAGAAGGGGAAATGGGGACGTAAAAGAAGACATCGCTTTTCGCAAATATATATTTTTTCTTTTGCTAAAACGCTGGTCCAGAACATCCCCAAGGACATCGTGCAAAAAAAAAAAATCTCAAAAATCCCTGTCAAAACGGGAATAATTCCAACTTGTTTGTGCTTCCTAAGTCCGACAAATAAAGTTATGAGAGGTTATATGCGTAAAGTAGAATTCGGTCAAACATTCAGATATTAAATTTTAAGCATTTAAAATATTTAGAGAAAAATACTCATTTTCGAAATATTTCAAAACAATAATGAAAGTAGGTAAAAATATACAACGAAAGTGTTAATTTAAAACTAATCACATTTAAACTATATGTATACGTGTATATATGCTGACAGTTGGAAAAAAAGAGTTCTCAATACCGTAGTTGAGATTAATAGTATATTTTTTGGTTGAGTCGGTCTCTTGCTACACTGAGTTCCATCTGAATGGGTCACAGAGTGTTCAAGCAAGTTAGCACTTGATCTTCCTTAATACAGGATATTCATAACTTACATGAATCCACTGTACACCTACCGGTGAAATAAGTAGTAAGTCACCGACTCGACTAAAATAATATATGAGATAATGGCAAGAACATTTCCAAAGTTTGTTTTAACTGACATTCTCATTCAAAATAAATTAGGTAAATTTATAGTTTTGTTGTTCCTCTGACTCAGTGGTTTTCAACCAGGGTTCCGCCAGTACAGTCCAGGGGTTCCGCAAGAAGTTACAAAACTGCTAAAATCGGCAGTAATTTTTAATTTTCCTGTGCAGATATGTGTGCATAAGACTATTACATTATTGCACAGGGGTTCCCTGAGCCAGTGGAATGTTTCCTTGGGGTTCCGCTCCAGCAAAAAGTTTGAAAAGCACTGCTCTGACTGGTCGAGCCTGGTGTGAAACTTCATTTCATTCGTTGACAAATTTGAATTTTTTTTTCCCGGTGTAATAATTTAAAAACAATTTTGATATCAAAAAGTTTTCAAATTTTTTTTGCTTATCTTTTTGATTTCTTACTTGCAATTTGTAATATAATAATATGTACTTACATATGAAATTCTAACAAAAACAAAAGTTCAAACTGATAGCACGCAACACGTCGTATGGGAAAAACGTAACTGAATAAGAGTGAAACCGACAGGAAGTAACCTTCGGAGACTACCGGAAGTTTAAGGTGAAAAAAGTCAAAGCTTTATAAACGCAGGTGACAAGAAAAAGGTTAATTAAAAAAACGGAAACTCCGAAACGAAATACGATTCTGAGATGTGTTTCTTTTACTTGTTTCAGTCATTTGACTGTGGCCATACTGGAGCACCGCCTTTAGCCGAACAAATCGAACCGGGGACTTATTCTTTCTAAGCCTAGTACTTATCCTATTGGTATCTTTTGCCGAACCTCTATGTTACCTGGACGTAAACACACCAACATCGGTTGTTAAGCGATGATGGAGACAAACACAGACACACACACACGTGTGTGTGTATATATATATATATATATATATATATACGACGGGCGGGCTTCTTTCAGTTTCCGTCTACCAAATTAACTCACAAGACTTTGATCGGCCCGAGGGTATAGTAATAGACACTGGATGTGCAATATGAATGTTCATGTACGACAGTATCAGAAGTTTCAAAGTGTTTAGTTAAAAAAATTAATTAAAAAATCTGTCGGTCAGAAAAGATCCCATTTATTCATAACCTGAATTTTTGTTTGCATGCCTTCTCATTTTTATTCATATTTTGCACTTCCACTTTCTTTCAGTCACATTGTTGCACGTTGCATTTTGCATGTATATATTTTTCTTCTCATTCAGTTTGAAAATGCATTGTTGCATATACACACACATGCGCCTTTCCTCAGCGCCTGGCCTTGCACACACATTGTTACATACACACATGCTAACTCTGTCAAATTCATGCCCCACATATGCTTTCTCGCTTGTTTTTCATGTTTCCTGTGCCCTTGTAGACACAATGAGTCTCTGTAAGACCCTAGGTCGGTTGCGCATACATAGAGAAAGTTGTTTGTCCCTTACAACACGCCAGCATGCCACACTTTTGCTCCTGCATATTTCAAGGCATTTCACATACATTTCTTTCTCAGCTTCAATCATTCGTTTCCTTCACTCAGAACCTAACTGGAGAGGGGAGTGATGTAGTGGATCTTGCAGGCATGGCATGGATTCGATCCTAGATAGCCAAATTTGAATTAACAGTTCAACAGCACTTTCCTCAAGTTAAAACAATAGTTTTCTGTGACAGTTGTTACATTTGCCAGATGCCTTAGCTAAGCAAAATAATGTCTTCACCACTTAACCCTTCTAACCTCTTCTATTTCACCAAAAGCTAGAATAGATATATCACAGACCTCCAACAAAATCTATTGTTCTCAATGATATGTCTATCCTTCTGGATAGTTATAAAAGCAAGAACCCCCAAGCAAAAGTCAGTTAGTGAGAATGATGTTAGTGAGAGCGGTCATTGGTTAGTGAACAGACAACTAGTAATGGCCACATGCAAGCAGCTACTAAAGACAAATGGTCAGAGGAGAAAGAAAGTTATAATCAGCCAACTATTAGACACAACTTTTCCATTTACTACTTATACATACCAACCCTTCGTGGTTTTGGATATATACAATGTAACGGTAAATGAATATTTTCTTTACAACTTCAATCACTGTTCCTTCATCTTTACATAATGGCAATCAAGGAAGAACCAATCCTTACAAACTGGTGACAACTCCGACGTTCCATATTATTGTTTACAAATTAATCTCAACCGTTACAAAATAAACTTCTACTGTTATACAATGTTCAAAAGAGAAGACACCACTGGTATCTGATAAGAATGGATGAGCAGAACTGCAGAAAAAAGTACCAATCTCTAATTGTGGAGGGAATCTATGGAAGAGGTTGGGTGAAGTGGTAAGAAATGATTTTCAGACATGACGAGTGACTGAGACATCTGATGAATTGCTGTGTTTGAGAAGACATTCAAGCTAAGTAAAATCATGGATATCTCTCTCTATATAAACGGCAGTTTGTCTGTGCGTGTTTCTGTGTGTCTGTTTGCTTGTACCCTCACCCTGACCACGGCTTTCAACCGATTCTGATGAAACTTGACACACACATAGCCCAATGTCATAATTCAAAACTAACACAGCGAAAATTTTGAAAAGTTCCCCCAGTTCTGAAAATCTCTCTATATATAAACGGCAGTTTGTCTGTGCGTGTTTCTGTGTGTCTGTTTGCTTGTACCCTCACCCTGACCACGGCTTTCAACCGATTCTGATGAAACTTGACACACACATAGCCCAATGTCATAATTCAAAACTAACACAGCGAAAATTTTGAAAAGTTCCCCCAGTTCTGAAAATCTCTCTCTATATAAACGGCAGTTTGTCTGTGCGTGTTTCTGTGTGTCTGTTTGCTTGTACCCTCACCCTGACCACGGCTTTCAACCGATTCTGATGAAACTTGACACACACATAGCCCAATGTCATAATTCAAAACTAACACAGCGAAAATTTTGAAAAGTTCCCCCAGTTCTGAAAAAAATCGATAAATTCGACATGGGGTCGAGAATCAGAAACATGAACCACAAACTGTCTAGGGGACGCAACTCCACCTTTTTTAAATCTCAAAAAAAAATTTACCATCATTTTTTTGCTATTTTTTGGCTATAACTCTCTAAAAATGCTTTATAGTTATTTCCCTTACAAACCTGAGCAACGCCGGGCGATATTGCTAGTCCATGTATACAGGCATCTCCTTTACAGCCATGTACCCCACCTTATGCACCCATGATCTCCACCTGCTGCAGGCCCCTAACACCATCACTTGCTACAGTCACCTCTTTCCCTTTGAGCATCTCTCCTCACACTCTAATGAAACATTTCCCTTTATCCCCTCTGTACCACTTATACTCCCACTGTTCCCTGTGGGCAGGTCCCATTGCATTGCTAACAACATCTATTTCTCTTTCACTCTGGCTATATCTCTATCTTTCTCTCTAACCCTATCTCTTGTTCCTCTCTTCTCTTTTATAAGTATCTCCTCTAAAGTAAAACACCTATCTCTATCCGTCTATTATACTCTAATTTCTCACTTGGCACCAAGCCACTTTCTCTGGTACCATTCCCTCTCATAGCTGAAAGATCTTTGTCTCATAAGTTACTTGGTAACCCTACAGGTTTTGGTGCCACATAAAAAGCACCCAGTACCCTTTGTAAAGTGGTTAGCATTAAGAACGGCAGTCAGCCACAGAACCATGCCAAAGCAGACATTATAGCCTGGTGTAGCTCTCCAGCATGCCAGCTCCTGTCAAACCACCCAACATTAAATGATAATTATAAATATATATATTTCTTTTTCTAATCGAGGCAACAAGGCCCGAAATTTTGGGGGAGGGGGCCAGCCGATTAGATCGACCCCAGCACACAACTAGTACTTAATTTATTGACCCCAAAAGGATGAAAGGCAAATTTGACCTCAGAACATAAAGACAGACGAAATACACTAAGCATTTTGCCCAACATGCTAACGTTTCTGCCAGCTCTCTGGGTTTATATATATATATATACATATACATATATATATATATATATATATATATACATATATATATATAATGATAATGAAATTATTGTGCATAGTGTCCAGGTGCACTACAACTCATCAAAGGTGCATGTACAAAAGTCAAGCTTCTTTTAATGCCGTCTGTGAAATCAAGGTGCCAAGAAATGGAACTGAACTTGGAATTATGTGGTTGGGAAGCAAACTTATTACCATGCAGTCGTGCCTGGCTCATTATCTATTTTTTAATTATGCAAATTACACTGGTCAAAAAGTTTTCATAATTTTTTTCTCGAACAGTGTAATTTTAATAAGCTCAGAATTTTTTGTGTATGTTATTCAGTACATCATCCCTTTGCTCATTTATTCAAATTCTTATCTTTGACTTGTGAGTTATTTCCCTTAGACTTTTATTCAAGACCCCTTTCATCAATTTTCTTGGGTGTTTGGTCTTGATAGCTTTTCATAATTACCTCAGCAAGTTGGCAAAATATTCTCCATTGATTGTATAGCCCTTTTAAAGTTAATCAATAAACACAATGCCTTTTGCATACCAAAAAACTGAAGTCGTAATTTCCATGCAGACGAAATGACATTAGCCTCCTTTGAAGAAGGTGAGGAGGGGGTGTTTCCGCGACATAAATTGTCTTTTTGTCTCTGACTCAGAGACGAAACCAACACTCATCTTGTGTTAGAAAACGTTCGTGGAAACCAGCTGGATCTACCTCAAACAATGTCTGATTTTGCCGCGATGTGGTCGGTCAGCCTGGTGCGCTTTTGAGAAGGTGTTAGAACACGTGGCACGATCAATGTTTTACCCAATGGTGGCAGTTGCTGGGCGTCCAGACCTAGAGTCATCTTCAAAACTCTCCCGTCCCATCCTGAATTCAGCTGCCCGTTTTTACACTATTGCTGATTTTAGGAACCATATCTGTAGGTACTTGATTACACCACGATACCAAATTTTATCCATTTTCAAGAGAGGTTGTCATCAATTACGTTTGAAGTCTTCTTTAAACAATCAGCTGTCAGTTTGGCGATCTTTCGTCTCTAGTAGACCTTTCCGTCGATTTCCGTAAAAATTTTTTTGTTTTTTACATATAGGCTTGCGGGAACTTTTGAAGTAATATACATAGATATAGACATACACCGAGTAAAAAATTTCAGTTATCTCTTTCTTTCACACATTACTATCTCTTCACACGCACTTACAAAAGCACTTCACTTACACAACATACTTTCTGTCTCCCACACCCCATCAAAAACACACACACACACACACATGTACATCAATGCTTCGGTAGCTTCAAAAGAACTTCCCTCGTCATACAATCGCTTTCTCTTAATCTCTTTCGCTCTCATTACCTCAAAATTTCCCTCAAGCCCATTTGTAAAAAAAAAAATTTTTTACGGAAATCGACGGAAAGGTCTACTAGAGACGAAAGATTGCCGTCAGTTTACCAGGAAAGAAACAATAGTGTCATCAATAAGAATTGATGCCTGCAAAATTTCAAAGCTCTAGCATCGCTCCCTCATAGTCAGCCTAAACTTTTCAGCTAACCTCCCAAGGGAGATAATCGAACTACAGGAGGTAACAATTTACACACTACAAAATTAAATGAAATGAAAAACTATCCTATCTGTTGTCCAGATTAACGTTTTAGTCGTCGTTAATGCCATCGTCTTAAACGAAGATAATAATAATTATTTATTTATTATGATAACAAAATGAAAGATTTCATCAGTATCTTTAACACTACCAACAATTTGGTCTAATTACGAATTCCTTTTGTACATATTCCTTCAACTTGAAAAATATATTGTTGATGTTGTTTGTTCCTTCTCGAGTCATAAGGGCCGGTTTCCTTGGCTTATAGGTTCCCCACCTTGACGGGACGCCGATACGTCGCAGGTAAGCTGCTACATGCAGGAGGAAAGAGTGAGAGAAAGTTGTGGTGAAAGAGCCTGCAGAAGTTCGCCGTTACCTTCTGCCGGAGCCGCATGGAATTTAGGTGTTTCGCTCATAAACACACACATCGCCCGGTCTGAGATTCGAACTAGCAATCTCTCGACCGTGACTCTGTTGCTCTAACCACTAGGCCATGTGCCTCCACCAAAAAATATACACTTACTGAAAATCAGATATATTTTCTGGCTAATGAATGTTTTAAAAATATATGTACAGGGGGTGCACCTGCACCCCTTGGAATTTTCAGGTGGTGCAAGATCAAAATTTGCACCCAGTGTCTAAAAAATTATCTGTATATGATGCTTGAAGCTAGATTTCGTTTTAAAGCAAGAACAAAAATACATAAATAAAAGTGATGAAGCTGGGCTTAAAATTCCCTAGGGAATTTATGACTAACCAACTTCTGAAGTAAAGTAGCGTCAAAATAAAAAGTATGTGACAACAACAGTAGCAGCAAACAACAATATGACCAGCATCTACGGCTACTCTTCAATACATAGCATTACTTGGATTCTTGAAGACAGCTCTATTCTGACAAAAATAGCTCCAAAATCTTGCAATGCTGAAAATGTGTGCAGGTTCTTGTCCTCTTTCAGTCTGTCACCTCTCTCAAGTTCTTGGAAGTTGATGTTGCTAAAGACTGTGACGATATGGTTGAATGGATTCGACTGTTTGACCTCACCCTAAAAATAAAAGCCCTTTAAAAATTTGTAGCGGCATCTGATATCCTCACTGTTTGAGAGACACAGCAGGAATGATCTCGTTTGAGATTACAGCCATCTTTGGTTGGGTTGTTCTTGTTGTGTCCACTGATCTGATTGGTTGACATGTGGCGCGGGTTGTCTCTACTTCCTATTTCGCGCCAGAGTGTGAAGCCAACCAATCACAGCCTTCGGATAAGGCCTGCTTCTTGATGCCCTTCTTTGAGCCTACCAAGGGCTATAAATAGGCTTGCATTTTCACTATTCTTCGTCTTTCGACTTCAGACCTTTGGAAGTATTAGTTGTATTGTCTACCGTGCCATTATTGGATTACCCTTGTTGGATTACCTTTATTGGATATTCTTTTACTCTTTTACTTGTTTCAGTCATTTGACTGCGGCCATGCTGGAGCACCGCCTTTAATCGAGCAACTCGACCCCGGGACTTATTCTTTTATAAGCCCAGTACTTATTCTATCGGTCTCTTTTGCCGAACCGCTAAGTAACGGGGACATAAACACACTAGCATCGGTTGTCAAGCAATGCTGGGGGGACAAACACAGACACACATACATATATTTATATACATATATACGACGGGCTTCTTTCAGTTTCCGTCTACCAAATCCACTCACAAGGCTTTGGTCGGTCCGAGGCAATAGTAGAAGACACTTGCCCAAGGTGCCACGCAGTGGGACTGAACCCGGAACAATGTGGTTGGTAAACAAGCTACTTACCACACAGCCGTTAAAAATTGTTAAAAATTTTTGTTATTTCTGTGAAGGAACTGCCCGTGAGGGTAGGCTAAATTATGGCCAGCCCGGGAGGGACGGCAGACCTAATTGAGGCGAGACCGGAGAAAACGGCAAGCCGAGTTGTGGTAAGCCCGGGAAAAGCGGTAAACCGAGTTATGGCGAGAACAGCAAACCAAAGCCCAGGAAAAACGGCTAGCCAAATTGCGGTTAGCCTAGGAGAAAAAACAGAAAAAGAGTTGGAAAGAATCGGCAAATTGAAGTTGCTTTCAGACTCTGATGAAGAGAACGAAAGCAAAAATGAGAAAAAGAGGCTGCAGGTTCGAAGGAACATAGATGTGCCTAGTCTAGCGAAAAAAACCCAGCTGAATTTCGCAGAAGCAGCAGGCACCACGGAAAAGAAAATCGAACTCACAAACCTAGAGGAACTAAAAAAGGATATGAAAAAAGAGGGATACGAGACAAAAATCGTACAACCAAGAGAAGTAAAAGAGAATGTAGAAAGAAAAACAATTATATATAAAACATAAAAACAAAGAAAAGAGGATCGAATTCGCAGCACAAAACGAAGTGGAGGCATGCCTCAAGCCTATTTCTAGCAAAGTAAAATACATTGCAAGGGGAAAAAGGTACGGCACAATAGAGGTGAGGTTCGAATCCGAGGAGGAAGCAAGGCTTCACTCAATGAACCCACTGAGAACGGAAACAGTGACGCTTTTGCCCATCTATATGGGCAGAAGGATGTCCAAAGTAACCATAGCGAATGTCCCGCCGGAAATCGAACCGGAGAAGATAGTCGCAGCAATTACTCTGGGCCTAGAGGAGATACTAGAGATTAGAGATGCAACGGTAGAAGAGACGAAAAACTGGCAAGGCCAAAAGGTTAAGTAATTCTGCAAGCAGAACCGGCCGCGCTAGAAGATTATCGAAGTTGGTGAAAACCGTCTACCAGTTATGGTTGAAGTCCGACAGCCCAGGTGCTTCGCTTGCGGGGAAAAAGGGGCACCTGAGGAAAAATTGTAAGCCGGTAGAATAAGAAAAAAGGACTGAAGAGCTTACTACCCCTAAAGTACCGCTGAGAATAACACCTATACCAGAAGAAGGGGAGGGATGGACTCAAACCAAAAAAAGAAAGCATAAAACCCCTCCCCAGAGAAAGCAAGAGAAATTAAAAAGGCGAAAAAGCCAGAGAAAGCTACAGACAACCAGGTGTACGTAGCAGTGAGATTATCTAACAGAGAGATTATGAGGAGAATAGAAACTCATCATATAGAAGAAATAGAGACAGAAGAAGCGGCAAGTGAATGGAGAAGTTACAAAATGGGTCAGAAGACGTAGAACCAATTAGTGAACGATTTCAGGAAAGATGTCTGCCCCTCGAGAATGAGTGCAGAAGACGCAAAGCGAGATGCAAAAAGTAACAACACCAACCTGCCGATTCCACGGGCCCAAGAAGTAGAAGGGACGGGTTCCCTCCCGTCCTCCGGACCCAGATGAAACAAGGTTGGTGAATTATGGCAGTTCATGTAGGTTGTTTAAATGTGCGCGGCTTGATATCGAACTGGAAACAGGGGCGTTTCCTAAATTATATCAGGTCGCAGAATTCAGATGTTGTTGTTGCTACTGAGACTCAAGTGGAAGGGTCAAGAGATCTACTCCCGCTCCTGGATGGCTACGAGAAATTTATTTCTCCTGGCTGGCGGTGGGGTGGGAGTGGGGTGTTGGTCATACTCAAAAGAAATCGAGTCTCAGAGAAAAAGTTAATTTTTTCTGACTCAGAAGATAGGCTGGTCGTCTTAGATCTGACGTTCAGTTGTGGTAAGGAAATCAGGCTGGTGGCGGTGTACGCACCCAATTCACGTCAGACTGATTTTTTCCGAGACCTAGAGAAGTTTCTTGGCACGTCAAAATCCATAGTCATGCTAGGGGACTGTAACGCTATAGTCAATACGTGTGTCGATAGCGTTGGCTCTAAAGATAGGAAACCAAACAGTGGCTTCCGGGATCTACTAAGTCGCTTTCAGCTAGTAGATCCCTACAGACTTGAATTCCCGAACGCTCCACAGTGGACGTGGTCAAATAGCGACGGGTCTGTCAGGTCCTATATAGATAAGATTCTCATTAGAAAAATAGATAAAGACATAGTTAAGTGTCCACAGCTTCACCCGGTCAGTTACAGTGATCACAAGATGGTCACTGGTAAACTGCACCTAGATAAGTTATGTAGTAAGGGATCCGGTTACTGGAAACTCAATAAGTACCTTTTGGCTATTGAGAATTTCAGAAGCCGGATTAAGTTATTAATTCAGAGGGCGTTAACCGGTTCCATTATTAACAACAAATGGTGGTACGCCCTCAAGAGAGCCATTAAATACGAGTCCATTAGATATAGCATAGGACTAGTAGCTAGTGGGCGTAGAAAAGAAAAGGGGCTAGTTAAGGCCTTAGAGGAAGCCATGAGATCTGGCGATGGGGCCCAGGTTAGGCTGAAGAGACTGGAATTAAACCAGCACCTCGAAGCCAAACACATGGGTTGTTTGTCAGAGCTAGACTCTGCGCAATGGGGAGCGAGGGTATTAAGGCTGCCGGATGGGCATGAGTTGTGGAAGCTCAACGTGGAAACGATTCCACAATCAAGTCTATGACGAACGAGCAAGGCAATGTGGTAACCGAACCAGAGGAGATGTGTCGGACGTTTCAGGAGCACTTCGCCCGGCTTTTCGGGAGCGACGGCGGGCCGGGTGAGAGGACGGACCTTACGGACCTCCTCGCCGGGCTGCCGCACCTCTCGGGCAGGACGCGGAGAGCTGTGAAGGGTCAATCTCGCCTGAGGAGGTAGCTGAAGCCATGGCTGACTGCGACGGAGGTAAGGCGCCAGGAATTGATGGTTTACCCTACAAACTATATAAAAGTATGCCAGACTTGTTCGGGTACGTACTGGCCGGCGTTTTCGCGAACTGGCGGAAGAATGGGTTCATTCCCAGATCTGTGCGCCGGGGAGTGGTGGCGCTGATCAGGAAGGACCCGAGCAAGGGGGATAGAATAGATAACTTCAGGCCCATCACCCTGCTGAATGCAGAGGTGAAGATTTTGGCCAAGGTGTTAGCGAAAAGGTTGACGCGTGTCGCGGATGGCCTAATCGGGAAAGCACAAACTTGTGCGGTCCCCGGAAGGACCATTCAGGATAATCTTCACCTTATACGTTACACCGTAGAAGGGTTCGGGAACAATTCTGGCAAAGGTGGGGCACTGGTTCATTTAAACCAGAGTAAAGCTTTCGATAAAGTGAACCATCGGTACCTGGTGTCTGTGCTTGCACAGTTCGGTCTAGGCATTGGTTTTCTCAGGTGGATTATACAGTTGTACGACAACATCGACTCGATCGTTCGGGTGAATGGCTTCCTTTCGAAGCTGTTCCGCATCAAACGGTCAGTTCGTCAAGGGTGTCCGCTCTCCCCGCTTTTATATGTGATGGCTCTCGAGCCATTACTGCGAAAGCTGAATGCCATCCCGACGAATCCAGGAGGTGGAGGATCTGTTACAGCGTATGCAGACGACATCACCATCATCGCGACCAAGGTGGAACTCCTACAGAATGTGGGAGATACCATCAAGGCTTACGAGACGGTGACAGAAGCAAAAATTAATCGGGAAAAGTCAGTCGGCTTGCAACTCGGCACTTGGAGGGAAAAGTCGATGCCTTCGAATAGTATCGTGGGACGCTGGACGGAGGGCCCGGTTAAATTGCTAGGGATCTGGTTTGGTCCAGATCTCCAGATAGAAAAGAACTGGTCTGAGGTGGCGAGCAAGGTGGCTTACGCGGTCGAGACTTGGTCTTGGCGGTGGCTATCCTTGAAAGGGAGGGCGGAGGTGGCCAATGTGTTTATAGCATCGGTCATCACTTACCGCCTGACCGTCGTTCCTTGTCCGGATTCGTGGTTGAACAAGATGGAGAGGCAAATCTTTCGCTTTCTGTGGAAGGGTGCCACTCCTCTTGTAAAACGTTCTATTTGCTGTCAGAAGCCGTTAAAGGGTGGGTTGGGGATGCCTTGGCTGTTGATGCGCAAACATGCGCTGAGGTTGAGGCATCTTTGGCTCTACCTGGATGGTGAACGGGTGTGGTCCCCGCTCGCGAGGCAGATGTTTCCCAGCTTTGCCAGTTTTGGTGGTAGAGAAACCTGGTATCGTCGCAGACTTAGGTCGAGTATGTGGTATTCAGAGTGCCGTAAGGCCCTCTTCCACTTCCGCAAGTCCGGCAATGCCGGTGGCTTTGGTACCACCACAGCTTTTTATAGTAGGTTGGTAGAGGCCGGAAATGACGATGCCCTGGGAAGGATCTTGGGTCTCGATAATAATCAGTTAGACAGCCTGTTCCAAAGGACATTCGGACCGAGGACGCTGAATAACTTTCAGAAGTCTTTGGCCTGGCAATGTTACAGAGGAGCCTTACCCGTTCGGGATAAGCTCACAAGACATGATCACGGTGGACCATCGAACTGTCCAAGATGCGAGCGGGATGTGGAAACAGTCCTGCACGCTATTGTTCAGTGCCCGGAAATTTCAAACTTGTTTGGAATGTCAGGAATGTCTGGAATATCAGGAATATCTGGAATATCTGGAATGTCTCCCCTTCCTCCCCTTCACATCTCAATTCCCCCTCTCTGGAATGTTCAACATTTCTTCCTCCACTTCCTCTTCTTCACCTCTAAAATCCCCCTCTCAGGAATGTTCAACTTTCCTTCCTCCACTTCACCTCTCAAATCCCGATCTGGAAAGTTCAACATTCCTTCCTACCCTTCCTCCCCTTTACCTCTCAAATCCCCCTCTCTGGAATACTCAACATTCCTTCCTCCCCTTCCTCACTCAAATCCCCCATTCATGAATGTTCAACATTCCTTCCTCCCCTTCACCTCTCATATCCCGCTCTCTGGAATGTTCAACATTGCTTCCTCGCCTTCCTCGCCTTCCTCCCCTTTACCTCTCAAATCACACTCTCTGGAATTTTCAAAATACCTTCCTCCCCTTCACCTCTCAAAACCCCTTTCTGAAATATTCAACATTCCTTCCTCCCTTTCACCTCTCAATTCGCCCGCTCTGGAATGTTCAATATTCCTCCCTCATCTTCATCCCCATCACTTCTCAAATACCCCTCTCTGGAATGTTCAACATTCCTTCCTCCCTTTCCACCCCTTCACCTCTCAAATCCCCCTCTCTGGAATGTTCCACATTCCTTCCTCCTCTTCCTCCCCATTACCTCTCAAATCCCCCTCTCTTGAATGTTCCACATTCCTTCCTGCCCTTCCCCCGCTTCACCTCTCAAATCCCCCTCTCTGGTATGATCAACATTCTTTCCTCCCCTTCCTTTCCTTCACCTCTCAAATCCCCCTCTCCGGAATGTTCAACATTCATTGCTCCCCTTTTCCCCGTTCACCTCTCAATTCATCCTCTCTGGAATGTTCAACATTCCTTCCTCCCCATCCTCCCCTTCACCTTTCAGATCCCCCTCTCTGGAATGTTCAACATTCCTTCTTCCACTTCCTCCCCTTCAACTCTCAAATCCCCCTCTCTGGAATGTTCAACATTCCTTCCTCCCCTTCCTTACGTTCACCGCTAACATCCCCCTCTCTGGAATGTTCAACATTCCTTCCTCCCATTCCACCCTTCACCACTCAAATCCCCCTCTCTGGAATGTTCGTTCAACATTTCTTCCTCCCCTTCATTCCTGACAATCCTGATATTCCAGATATACCCGACATTCCGGAGATTCCTGACATTTCAGTCATTCCCAACATTCCTGACATTCCAGAAATTCCTGACATTCCAGACACTCCGGACATTCCTGATATTCCAGACATTCCTGACATTCCAGACACTCCAGACATTCCAGACATTCCTGACATTCCACACATTTCTTCCTCATCTTCCTCCCTTCACCTCTCAAATCCCTCTCTTTGGAATGTTCCGAATTCCTTCCTCCCCTTCACCTCCCAAATCCTTCTCATTGGAATGTTTAAAATTCCTTCCTCCATTTCCTCCCCTTCACTTCTCAAAAACCCCTTTCTGGAATGTTCACCATTCCTATAACTGCTGTATTTCTAAAGTATTTAAACAGTTTATAGAACGGTTAAAAATTTTCGTTATGCAAATTAGGATCTCCTTCATAGAATTACTGCTGTATTTTTTTAGTATTTAAACGGTTTATAGAACGGTTAAAAATTTTCGGTATGCAAATTAGGGTCTCCTTCATAGAATTACTGCTGTATTTTTTTAGTATTTAAACAGTTTATAGAACGGTTAAAAATTTTCGGTATGCAAATTAGGATCTCCTTCATAGCATAACTTCTCCATTTGGTGGTGCTCCAGCATGGCCGCGGCCTTCGGGCTAAAACATTTTTAAGGATTTAAGGATTTGTTGAGTATTTATACAGTTTATAGAGGGGTTATAAATTTTTGGTATGCAAATTAGGTACACCTTCATAGAATAACTTCTGTATTTGTTGAGTATTTAAACAGTTTATAAAGGGGTTAAAAATTTTCGGTATACAAATTAGGGATTCCTTCATAAAATAACTGCTACATTTGTTGAGCATATATACAGTTTATAGAGTATTAAAAATTTTCGGTATGCAAATTAGAGATTCCTTCATAGTATAACTGCAGCATTTGTTGTGTATATATACAGTTTATAGAGCGGTTAAAAATTTTCGCTATGCAAATTAGAAACTCCTTCATAGAATAACTGCTGCATTTGTTGAGTATTTAAACAGTTTATAGAGCGGTTAAAAATTTTCGATATGAAAATTAGCACTCCTTCATAGAATGAATTTTGCATTTGTTCAGTATTTAAACAGTTTATAGAGGGGTTAAAAATTTTCGGTATGCAAATAAGGGACTTCATAGAATAATTGCTGCATTTGTTGAGTATTTAAACAGTCTATAAAGTGTTAAACATTTTCGGTATTTAAATTAGGTTCTCCTGCATAGAATAACTGCTGAATTTCTTGAGTATATATACAGTTTATAGAGTGCTATGCATTTTCAGTATGCAAATTACGGACTCCTTCATAGGATAACTGCTGTATTTGTTGAGTATTTAAACAGTTTATAGAACGGTTAAAAATTTTCGCTATGCTAATTAGAAACTCCTTCATAGAATAACTGCTGCATTTGTTGAGTATATATACAGTTTCTAGAGTGTTAAAAATTTTCGGTATGAAATTAGGGACTCCTTCATAGAATAACTGCTGTATTTGTTGAGTATATGTAGAGTTTATAGAGAGGTTAAAAATTTTCGGTATGCAAATTAGGGACCCGTTCATAGAATTACTGCTGCCTTTGTTGAGTACTTAAACTGTTTATTGAGAGTTAAACACTTTCGGTTTGCAAATTAGGGATTCCTTCATAGAATAACCTCTGCATTTGTTGAGTATTTAAACAGTTTATAGAGGGTTAAATATTTTCGTTATGCAAATTAGGGTGCCCTTCATAGAATAACTGCTGTATTTGTTGAGTATTTAAACAGTTTATGGAACGGTTAAAAATGTTCGGTATGCAAATTAGGTTCTCCTGCATAGAATAACTTCTGCATTTGTTGAGTATTTAAACAGTTTATAGAGGGGTTAAAAATGTTCGGTATGCAAATTAGGGACTCCTTCATAGAATAACTGCTGCATGTTCCGAGGATTTCCTAACTTCTGGGAAATTTGGTCGAAACATTCTTAGAAAGTTCCGAGGATTTCTAAATACCGGGAAATTTTTGTCGAAATCTTCCTGGAAACTTCTGGGAGTTTTCTAACTTCCGAGAAATTTTGTCGAAAACTTCCTGGAAAGTACCGAGGATTTTCTGATTTCCGAGATATTTGGTGGAAACCTTCTTCAAATGTTCCGAGGATTTTCTAGCTTTCTGGCAATTTGGTCGAAACCTTCCTGGAAATTACCAAAGATTTTCTAACTTCTAGGAGATTTCGTCGATAATTTCCTCGAAAGTTCCGAGGATTTTCTACCTTCCGGTAAATTTCGTCGAAAACTTCCTGGAAAATTCCTGGGATTTTCGAACTTCCGGGAACTTTGATCGAAAACTTCCTGGAAAGTTCCGAGGAGTTCATGACTTCCGGGAAATTTGGTTGAAACGCTCCTGGAATGTTTCGAGAACTTCCCAAATTCCGGGAAATTTGGCCGGAAACTTCCTGGTAAGTTCCAGGGATTTTCTGACTGCCAGGAAATTTTATCGAAAAGTTCCGGTGATTTTTTAAACTTCCTGGAAATTTAGTCGAAAACTTCCTGGAAATTCCGGGATTTTCTAATTTGCGTGAAATTTTGTCGACAACATCTTGGAAAGTTCCGAGGATTGTCAGACTCCCGAGAAATTTGGTCGAAAACTTCCTCAAAGGTTCCGATGATTTCCTGACTTCCGAAATATATGAACGAAAATTTCCTGGAATGATCCGAGGATTTCCTACTTCCGTGAAATTTGGGAGAAAACTACCTGGATAGTTCCGGAGACTTTCTAACTTCCGTGAAATTTCGTCGAAATCTTCCGGGAAAGTTCCGGTGATTTTGTAACTTCTTGGAAATCTGGTCGAAAACTTCCTGGAAATTGGTTGGGTTTTCTAACTTGTGTGAAATTTGGTCGAAAACCTCCTGGAATGTTCCGAGGATTTTCTAACTTTGGGGAAATTTGGTTAAAAACTTCCAGGAATGTTCCGATGATTTCCTGACTTCCGGGATATTTGATCGAAAATTCGTAATTTCCAGGTAGTTTACGATCCATCTTCCAGGTAGTTGGGGAACCCCCGGAACTTTCCATGAAATCATCGGAACTTTCCAGGAAGTTGGGGATCCCTGGAACTTTCCATGAAATCCACGGAACTTTTCAGGAAGGTTCCGAATAATTTTCCAGGATGTTGAGAAAACCCCGGAACTTTCAATGAAACCATCGGAGCTTTCCATGAAGTTTCCGACAAAATTTCCAGGAAGTTGGGGAATCCCCGGAAGTTTCCGACCAAAATTTCAGGATGTTGATGTATCCCGGAACTTTCCAGGAAGTTTCCGACAAACTTTCCAGTAAGTTAGGTAATCTCCGGATCTTTCCATGAAATCCTCGGAAACTTCTTGGAATTTTCCAGGAACTTTCCATGAAATCCTGGGATTTTGTGTCTCGGAGCTGAGATTAGTTGAATCACTTGTGCTTATCTTTCTCTTGATATAGATATTTTTTCAGATATATATACTGCAACTGTTTTTCCGTGGTGAGATTTTCACACTAACAGTATGAGTTGAATCTGTGAAGTTGGTGTGTACATGTCTGAAGTGGACGATGGTGATGGTGACTCGAAGTTGCTACAATGATGGTGACGACGGCGGCGGAGATAGAAATTGGTTTTCTGTTGCGGGTGTACATTAGCGTCGTCGTGGCTGATCGTCTGTCGCTGTGACTGGACATGTTGAGTAGCTCTGTGGTCAGAGGTTAGCCCTTATAAGGACTGGAACCAAAGACGCAAGTATACTGAAAACACTCCCTTATATACAAGTAAGGTGGCTCAACAGAGCCTAAGAAAGGCCGTGATTGGTTGGCTTTGGCCAGTGGCGCGAAATAAGTAGAGACAAATCGCGCTTAGATGCCAACCAATCAATAGTGGACACAACAACGTTAAACTAGCCAAAGATGTTTGTAATCTCAAACGAGATCATTCTTAATATTTCTCTCAAACGGTGAAGATAGCAATGAAGAAAACAATATTGCTACAGATAGCCTCTTGCCAGACGTTTTGTCTACGACAAAACGACGATAAGATTGAAGCAAAGATGATATTCGAATGGTTGGTCAATTCAACTGGCACAAAGTCACCTATGTGAAATTTTCGAGGGAACATAAAATGGCTGCGTGTTTGAAAACGGAGGGTCGCCAGTGTAAGAAATATGATCGCACGTGGTCGCATTCCTAACGAATGTAGATAAGCCATTAGTACAATTTTACACAATGCAGTGCCAATAGAATATAGATGAATTGACAACAAGCTGTACCACCGTTTGAGGGATAGATATTATTTTATTTACAATGGTGTTAATGTTAGAAGTTTGTAAGTGTTAGCACGTATGTGCGTATGCAACACGTTTTTGTGTCTGTATGTTCGTGTGTGTGTCAGATACAATCAGGGTGAATGCGTGTGGCATAGAAAGGTACAAAGCATAGGGTTAATAATGGAAATTGGTTTACAGTTTGTATGGCGAAGATGTTAGAGGCGACGACGAAGATAGTAGGCTTTCTGTGGTGAATGTACATTAGCGTCGTCGCTAGTTGTAGCAGGAGCAATCGTATATCGCTGGGTTGAGTAACGCTGTGGTCTGAAGTTAGTCCTTACAAGGACTGGAACCAAAGACGCAAGTATACTGAAAACACTCCCTTATATACAAGTAAGGTGGCCCAACAGAGCCTAGGAAATGGGACCTTAACCAAAGGCCGTGATTGGTTGGCTTTGGTCAGTGGCGCGAAATAAGTAGAGACAAATCGCGCTTAGATGCCAACCAATCAAAATAGTGGACAGAACAACGTTAAACTAGCCAAAGATGTTTGCAATCTCAAAGGAGATCATTCTTGATATTTCTCTCAAACGGTGAAGATAGCAATGAAGAAAACAATATTGCTACACATTCGACATAAACATTATAATTGACAAAGAAAGAGTATGTTGTCAAAGCCTCACACGTCAAAACCTACAGGAGAGAATCCATCATATATATATACATTTTGTTTCACCAGGGTTTGCAGGACATCCTCATCAAGCTCTATAGATCTTCCAGGATGAGGCTTGTTTTCTAGGCTGTAGTTTCTGGCTCAGAGTTTCTATGACATTAGCTTACACTTACTGTCCAAACTCCATATACGGCTTTAATATTCCTCACACTTTCTGTTGCACCGAATATCCTCCTTTGCCACTTCCAGTATAGCTTTGAATAAATAACTGTTAAAATTGAACTGCACTCTTCAAAACTTGCACTAAGAATAAGTACAAGGTAAAATTACTGCCTGCTTTTACAGCAAGTTGATGCAAGTAGTTTATACCATCCTTCTCCAACTTTTAGTTCATGCAATTGAAAAATCTGCATTATTTATGTGATGACCCAATATGTATATGTATGTATGTATGTATGTATATATCATCATCATCATCATCATCATTTAGCATCCGCTTTCAATGCTAGCATGGGTTGGACGGTTCAACTGGGGTCTGTGAAGCCAGAAGGCTGCATCAGGCCCAGTCTGATCTGGCAGTGTTTCTACGGCTGGATGCCCTTCCTAACGCCAACCACTCTGTAAGTGTAGTGGGTGCTTTTTACGTGCCACCCACACATGTGCCAGACAGAGCTGGCAAACGGCCACGAACGGATGGTGCTTTTTACGTGCCACAGGCACGAGGCCAGTCGGGGCGGCGCTGGCAATGGCCACGAACGGATGGTGGTGCCAGACGAGTCTGGCAAACGGCCACGAACGGATGGTGTTTTTTTTACATGCCACCGGCACGGGGGCCAGGCGGGGCTGGCAACGGCCACAAACAGATGGTGCTTTTTACGTGCCACCGGCATGAGGCCAGTCTGGGCGGCGCTGGCAATGGCTACATTCGGATGGTTCTCTTACGTGCCACTGGCACTGGTAACTCAGCTGCAATTTCCATTGATCGATTTCGATTCTGATCCTCACTTGCCTCAACAGGTCTTCACAAGTAGAGTTTTGTGTCCCAAGAAGGGAAGGTATGCATAAGTGGACTGGCTACATCCCATGTAGAAGGCCACAGGTTATGGTCTCACTTGTCCTGCCGGGTCTTTTCGCGCACAGCATACTTCCAGAGGTCTTGGTCTCTAGTCATTTCCTCAGTGAGACCTAAAGTTCGAAGGTCGTGCTTCACCACCTCGTCCCAGGTTTTCCTGGGTCTGCCTCTTCCCCAGGTTCCCTCAACCGCTAGGGTGTGGCACTTTTTCACACAACTATCTTCATCCATTCTCGCCACATACCCATACCAGCGCAAACGTCTCTCTTGCACACCACAACTGATGCTTCTTAGGTCCAGCTTTTCTTTCAAGGTACTTACACTCTGTCGAGTATGAGTACTGACATTACACATCCATCGGAGCATACTGGCTTCATTTCTTGCGAGCTTACGCATATCCTCAGCAGTCACGGCCCATGTTTCACTGCCATGTAGCATGGCTGTTCGTACACACGCGTCATACAGTCTGCCTTTTACTCTGAGCGAGAGGCCTTTTGTCACCAGCAGAGGTAAGAGCTCTCTGAACTTTGCCCAAGCTATTCTTACTCTAGCAGTTACACTTTCAGCACACCCGCCCCCGCTGCTGACTTGGTCACCTAGGTAACGGAAGCTATCAACTATTTCTAGTTTTTCTCCCTGGAAAGTGACAGAAGTTGGTCTCAGAGCATTTTCAGTGTTTATTGTTCCTGAGCATCTGCCACATACAAAAACCATCTTCCTAGTTAGCCTTCCTTTGACATTGCTGCACCTCTTATGTGTCCATAGCTTACACTTGGTGCACCTTATAGAGTTTCTACCTGCACCTTTTCTACAGATCGAGCAGGGCCATCTACCTGAAGGCGTTTGTGATTTGTCTACCTTCCTACTGATTACGACTTTGGTTTTAGCTAGATTGACTCTAAGGCCCTTCGATTCTATATATATATATATATAGCATTTGTAAAAAAACATAAATCCGAAAGAAGCCCACTCTAAGATGTAGAGCAGTATATATTAAAAATGGGGAAGGCCGGTTTATGAGATTACAGTAGGTTTCCTGTCCATAAAGGGTTTAGCTTTATGGCATATCATCAGATCTCCAAAACCTGTTGGTCCACGACCTCTTAAAAATATGGAAAGAGCAATGCCTCACTACTACTCGAAGGTAACAATTGGAAATTATCTCTCTTTGCTAATGGCTATTGACTTCTGGCAGCCAGAAGTTGATAGCCATTAGTGAAGGGAGATAATCCCCAGAGGCATTTCTCCCTCCATGTTTTTAAGAGGTCATGGGCCAACAGGTTTTTGGGATCTGATGATACACCATAAAGTTAAACCATTTATGGACAGGAAACCTAAGGTAATCCCATAAACTGACCTTCCCCATTTTTAATATACATATACATACATACATATACAGATATATATATATACATACACACACACAATGGTCTTCTTTCAGTTGCTGTCTACAAAATCCACTCACAAAGCTTTGGTCAGCTCAAGGCTATAGTAGAAGACATTTGCCCAAAGTACAACACAGTGGAACTGAACCCAGAATCATGTCATTGGGAAGCAAGTTTCTTCCCATGCAGCCACACCTGTGCCTATATTGATTCAATAAGTTCATTTGCCAAAATAATTCACATTGCTGCATTCCCTGATTTCAAGGTAACCTGGCTCGAGTGGTTACATGCTACTTAACTCACAGCTGGGACCCTGACAAATGCTAGTATTCCAGGTCAGAATAGACATAGGATCAACAGTGGCTAAGAGGATGGTTCCACACTCCTGAAAACCCTAGAACTCCTGGATCCCACTACCGGATGCAGCTTAAAGTAATACCATGGACTATGCTAATGAAGTCTAATAAAATTAAATGTGTCAATAGTTGTCTCAAGTCAGCCAACAAAGATCAAACATTTGCTCCTTTAACTACATCGTATTCAGATTACTCTGTCAAATATAATGCTTATTTATTCACATTTCTAACAATTAATCATTCATTATCTTATAGCTTAGAGATTTTGAAGATTTGATTATTAATTTTTAGAATGACATTGCAAGGCAGGTGTGAGATGCTGGATCTGGCTAGTTTGAACATAAAACAGGTAGAATATTTGGGCTGGATATTGCCAGTTTAAATGCTAATGAGTTAAACTCATCAATAAGCTCCAAGATATTTAATATCTTGAAATTTTTCTCCCACTTTTTTTTTTAAGAGTTGCTAACAAGGTTTTTATTTACTTTCTCCAAGTAAAAGCAGAAGGAAATGGATGATGTTGGGGTTGGACAGGGTGCAGGAGTACAGTGATCTACTTTCAACTCACAGAGAAGGCTGACTTATAGCATTTAATCCTGCCTTCTCAGCCCTTATCATACACCTAGTTCCTAATATCCATTTCCATCCCTGACTACAGGTATTTCAATATATCATTTTTTTTTTGTTTTTTCGTTTCTACATACAGCATTCAGAGTATTACACATTTACTCATTTATGCAGTCATGTCACTGGATCATTTGAGTTATTTCCCTTAGTTCATTTTATATAGGCTCACATGTGCCTGTGTGGTTAAGAATCTTGCTTTCCAATTATGTTGTCTTGGGTTCAGTCCCACTGTGTGGGACCTTTGGCAAGTGTTTTCTGCTGTAGCTCTATACTGACCAAACCCTTGTGAATGGATTTGATAGATGTAAACTGAAAGAAACCAGAGGTATAAATAACTGTATATGTATGCTTGTATGTGCAGGTGTGTGTGTTTGTGTGTGTACCCTTGTTGAGATATTACATTATCATGTTCCTCACCATCATTTTACATCCATTCTCCATGCTGACATAAGGTGTATGGTTTAACAAGAGCTGGCAAGCAGGAGGGTTATGACATGGTTGTAAAGCATCATCAGCATCATCATCATACAAGCAAGGCTGTTCATTTCTAGTCTTTTGTGAAAAACTTTTCTAGGCATGAGGAAATATTACCTTGCTTGGAAACAGGTGAGGGGTTGTTACAGGAAAGGCATCCAGCAATAGAAAAATCAGCCTCAACAAATTCTTTTCAAGTCATGCAAGCATGGAAAAGTGGATACTCTTTACTCTTTTACTTGTTTCAGTCATTTGACTGTGGCCATGCTGGAGCACCGCCTTTAGTCGAGCAAATCAACCCCAGGACTTATTCTTCGTAAGCCTAGTACTTACTATATTGGTCTCTTTTGCTGAACCGCTAAGTTACGGGGATGCAAACACACCAGCATCAGTTGTCAAGCGATGTTGAGGGGACAAATACAGACACACAAACATATATACACACACACACACACACATATATATATATATATACATACATTATATACAACAGGCTTCTTACAGTTTCCATCTACCAAATCCACTCACAAGGCTTTGGTCAGCCTGAGGCTATAGTAGAAGACACTTGCCCAAGGTGCCATGCAGTGGGACTGAACCCGGAACCATGTGGTTCATAAGCAAGCTACTTACCACACAGCCACTCCTACACCTATGTTAAATGATAATGATAATGTTCTTGATGATTATGATGATATACAGTCTACTCATCTGTTACGAGCCAACAAGGGGGGCACTAAGATGTTATTAGTACCTGCAAGAAATAGCAGCTAAATCTCCCTCAAATCACGCCTAACTGTCTTGAAAAAAAAAAATCAGGAATTGGATAATGTAATAGTAGATACTTTTGTTTTTCTGGCTTGGGTTGATACCTCCTCGGTTCTGGAGCCAGCAGGATTATCTAGAAGTGATGTGTGAAGAGACCAGATGGTCTTACCCTTTGTCTCTGGTCTGGGTAAGAGGTATGTGCCCTATCTGGAATGTCACAATCTGTGACTCTTTTGCTCCCTCCCACATCCTGGATGCTGCATTAAATGGGAGGGTTACTGCTTCCATAGCTGAATGGAACAAAATCATTAAGTATCGGGACTTGTCAGTGAACTATTTCTTCCAACCTGTGAAGTGTGAGATGTTTGGAAGGGCTGGGCTGCTAATGGCAATGTTCTTGTCATTGCCTTACTGATGCCCATGTCAGGTGATGCCCATGAGGCTACCTAGCTGTTTCAACACCTTACCCTAGCCATTGCCTGCAGTAATGCCATGAGTGTGTTGGCTTGCTGCAGTAGGTTTCATTGAAACTTGTGATGTGTGACCAATTGAAGCATTTGGGTTGAATTGATGTTTTTTTTCTTTCTTTTTCTTTCATTCTTCTTTTTCCTTCTTTTTGTCCTTTTTTTCTTTCTTCACTCACGTTTGCATTTCCTTCGGTCTTGGATTTGTATTTAACGTGGTTTTGAATTATATATGTATCATATGCATACGTGTTACATATGTACATACATTATCATTAAAAAAAAAGTAATGAGTTAGTCACACAGTGCCAGCTTAATCAAGGCTGGCACTGAGCTAGAAAAAAAAATCAACTTCTCTTTTTAACATTTAAATGAATGGATCAATAAATTTAATATTGATTAATGATTGGTTACTCAGTCATCTTTTTAATAAGATAAAATATTATCGATTGAATCAATTATTCAGTTATTCTATCAATCCTGAGGAAAGAAAGGTAAAGCTGGCCCCAAAGGGATTTGAACTTGGAATACAAAAGAATGACATTTAATACCACAAGGAATTTAGTGCTGTGCCTAATAATTATTTTTTAAATCTTTACTTTTCTAGCCCGTGGGTAAGCCTCTAGACAGTTACTCGACCTGCTAGAAGTGGTAGCTAAATTCTCTCAAATCGCATCCTAAAGCCCAGAAAAAGAGGGGAAATGTTGGTCAAAGTGATCCTAGAATATAAAAACAACTACAAAACACCGAAATAGTCGCTGCTGGAACTCATTTGATCAATTGTCTGCTCGGTCAGAGCTGGCTTGGGCCTCAAGGAAAAATATGTGGGGGTAGTATCACTCGATCTGCTACAAATAACAGTTGAACTCTTCCCAAATCACGCAACGTTATCTTAAAAAGAAAGTTGTAAATTCACTGTCAAATAAATAAATAAATAAATAAATAAATAAATAAAAGACGGATCGTCACAATTTGAATATTTTCGATCATATTATGTGTTGGATCAATACTTGGGGTTAAATAACTCCCTATCTTGTAACGACTGATTTTGTTTTGTTTTATTAATTACTTAAAAAAAAAATGCTACGATATACGAAAGAAAATGTTATCGATTGAATCGATACAGTTTACAAATGTTACTTATTTATGGCGACCTTGGAGAGATGAATGACAAATTGGCCATTGACGGGGTATGAACTCAGAGTATAAAGGGATGTAACTAAATACTACAATGCATTTCGTCTGACGCTTTACTACCTCTGTCATTCATTAACGCTAACGTCAGTTATTGATACACACGTCAAAGTATTTTACAATTCCACCTTCTTTCTCTATACATCAAAACTAACTGGACGAATAAATAGAAAAATTCAATAAACTGCTATTAAATTAAACTTCTACTCTCTAACATGTGACTTGAAATCCCGTCGAGTTCAACTTTGCTTTTCATCCTTTTAGGGCGGGGTTGATAACATAAAATACCACTCAAGTACAAGAATCAATTCTTATAATACATTCTAGATATGAATGGAATTGATAATAGTAATATAGAACACATTTTATCTGTTGTGATGGTTTTGTTTTTAGTCGAAGATTCAAGTAGCCTTTATTGATTTTTACGACAATACTTTCTATTTTTCAAGATAATTACAACGGCTGTTATGGTTAATAAAGAAATCATCATCATTATCATTATTATTATTCAGAAATTCAGTTATGTTTAAAGGGTTTTTAACCACTTTTTAACATTTTGTCAACGTATCGTTTCATAACAAACTAAAATGCCATTATTTTCGCAAGCAGAAGATTTCTTGTTATTTAGTTATACCTCCTTGTTTGTTGACAATTTGTTTTGAACGGAAGGACTACATCTCGTGATTGTCACAAGCTGTCCTGATCTGATAAGACCCTACCGTAGAAACAACATCTGCCTCACAGTATTACTATTTCAGTTAATTCCACAAGTATCACACACGCACGCACACACACACGTATATTTTTTATTTATAATATTTAAATACATTAAATTAATGTTCATGCACGCTCTCATATTCGTATATGTGTGTGCGTAGCAGTTCTCGTATTTTTTAAAATTTCTTTTCGTTTGTATGTTTTGTATTTATGTTATAGAACCTAGAACAGCTAAAGGAAAATGTAATTAAAAACAAATATTTCTCACGAAGATTTAAAATAAAAATAAAAATATTGCTACACCTTCATATTGTTATGCATACATAAAAAAAAATTATAGGTGTAGTCTAAAAGACTTTTAACTCCGCATAAATATATAAATACAATTAAGTGATAACTATTTCTGATTGTGTATGTGCGTATTTATATAGAGGAAACTGATAGTTTCGTTTCGTAATTTTGGAATCTACTTTAATAAACAAAATTGGAATGGAAAATAGGAAGAATAAAGTATCCGACAATTTCTCGATTGTTCTTTATACAAATAAATTTATATACATAAATATATATGTATACTTAATCATGTAAAAGCATATTTATATCCGTTTCGTTTCGCCTTTCCAATCCACTTTATTGGAAAAACCACCGTCTGCTTTCTCTTTGTGATTGATAGTGTGAGTGAGTGCGTGCGTGTGTGTCAAATCAGAAATAGTGTTCGTTCTTTAACACTACGAGCGGTGCTAGTTGCCCTTTCTCGTATGTGTGTATGTCAAAGAGTGGTTTCTTCTTTACAACCGCTCTGATAAATTGCAACTAATGTTTATTTTACAAAGGAAGTATCCACGTTCTGCTTCTTATTAAGATTACACCAGAGGAAGAAGAAGCAGAGGAAGCATAAGCATTGTATTTGAATTACAAAGAAGAAGTCTTACGTACTGCGGCGCCATGGTTGAATCATTGCTGGGACAATGACAGATAACAATGCTGCTTTATCCTCTTCCCGAACCGCAGCAAGAACACTAACAGCCGCCACTGGCACTACGGTTGTAGTTCGTAACACTACTGCAACTATCTGCACTGCTGGTAATACTGGACTTGGGACGTCTGGACCCTGTTCACCCCTAAGACATTTGTCGTCTTCGCCTTCACCTTCACCTACATCAACGAGGCAGAAGGCTACTAAAGAAGGTGCTGATTGCGGCGTTTACAATACAGATCAGCATCGAGAACTACCGCAACAGCTGCAGAAGAAGAAAAAGAAACAGATGCAAACACCAGCGCCTGAGCAAGATGTCTCACTACATAATCACATCCCCCGTCATCGTTCCCAACATCATCAGCATCACCACTCTTCGTCACCTGTTCCCAAGGAAGCGACGGATGCGTCTACTCTTGACTATGTTTCCAGCTGCCCTGCACAGAGTAAAAAATATATCAGTCGAATGTCGTCTCATCATTGCCAACAAGGTAAAGCCTATCATGGCACTGGAGTGACCGACGCGGATGAAATACCCGAACTGGTTCGAAATCCACTTTCGTTTGATTCTCCGACGTCATCTGTGGAGGTTTCCCCGAGGCATACCCCTTCTTCGACTAAACGCATTCTTCCATCAGTTCCATCCTCACCTCACCAACACCGCCCTCATCGTCACCGATCGAACAGTGGACAAAGTAGTCGATCGTCTTCATCATCCCCTTCTCGTCATAATACAGCTGTCTCGGGCAGTCCTCCTGGCAGCGCAAGCGATATTGCTAAAGGAAGTCACAAGAAAATTCTGCCTCCATCTCCCATAGTCATTGATTCTCATGTTCGAAGTACAAGGAAAAAAGTGGATGGAAGTAGTGGCAATGTTAAGTCTGCACCAGTCTTCCCCAGTCCAGCCCCTTTTGTCACCGAACGTTCAATTTCATGTCCATCTCCATCATCTAGTGGACCAGGCAGCCCGGCCCGTGCTACGCCAGCATCACCATATCTGGATACCAGAAGGAAAGATGATATCGTGCTCCCTCCAACCAGGACATCAGCTGCTGCCCGAGCCCGTTCCAATAAGCAATCTTGTAATGTCACATCATCATTATCAACAACAACTACAGCTAACACTACGATTAATACTACCGTTACAAGTAGCAAAAACACCAACTACAAAAATATTGTGGAAGCTGATAAACACAGATCTTATTTACTGTCGGATCAAAAACCTCCGAATGATTTAACTTCCTATACTCGTGGGACCACATCATTCAGTAATGTTGCCGGAGACGGTCTTCCTAAACCGTCTGGGGAGACGAAACACAGATCTTCCTCAAGCGATAAACATAACATAAGTAACATTGATAATAGTTTTATTCAAAACTTTTATAAAACCAACCAAAAACTTGTTCAGTTAAGGGATTCTCAACCCACATATAGGATTTCAAGTAAGCACAGAGTCGGCCACGATATCGCTGCTGATATTCGAAGTGGTTACAACACTAGTCCTATTCTTAGAAGTACCGACACGAGTAGCAATAGAAAACACACAAACTACAGCCACACTCTTGGTAGTAACACCGCGTATACTGATTACAAAGGTAACTACAGTAGTTTTAGTAAAGATAGTGGTTATGGTAGCGCCGGTAACACGAGCGATTATGGAAGTTATTCAAGTAAATCCAGCAGTCACAATAGAGGAAAAGTCAAAAGCCATGACAAGAAAATGAAAGGTTCCAGTGAAGAGGTGTTCTGTGTGGAAGAAAAACCCAACCGCCCTTCTTCCAAAGAACATGTCTACTATACAGCTGACCGACCGAGTCGTAGTAAGATACCTACAAGTAGTGGGAGCAGCCACCGTGCCAGTAGTGTACCTGCCCGACGTTCTATGTCAGTTAGTGAATTTGCAAGTACTTCAATAGACCCCTCGCCTAGTAATGGCCAATCTGAAGGGGAAAACCTTGAAAAAGTCAAATCAAAACTCATGTCTATGTGGAACAATGTAAAATATGGTAAGTTGATTTTTATCTATTTACTTTCAATTTGTTACTGGAAGCTTTATAATATTTATTGGAAACCCTTTTTATCGTGCATCTTAGCATGCTTCTATGAATCGGTTAGAAAAGAGTGAAGAAAACAAGCGGAATATAAAGGTGTTTGGTTTCTGTTGGAGGGCGGTAGTGATTTTGACATTGTTCACGTAAACAACAACAATGTTTTTCAGCGTTACTCTGCCCCTCTATCTCTTTTTCTTTCCGTAAAACATATTAATATGTTCTGGTGTGAAACCAATAGTTGTGTTGTTTGAATGGCTTACACATGTTAACCAGCGCATTGGATTTATTAAGTTTCATTCACTCACAAATAACCGATATCATGCTTTGTGGATGCTTATAGAGACGCGGTTGCGAAATATTCACAAAATTGAGTCACTATAAATCTCTGTGATCCGAACAATTGATTAAATTGTTGGCTTTGCAACCGCCCCCCTTTCGCTATCGACTCCTTAAATGCTAGGCTTGTTGAATGTAAGAAGTTATTCATTCTACGAGTTTATTTGACATATTTTTTTTTATATAATTCTACCATTGGCTTTGTAAACATGCAGCATCGGTTCTAAACCCCGACCAATTCACTTTCTACTCTCTGTCGGCCGCTTCAGTCCTGTTAATGTTTAACACCAGATCAACCCTGAATCAGTAGATGGATGTTTCAGCCATGATCATCATCCCCTCGTGGCATTGTGTATGTAGGACTACATTATGCAATGTGCTCTCCCTTTTTCAAAGTGACGGTGTAATTTGAGGGATGTTTGACTGGTATTTCTAGCAGGTCGAGCAACTACACAGAGATTGTCTTGTTTGGCTTACTGTCATGCACATTGCACTGGCCCCGCATACCTGACAACGAAAGGATTTTTAGAGCAACCAGTTCTGTTGCTACGTCAAAAGACTAATCAAAGTCCACTTATGCTGAGCACTTCGTCTCTCTCTCTTTCTTGTGTGTGTGTTATTTAACAGATAGCTGGTGTGGGGTCATTGCATGCGGAACGGATGTTGTAGTGCAAACATGTCCAACCCATTGACTCATAGCAAGATGAATCTAAAACTGATGATGATGATGAGGTTAAACTTGTAATCCTGTTATTCTTTTACGTACACTTTATATACCCCTCTCACACAAACACCTGCTACTTTGAGTAAACATTATTCTGATAATTGATCTAATTATTTCTCTATAATTTTTAACGCTTCATCGCTCGATTTTGCGCGTAAAAACTAGACTCCATAAAAGAAAACATCTGTCTCATCAAACATAACATTGCATCTCATCATTGGGTGATGAGGTGGCGGAAGTCAAGAGAAATAACTCCTGCTATAAAAGTTGCTAAAAATACCTTGGGATAATGTTAATTATTTTATTTTATTAGCATTTTAGAAGCGGAAATATATATATATATATATTATTTTTGTGCAACCCATATTTATTTATCTTTATGCCATAGTTTATAGATATTTTCGTTACATAGCTTATAGATTTTTTTGTCTTACTCTGACGTTCCCTTTTTTTGTTGTTTTTTTTTTCTTGGCAGTGTGCTGTTGCTTATCTGGCATCTTTCTGTATCACGCTACAAATTATGAAGAGATTTATGTTATAGTATCCATTAGGCTTCTACTCACACCACATTTTCTCCCAACCCTGGTATAGCAGCACAAAACCCCTTATCCTACTGTTTTAATAAAGCGGCCATCAGATAAGGCAACCCGAAGTACACTATTCCAGAAAATAAAATTTGATAGTCGTGACTAGAACGAGTTTGATCGTGGGTTTGCTCGATCAGAGCCAACACGAGAATAAACAACAACAACAACGCCGTTATAGTCCAAGCACAAGTGCTAATGCAGTCTGGCACCACCATTGTTACTGGTTGGAAATAGTACCAACTGCCTTAACTATCCTATCTCCCGATTCTTCAGGTTTTACTCCCTAAGCTCTTTTTAATGTAGCTTTAAGGGAACAGAAGTTAGGAAATCAGGGTTGTTCTCTTAGACTTCACACTAAACCCATTGAGCTGTATGTGTCACGATTTTCTGGTGTATTAGAAACCTATAATCAACATACAAACCTTCCTAGGGTTGCACTATAAAGATGAATCTGGACACCACTATGCTAGTTTTTTTATATATATATATATTTGCAGCATTTTTCTCTTTATATTGTAATTCAAAGAAAGGTGGGGCACATAACCTTTCAATTAATTTTGGAAATTATTAAGAACTCTCATTATCAAAATGGTGTTTGTATCATAACTTAACAAAAGCACCTTACATAAAAGCATGGTAGAAGGTTTTAATTAATATATGACTTTGTATACTAGTATAGAGGGATGATTTCTCGTGGGTTGGTATCAAAGGATTAATGTAGGTTCTGGTGTTTGAAGGGGACAAAATGAGGATAGGCAAGGGACTGGTGGTATGTAAAAAGCACCATTCGAGCGTGGCCATTGCCAGTGCCGCCTGACTGGCTCCCATACCCACTGTACTCTTGGAGTGGTTGGCATTAGGAAGGGCATCCAGCTGTAGAAACCTTGCCAGATCAGATTGGAGCCTGGTGCAGCCTTCTGGCTTGCTAGTCCTCAGTCAAACCATCCAACCCATGCTAGCATGGAAAGCGGATGTTAAACGACAACAATGATGATTCATACTGGTACTGTAATAATTATTGTCATACTGTTTACCATGTACCATTAGACAAATGAGTTTACACCAAGATACATATTTGTATTTTAATAAGTAACTGAAGGCTACTTAACATTAACTGTTAAGGAAAAAGAGATCAATGCTATTCCCCATACATATAACAATGCCAACATGGATTAGCAAACAGTTTGCGCACTGAAATTATAAACAAGGCCATAGGCTCTTGTTCGATTCATTGGTCTGGGGTTGCTTCTGGCTGATGAAACACAAAGGTGTTGAAACACCAGTTGTTCCAAAATCATATATACTATGAATTAAGTGTGTTATGAACCTGTGCATATTCATCATAAAAGAGAAACTGTTTTCCTGTGATGAACACAGCAGTGATTAACATATCACATTGGACAGGTATGTTTTTATATGGCCATGTCCTCACTCCCTTTCCCAGCCGAGAGGTCTTTGTCTTGCAGGTACTAGTGCCATATAAAATGCATTTGTGGTGGTGCCACATAAAATGCACCTGTGCCAGTGACACATAAAAACCATCCATGCCAGTGGTTGGCATTAGGGAAGGCATCCAGCCATAGAAACCAAGCCAAAACAGATAATTGAAGCCTGGACAGCTCTCTGGCTGTCCAGCTCCTGTCAAACCATCCAGTGCATGCCAGCATAAAAAGCAGACATTCAACAACGATGATGATGATGATGAATCTACTGGAACGTATTAAAAATAAATATGCAAGTCGGTTCTCCTGCATGACCACAGTCATATGACTGAAAAACAAATAAAAGAATAAAGTCATCATTTTGTATCTTACTGTTTAATGTACATATGGCAATCTATTAAGTAATAATAATTTCTAACACAGGCACAATACCAGGCACAAAAGGAATGGGAAAGAAACAGTCTATTTTATTGAACATAGTTCTTCACTTGTACTCTCTTTCATCAACCTGTAGAACAATGAAAGGTTAAGTTGACCTCAACTTGATTTTAACTCAGAATGTAAAGAGCTGAAATAAATACTGACTGTCTATATTCTGAGTGCAAATCATACTGAGATCAAATTTATCTTTCATTTTTCCCAGGTTTGATATAATCAAGTACCAGTTAATAGCTGATTCAATCTTCAGTCCACACTGCCTAAAAGGACCATGTACTCTAATTTCACAATGACATTAAATTTATGCTTCAGCAGTACACATACTAAAACTGGAACAATACAGAGAAGACTAGCATGGCCTCTGTGCCAGAATGACATGCAAATTCATGAAGCATTCCATATTTTTAGATGTAGGTGTGGCTGTGTGGTAAGAAGCTTGCTTCCCAACTACATGGTTCTAGGTTCAGTCTCTCTGCATGGCACCTTGGGTGAGTGTCCCCTGCTATAGCCTCAGGCGACCAAAGCCGTGTGAGTAGATTTGGAAGATGGAAACTGAAAGAAGACCATCATGTATATATACATATATGTGTGTATCTGTGTTTGTCAACACTTGACAACCGGTGTTGGTGTGTTTACATCTCTGTAACTTAGCAGTTTAGCAAAAGAGACTGATAGAATAAGTATTGGCTTTAACAAAAAATATGAACTGGGGTTGATTTATTTGACTCAAAATTCTTCAAGGCAGTGCTCCAGTAAGGCCACAATCTAATGACTGAAACAAGTAAAAGCTATATGCATAATATTAATTTACTGATAACCCACACTGTATTGTTACTGTAGTAACCATAACCAATATTCAATACCTTATCTGCTTGGTAATCTTGCAACTAGCTTTAGTAACTTGATCAAAGACTTTCAATGTGACAATCCCATTTTGCTTTCAGGAATAATGTAGCTTGATCTACACAATTCAATGTGTCCTTCTTATTTTTCTTGAAGCAGTAGGATGTCATTTGAAGGAATTTTACTGTTGCTTCTAGCTGGTCAAATAACTACATATATGTTCTTCTTGCTGATCTTAGTATGAGTAAGAAGTAGAGTTGTATCAGAGTACTTTAGTGTATATCTGTAATACACATTTCAAATATTTGTAATATAATTCATCATGACTTGTAAGATATATAGAAATATATATATATATACATATATATTTATTATATTTATATATACATATATATATATATATATGTATATATATGAATGAGTAACAGTAGAGGTACAGGTGGCAATCCATTATGGCTGTTTTTAACGACTTCTTTAATTGATTAATGGAAACATTACATGGATTGACACCTGTACCTCTACTTTTACTCATTCATATTTTATTCACCTGTCTTGGAATTTGCCCTTTGTAAATATTATGGACTGTATATTTAATATAATGTGTATGTCTGAATAACTCAAGAGCAGATCTATTTATTCAGCCGAGTCTAATTGTCTACATACACTGCATGAATATCATTCGGTTGGTACTTCTGTACCTAGTTTGATATTTACATAATATTGTGTATGTATATTATTCCAATCTAACAAGGTGCCTCAATTTAAGTACCTGATTCAACTGAATCTTACTCATACATACATACATACATACATACATACATACGTAAGTATTACGTATGCATGATGGCAGTTTTGCTTCATGTCTGAAGATCACAAGGAAGAGTGGCATGCCCTCAAGTGGCTATCTAAACCTATCTTTGATGCTGCAAGGCTTTTTTTCTTCTGCTTGCACTTAATAGTTTTAAAAGGAGAGTCAGTCCATGCAATCTGATCTCATTCTTTAGACTTAGAGGTCTAACCAGTGTGGTTCAGTGGGCTAAGGCAGCTGCAGTAACCAGTAAACTGTCCGTTTTACATTGGAATAGCCTTTTTCTTTAGTGAATTGCTTTATAGGACTGGAGAGCTCCTTCTACTCTGGAGTTGCCCACCAGAAGGGTGTCAAAGAGGGCACCAGACTATCTGAAAGACTCCACCCCTTGACTTGCTGTCAAGATTGATTCCTTTAACCTTTTCCCTTTCCCAAGGCACTCACAAGGCAATGAGGGTTCATTCTAAGAGCTTCTTCCATAACATGCTAATTAGCCCATAGTTGGAACCCTACTCCGGGTCAGCATAGAATTAGGAACAATAGTTGCTAAGAAGTGGTTCCACACTCTTCAAAATCTTGGAACTCCTAAACTAGGGCCCCATTATGAGATGCAGTTTAATGTCATAGCCAGGACAAACATTACTTGGAAACTACTATAGTTAAACATCCTACAAATCATGATGTCCTTCTATGTATCTACAATTTATACCTCATGAATTCCTTGTCTAAATTTTCATTACAAGCACCAACCTTAAAAAGATGAACAAATTATGTATAACATTTATTTGTATTGAATATAGACTGTTTTTCATGAAACAGAAAAGTGATCAGGTGATTTCCACAATGTGGTGCATTTTTACAGCCTACACCAGTAAAATGCAATGGTCATTTTCAAATTGCTTTTACTATCATTTAGGATGTGTTGCATCTTTTCAATGTATTTTATACATTAATAAAAAAAAAAAAAAAGAACTCTGACTGAACACCTGTTTTTTCCTTATATCATGATACTAAAAGAAAGTCATTGTACAGTGTACATCAGATTTTTTTTCCAAGATTTCATTGCTAGTAATTATAAATGCACATCATACATTAACACATACTATCATTATCAATTTTATGTCTACAATTCCATGTTGGCATGGGTTGGATGAGACTTATTGAAGTAGTATTTTATGGCCAAATGTTCTTCCTGATGCCAACCATTTTTTTTTTTTTGGCTTTTTTTAAGATGGTGGGGTGTCATTTGAGGAACATTTGGTCACTGTCTGTAACCAGTTGATTGACCACATAGAAGCCTCTTTATTGGCTAAAGGTGTTAGTATGTTGAACTAGTAACTTTAGTGACCATATAATCTCTTTGTTGGCTAAAGTTGTTAGTATATTGGACTCTTAGGTTTAATGAACGCATAGAAGTCACTTTTATTGTCTAAAGGTTTTAGTATATTTATTGGTTTAGAGTACATTTTATTCAGAATATGAAAAGGAATATATTTTACTAAAGAAAAACAAAAACAAAAAAAAAGGTGGGGAGAAAGGAAAAAATATCAATGCAGCACCAAGTGTTTCAGTTGGTCATACACTACAAGGTTCAATGGAATCTACTGAAGCAAGCCAGCACAGGTGATGGCAAGGCTATATTTGATAGGTAAAATTGTATCATCAGTGGCATTTAACTCTAACAGGTTTGTTATGCTAAATAAACTAACAATCAAATACTTGGGTCAATGTAATCAACTCTTAGTGTCTTCTTGTCTTCTTCAAACCAGAGAGTATCTTAATGCTACTTGTACATTAAAGGTAGATCGTGCAAACTTCAACAACCAGAGTATTCTTGTGAGTTGAAGTGATTACAGAAATTATTAGCTTTGAAAGCCATACTGATGTGAAAATGGCACACTAACAGGATATGTGGTACATTTTTCACTATCTGATGGAGTCAGTAGAAGTAGAGGCTCATTATATCCTGTAGCTATAAATTTGTCTCTTAAATGGGTACAGCTCACTGCTGTAAAGAGTAGGAGCACTCTGTCGGTTACAATAACAAGGTTCAACAGAACAGCTTGCTCATGAAATTAATGTGCAAGTGGGTGAGCACTTCACAGACATGTGTACCCTTAGCGTAGTTCGCAAGGAGATTCAGCGTGACACAGAGTGTGATAAGGCTGGCCCTTTTAAAATACAGGTACTACTCATTTTTTGACAGCTGAGTGGACTGGATCAATGTGAAATAAAGTGTTCTGCTCAAGGACGCAACACGTTGCCGGGAATCGAACTCGCAACCTTACGATCATGAGCCGAATGCCCTAACCACTAACCCACATGCCTTCACTATAAAGAGTAGGAGCACCCTATAATTATGAATGTTTAGTTTAGCTTGACAGGTTGTGTGTAAATCCTATAATGGATTTGGTAACAGCAACAGGAAACCACTTCAGTTTATTCTTGGAGAATTCTGTGTAATGTTGAAATCCAAAAACCATTCAGATTTAATACCCTATCTATATACCATCACCCCGAAAATAAAATCTATTTCCAGTGATATTTCCTGATTCCATCTACTAGTATGCAGTAGTTCAAATTAGCTGTTAATTGCATTCACTTTTCTCAAGTAATCCAGTCTCCCAGTCTATTAGGTCATTAAAAGACCATGAGCACCACCCAACGTCTTCTTTTGGACTCAGAAAAAAAAAAAAAAAGAAGGAAAGAAAGAGACAAGGGAAGCTCTGCTACTCTTATTGCATATATACTCCCCCATTCACAAAAATCCTGTTCAGCTATTGTTGAGTCACCAAACAATATGAATATTATGTTTCTTTATTTTTTATTCTGGCTAGGATATTTTTGTGTTCTTGGAGCAGATGTTTCTGCTCTAACTGCAATTCAGAATTGATTAAAGATGTTGAGGAATCATTCAACTGTAGTTTTTGTTTTATCAGACATTTAAGCAGGATGGAGAATTAGAGGCTTCTGTTGTCTGCCCCCACCTTCCACCATCATCATCATCATCATTATTTTGCCATGACTCTCCCGTAGACTTTACATTTCTGTGAGATGTAGAGCCTGAATTGATGACACTCCTGCATTTTCATCCATTGGTGTTTCTGTATTTATCTTTTATCAGTGAGTCTCCAAGGAGGAATTGTCCATTATTAATAATAAAGAAATCTCACTGAATGTTTTATTGAAAACATGTTATTTGACATAGTGCTCGCTACACTAGATTTTTGGTTTTTTACACTGATTTTAAATTGTTCTTCTGCCAGATAAAATACAGGATTCGGTGCCTAAATTAAAGACAACACAGTATTGTTGTGTTCTTTTAGACTTAGAAATGACAATAGGAAACTTTTTCAAAACCCTAGTTGCTATTCATCTTATGATGTTTGGTTCTGATTACAGACTATAATATAACTAGCTTGCATGTGTATTTTATTAAATTCATCCTATACAAGCATCTAGTCTAAATGGTTGTCTTAGATGGTTAGAAGGAATTTTACAACAAGACTATGAGATTTGTTTTGCTGTTATTTCAAAAGTAGCTTGTGATTAAATCATTGATCTCAGACTGGATTATCAGCACATTATTTGATAGTTCATGTATGTGTGTAGTTTATTGCATGCATCAAAATTGGCTTAACCTGTCATTCTTTCTGGGTTTGTTGGCATTCTCTTTTACTCATGTCAGCCAGTTGCTGTGAGATCACGCAGAGTTACTACTGTCAAAGCTACTACAGCCTTCATTCTGTAGTTGGTATTTGGTGAATGAAAGATTTTAATACTGCTATTCATGTGTGTCTCATGCTGTGTTATCGGTCTGTCTAGGATGTTACTTAGCACCTTATGTCTCTGTATAAATAAATATCTTTATTTAAGCAACAGATTAGTTCAATTGTATGACTTTTATATTCTCATCATCATCATTGTTTAACGTCCATTTTCCATGCTAGCATGGGTTGGATGGTTCGACCAGGATCTGGGAAGCCAGAAGGCTGCACCAGGCTCCAGTCTGATCTGGCAGTGTTTCTACAGCTGGATGCCCTTCCTAACACCAACCACTCCGTGAGTGTAGTGGGTGCTTTTTACATGCCACCGGCACAGGTGCCAGGCGAGGCTGGCAACGGCCATGATTTGATTGGTGCTTTTTACGTGCCACCAGCATGGAAGGCAGTCAAGGCGACGCTGGCATTGGCCACGTTCGGATGGTGCTTTTTACGTGCCACCGGCATGGAAGCCAGTCAAGGTGGCACTGGCATCGGCCACGTTCGGATGGTGCTTTTTACGTGCCACTGGCACAGGGATCACAACTACAATTTCCATTGATTTTTGATGTTGGTGTACTTGACTCAATAGGTCAAACTTGACTCAATAGGTCATCTTGACTCAATAGGTCACTTGACTCAATCTGTAACAGAATGTAGAAAAGGTTTGAGTTTCAGACTAAGCCCTCTGTAACATTTTGTTTCTAAGAATTTCTTCAGATTCCTACATTTCAAACAATTGTAATTACCTTCAGTAATTACAAGCATGCATAAAGAAATATAAATTGGTGTTTCTAAAATTTATAATTTCATTGAAAAGATTGACTTCAGAATATAATTAAATTAACAAAAATATGCTCTGGAATAATGATTTTCTCTCAAATGATGTACTTCTTTTGGAAGGCTGCAAGTCCTTCACCTATGTTATAGCATATTGATGAATGAGTTTCTGTCAATCAATCAGATGGCCTTCTTTTAGATGTAGTTTAGGATCCCTGTATATGTAGCAGAAATATCATGCCCAGATGTGGAAGCAATAGTCTGTTGTGGGTCTTAAGGTTTGTAGAGAGAACAGAAATTGATTAGTATTTTCTAGCTCTAAAAAAGAATTTTAGTCTTTGTAATGGAGTTTCATTATGTTGGGTTGCCATGAAAAATCATCACAGATTAAAATCATCACCCAATTATTTGTTGTATCTGGGACGAGGTGGTGAAGAACGACCTTCGCGCTTTAGGTCTCACCGAGGAAATGACCAGAGACCGAGACCTTTGGAAGTATGCTGTGCGCGAGAAGACCCGGCAGGACACGTGAGGCCATAACCTATGGCCCCTGCCTGGGACGTAGTCAGTCCACCTGTGCATACCTTTCTTCTTGGGACACATAACTCTACTTGTGAAGACCTGTTGAGGCAAGTGAAAATCAAATCAAATCAAAATCGATGAACATCAATGGAATTTGTAGTTTTGTGGTACCAGTGCCGGTGGCACATAAGAAAACCATCCGAATGTGGCCGTAGCCAGTACCGCATCGACTGGCCTCCGTGCTGGTGGCACGTAACAAACACCATCCGATCGTGGCCGTGCCAGCCTTGTCTGGCACCTGTGTCCGTGGCGCATAAAAAAACACCATCCGAGCGTGGCCGTTCGCCAGCCTCGTCTGACACCTGTGTCGGTGGCACATAAAAAGCACCCACTACACTCACGGAGTGGTTGGCGTTAGGAAGGGCATCCAACTGTAGAAACACTGCCAGATCTGACTGGCCTGGTGCAGCCTTCGGGCTTCCCAGACCCCAGTTGAACCGTCCAACCCATGCTAGCATGGAAAACGGCCGTTAAACGATGATGATGATGATCTTTCAGCATTTTAATTTAATATACCAGATTATTAGTGTATGAAAATAGAACTGTCCAAAAATTAAATAATTCATTAGTTTTCTAGACAAGAGAATGTAAGTTGATGTCTCAGTGGAATGTTATTTGAGGTTATTTGTATGTGCTTATACACAATATATCAGATGATGTGATATACTAAATACTAAATCAATTCCTAGCCAATTGTGTGGTATCAAAGAGATGGAAAATAGCTGTTGCCATCAGTTAATATTCAATAGTTAGCAACATTTCATCCATCTTTACGTTCTGAGTTCAAATTCCACTGAGATCAACTTTGTCATTCACCCTTTTGTGGTCAATAAAATAAGTACCAATTGATGTAATTGACTTACCCCACCCCAAAATTGTGCCAAAATTTGAAACCAATATTATTTTTATTTTATCAGTATTGGAAGGTATTTCTGAACTTGTTTGTCCTAACCTCAATAGAAAACCATATCCTTCACTATACTTGTTGAAATAGTGATGAATGAATCTATATGGAAATATATAAGATTACTGGAGCATGAAAACAGAACTGTTCAAAAATTAAATAATTCATTTTCTTGTGCAAGAGAATGCTAGTAGATGTCTCAGTAGGATGTAATCTGAGGTTATGTGTTTGTCTTTGTACTCAACATATCAGAAGATATGATATACTAAATCAGTTCCTAGCCAAAAATTGGAGTTTGACCATTTTTTATGTCTCTGACAATGACTTTTAAATGTTTCTGTCTCATCCACTTTATAGACAACATACTGGAGTATGACTATAATTGATATATGAATGGGTAAGGACAGTGAGCTGGCAGAAACATTAGCTCACTGGGCCAAATGCTAAGTGGCATTTTGTCCGTCTTTATGTTCTGAGTTCAAATTTTGCCACAGTCGACTTTCATCCTTTTGGGGTTGATAAAATAAGTACCAGTTCAGCACTGGGGGTCAGTGTAATCAACTAAACTCTTCTTCTCTCGAAATTGCTGGCTTTGTGCTAGAAATTAAAACCAGTATATGAATGGATGTTGGTATAACTGTATGGTAAAGAGTTCACATCATAATCATATTGTTTTGAGTTCAGTCTGACACTTGGGCAGGTGTCTTGGGTCCACCAATGCCTTGCGACTAAAATAGGTAGAAAGAAACTGTATGGAAGCCTGTTTTATGTATATCATCATTATCATTTTAACATCCACTTTACTATATTTGCATGGATTGAACAGTATTCACTGAAACAGAATCTCTGCAGTTGGATGCTCTTCATGTTGTTAATGCACACCTGTTTCCAAGCAAAGCAATATTTCTCCATGGCCAGACATGTTTTCATGGCAGATTACAAAAGAACGATACCTCTTGTATGACAGTGACACTTATTTACAACTATTACATACTATCAAAACAAAGAAACACAAATATACATGCTGACATTTGCATGTGCATGACAAACACTCACACAAGACAGCTTAACAGGCTCCTTTCAGCTTCTGCCTACCAAATCCAGTAACATGGTTTGGGTTGGCCCAAACTAGAGTAGAAAACACTTGCCCAAGGTGAGGCACTATGGAACCAACCATGTGGTCGTAAGTTTGCTTCCTAGCTATGTTATATGCATATATGTGTGTGTTTGTGAATTTCTGCTTCCCATGTGACCATTTGAGGAAATAATTATGACATGTTTACATCTCCTGTAAACAGTGCATCCTGTAGCTCTGTGCTTTCAAAGCTAAGTGAAATAATAAAAATCCCTTACCTGAAAAACAGGTAAGAGCAAAGCCTCTAGGCTGTAAAATATTGCCTCAAATAAGTATGTCTAACCCATGCCAGTATGGAAAAACAGACATAAATGAGTAATGAAAGAATCAGTAAGATACTTCTATGTATTCACTTACCCATCTAGAAATAGCAGCCAAACCTTTCTCGAATTACACCTAACCATCTTGAATAAGGAAAGGGCGTATTGGACAATGTAATCCTTGATATACAATAAAAGACAAGATGATTGGAGCTGAAATAGCTTTAAGCAAACATTTGTTAAATCAAAGCTGTTTTGGAAATAAACAAGAACAACCAAAATGAATCTTGACTAGGTATGCACTCTTAAATGCCAGCTTATCAATTATAGATTATGCTTAACAAAACAGTACCACACACATGCTTGCACGTGCGCATGGAACACTGCTATGCAATATTTATATTGAAATCCTCCCAGAGTTGATTTGCCTTTCATTTTTTGTGGATCAAATAACTAGCTGACCACCATGGATATAGACATGGCTGTATCATTAAGATGTTAGCTTCAAAACCACATGGTTTTCGGTCCAATCACTCTGTATGGTGCCTTGGAAAAGAGTCTTCTACTATAACTTCAAAATTCAATACATGAAACTACACAAAAGTGGATCTTTTACTCTCTTTCTCTCTCCCTCTCTCTCATATACATACACACATGCACATCAGAGTGGCTAATGCAGCCATGAGGTTTATTGTAGACATATGAGTCTTGATTCGAGTAAAAAAGCTAAAAACTTTTAATCCATCACTTGGTTTCGCACCACAATCACCTGAAACTTTTGAGTGCTTTTAATAGGATCCATTCTGTTAGAAGCATTCAGGCTGGGTCCTCAGTTTTAGAATATCTTCCTCTCTTCCTCCTACCAGTTTCATGGGTCCTGTAAAGGGTCATAGGCACTGCCCCTTCCATTCAAATAAAAAGAATTAAAAAAAAGAACTATGTGTGTGTGTGTACAAGTATGTTTATCTTTCAGAGAGGATGTAAATATCAGCAAAAAAAGTAAAACAAATGATGCTCATTGAATGAAGTCCTTTGCAATATTTGTTCTGCACTGAGTTACTGATACCTGCCACAGTTACTGTCATAAGTGCAGTGAACAACCTGTAGCCATCAATGCTCTTGTTTAATTACAACATAAAAATAGATTGTTATTGAATTAAAATCAACAAACTTGATATTTCTAGTCCAATTTTTTATTCATATTTTTGTGTCTTCCACTCATTTTCCCATTCTTCTCTTTCATCTGTTTACCCTGAGATATTGGCTCCTTCTACATTCTCTGGGTTCCTCCTCCTTTGCTTACTGCTAACCCTCCCTTACACTTCTCTCTCACAGCTCTTCCACTTTGCTTTACAAATAATTCCTTCAATTCCTTCTCTCCCTTTCTTTGTCTCAGATGAAGGTCAAGAGCCTATAACATCAGATCCTTCACTTATCACAGCAATTGAACTTACTGAACTCCCTCCTATAAACTGGTTATTGCTGACATAGACTATCACCAGTTTCCTCTTGTTCTACATTCTACCCTACCACATCTTACCTATTCATTTGTTGGGAAAACAAAATTCTGAACACATGATTTCAAGTTTGGTCCCACATAACATAATTCTGTATACGTTACTGAAGGAGCCTCCATGCTGTCATTTTACCTGTTAGAAATAATACTCAAATTTCCTTCAAACAACACTGCCATCTTAAAGAAAACGGTCAGCCTGAAAACGATAAAATAGTGTAGACTGGGATACACTAGGTCTGAAAAATATGATAGATTGCTTTGTTAGTTTTCTTTTACACACATAGACATATATGGGAAACACACACACACACACACACAAGAGATACATGATGTTTACCTATATGTCAGATATGGTACAGGCACAGACATGGCTGTGTGGTTAAGACGTTCTTTCTCAATCACACGGTTTTGGATACAGTCCCTGTGATTTGCACCTTGGGCATATATCTTTGGTTGGACTCAGGTCAACCAAAGCCTTGTTGGTGGACCTGGTGAATGGAAACTGAAGGAAGTCCTTCATATATATGTGTGTGTGTGTGTGTGTGTGTGCATGCATGCATGCATGGGTGAGTGTTTCTGTCTTTTTTTCTTAACAGTGGGCAATAGTTGTAAACAAACATTACTGTTAGGCGCAGGAGTGGCTGTGTGGTAAGTATCTTGCTTACCAACCACATGGTTCCGGGTTCAGTCCCACTGCGTGGCACCTTGGGCGAGTGTCTTCTACTATAGCCTCGGGCTGACCAAAGCCTTGTGAGTGGATTTGGTAGATGGAAACTGAAAGAAGCCCGTCGTATATATGTATATATATGTGTATATATATATGTGCGTGTATGTGTTTGTCTGTGTTTGTCCCCCCAACATCGCTTGACAACCGATGCTGGTGTGTTTACGTCCCCGTAACTTAGCGGTTCGGCAAAAGAGACCGATAGAATAAGTACTAGGCTTACAAAGAATAAGTCCTGGGTTCGATTGTCTCGACTAAAAGGCAGTGCTCCAGCATGGCCGCAGTCAAATGACTGAAACAAGTAAAAGAGTAAAAGAGAGTAAGAGTTATAGATCTGGAGTCTCTTGATACCATTCTTCTGTGAAAGTACTGGTGACCATGAGGAAAAATTACCTTGCATGGAAACACGTGAGGGTTGGTGACAATAAGGGCATCTGGACAATAGAAATTTGCCTGAATGAATTCTGACTGACCCATGCAAACATGGAAAAGCATAAATATTTAAATGGTGATGATGATAGAGATGTGAGAGATTATTCAAAGAGTTCTAATTAACTTATGTGATTATTGTAGTTTGTTGTCATTGTCTTAGAACAAAGTATTTGTTGTTTCATTTGTACTTTATTTATTTATTTTTGTTTTTTTTACCTTTTTATCTTCTGTCACTTATTTCTAATTTTCAAAATATGGATGTCTGTGTAAATATTTCAAATATTTTTCTTTTAACTATAATTACATAGTTATTTGTTTACTGGTTTCAGCCACTGAACTATGGCCATGCTGGAATACTACCTTTGAGGGTTTTAGTTGTTTATATCAACCTCATTTGTTATTTCAGTCTTGTTCTCTTGAAGGCGCATGGCTTAGTGGTTAGAGTGTTGGGCTCACAATAATTAGGTAGTTAGTTTCATTCCTGGATTGGGTTGTTGTGTTGTGTTCTTGAGCAAGACACTTTATTTCACATTGCTCTAGTTCACTCAGCTGTAGATATGAATTCTGACGTCACTAGTGCCAAACTATCAGTTTTTGTCTTTCCCTTGGAGAACATCAGTGGTATGGAGAGAGGAAACTGGTATACATGGGCGACTGCTGGTCTTCCATAAGCAACCTTTCCCAGACTTGTGCCTCAGAGGGTAACTTTCTAGGTATAGTCCCATGGTCTTTCATGACCGAAGGGGCTCTTTACCCTTTACTCTTTTACTTATTTTATGAATCTCTATTTATCAACAGGCTAGTTATTGTTTTTGTCACTTAGGCACACACTCACACACACATCCATTTAATGCTGACTGTTTGGAAAATGAGTACTCAATACCATATTAGAAGTTAATATATTTTATTTTGGTTAAGTCAGTCTCTTGCTACTCTGAGATTTGCATTTGGGTGCACAGGGTGTTAGGGCAAGTTACAGCTCATAGGTTACGGGTGACAGCTTGACTGAAGAAAGACACTGTGCACTCACATATGAAACTCAGAGTAGCAAAGAGATAGACTCAACCAAAATATAATATATATAATGGACTTTGGGCTTCCATACGGTTTCTGTTTATAGGATTTCTCTCACAACTCAAAGCTTCAGTACTTACTTGTACTTGCAGTGGCATTCACCTGGGGTGGGTTGAGCTGGTTCCAATCAACAAGTTTACCATCTTCCTCACAAATGCTGACCACACATTTAATGGTCAACCACAGCATGCAAAATTGATGAGTGCTCCGCTGAGAAAGCAAGTGTATTGGATAGCGCAGATTCCATAGTCGTAGTCATCATTTGCTGTTGACGTGTAGAAATCATGTTTAGAGTTTCAGTGGGAATACAAGTTTGTATGTGGTCCCCAGTTGCATGCATACACGCTTTAGTATGATCCATAGCAGATGATCTTGCTGTCAATTGTCAGCCATCAGAGAGGATTCACTGACCAAGTCATAGCCAATTATCAGAACAGATATAGTTTGGCTTCAGTAGAAAACACTTGTCCAAGATGTGAAGAATGGAGGCAAATCTGAAACCATGTGGTCACAAAGTGAATTTGGTAACATCATAGCTTAGCCTGCACCTTTACAATTTTTAAAAAAATTATTAACCTCATCTTTAGAAATGAAAACGCTTTTGTTTTTCTTTTTCTTCATTTCTAAACATGTGCTTGATAGTGCAGAAAATAAAATAATAATCTAATTAACAACAGTTTCTTATTTCTTTATTGCCCACAAGGAGCTAAACATAGAGGGGACAAACAAGGACAGACAAACAGATTAAGTCGATTATATCGACCCCAGTGCGTAACTGGTACTTATTCAATCGACCCCGAAAGGATGAAAGGCAAAGTCAACCTCAGCGGAATTTGAACTCAGAACATAGCGGCAGATGAAATACCACTAAGCATTTTGCCCAGCATGCTAACGTTTCTGCCAGCTCGCTAATTAACAACAGTTTCTTGTTAAGTTCTCAATTACATAACTTTCTGAATGCCAACCAACCGAGAGAGATGTAAACATGGTATTATGTGTAAGGTTTGTTGCCTACTGGTTAAAATATTAAACTCACGATTATGTGATTGTGAGTTCATTTCCTGGATTAGGCAGCATGTTGTGTCCTTAGGCAAGGCATTGTATTTCACATTGCTCTGTCTACTCAGCTGGAAATAAATACTATATCAGCACTGGTGCAGCCCTCTCTCCTACCAGGTGTCACATTCTAGATGTTGTGCTGAAATAATGGTGAGAGAGCCACAGGGGTTGTTATGTCTACTCACAGCTACATAGGCACCTAAAACATATGGGTGGTGGTGCCATGTAAAAACCACCCAGTACACACTGTAAAATGGTTGGTTTTAGGAAGGACATCTGACTATAGAAACAAGGTCAAAACAGTCTATGTAACCTAGTTCGGTCCCTGGCCTTGCCAATTCCTGTCAAGCTGTCCAACCCGTACCAGCTTGGAAAACAGATGTTAAATTTTGATGATGATGAAGGTACTTGCTACCAAGTCACATGTACATGTGAGTGATGGCTGTGGATTTTTTTTTTTTTTTTGTAGTCAGCTTCCCTAAGACATACATGAAGATTAGAAACACAACTCAGTACTTGTAGACTTTGAACTCAAATCCTCTGCTTCATTGATTCATGGATTAGTCCACATTACTCTGTAAGAAGCATAGGGGCTGGTTTCCCAGTTTCTCTGGTGTATATATTACTCCCTGGATGTAACACCAGTCTGTCACAGGATTACTCATTTTACCAGCTGTGTGCACTGGAGCAATGAGAAATGAAGTATTTCGCTCAAAAACACAATGCATTGTCTGGTCCAGGAATTGAAACCACAATCTTACGATCATGAGTCCAACATCCTAACCACTAAACTAATTGCCTCCACTATTGAGTCATAATGTCATAGAATTCCACCCTATAATTACTGAACCATAAAGGGATTACACACCAATGTGGGACTATGTATCATCACTCACCCTGCTAGAAATAACAATCAAATCTTCTAATTACATCTGTTTTGAAAAAGTGACATTGTATAATGTAATTGTAGATACACTGTGTCTGTATAAAAAGACTGGATTGTCAAGGCTGGGATGTCTTCAGTCATAGAGTCTGACCTCAATCTTCAGGACTGTCCTGGGTTTAAACAACAGCTCTACACTAAGATCGATGTAGTAAATGAATACATTGATTGAATGCTTTCATTAATTGTTTAATACATTCCTTGTCTATTTGCTACGATAGAGACTTTAGTGGCATTGAGGTCAATGTACTGACTTCAAAGCCATGACTTTCTAGCTGACTACTATAGAGTGGTGGTGGAGTTTCAGGGACTGCAAACTCTAAAGAATTACACAACTTCTTTTGTGATGGAGTAGACCTTATGGTTTACGATTTTCTGCCCAATAGTTGTAATCCTGAAGGTTAATTAGAGTTGAACTGGACCTTATCCTTCAAAAGCTCTTGATAGGTACAGCTTGTTAATACTTGATTTTGAATGGTGTATTTTCTCTATGGTCAGCATCTTTCTTGTTTTGGTGTCTTGTCTCTTATTGTTGTTCAGTTCCCAGTTGCTTATATAAGCTGTATGTCTCTGTAGGTGATGCTAGGTTGTTAATAACTTTAAATCTGTTAACTGCATCGAGTTTACTCTCTTGTACCTTATGCACACTCCTGCAGTAAATCTTTCTGAACCTTCTCTTTCACGACAGCCAATCATAGAAAATTTGCTTCACTAAATTCCATCCGACCCATGCATAGATGGAAAAGTAGGCATTAAAACGATGGTGGACTGGAATAGTTGTGTAAGCAAAACTTTCGTTTTACAACTGAACAGTGGTTTTCAGTTCAATCCCGCTACATGACACCTTGGGCAAGTGTCCTCTATTATAGCTTCAAGACAACCCAAGCCTTGTTTGTGAAACTTGATAGAGGGAAATTATGTAAACCCTTCTGATGGACTGTGTTTAATGCATCAAAGTTTCTCCTCTTGTTACCTCTGAAGTTATGTAAATGTTCTGATAAAGAAATAAAAAAAATGACAAGATAAATAAATAAATAAATGTTTGTTTTTAAATTCATTTGATTATCTTTACCATGGAAAGCTAAACCGTAGGAACAATACACACATAGCAATGTATTTCAAGATAAATTTCTGCTTTGAAAATAAAGCAACATAATTATAGATGGTTTAGTCTAGATAATTCTGCTAAGAACGATATCTCTTCCTCTCTGTGTGTGTGTGTGTGTGTGTGTGTGTGTGTGTGTGTGTGTGTGTGTGCGCGTGTGTGTGTGTGTGTGTGTGTGTGTGTGCGTGCGTGCGTGCGTATCTCACTCACTCATTCACACACACACACACACACTTTCTAAGAATTCATCTGGTCTCAAGTATCAATTATATCTCAGTGCAAATATTTCTCTGTATTATGAAGATTACAAAACACAAGCATTCTGGTGCTATTTCTTGCTTGACAAGAGTTTTTGAGAAAATATATCACTGAAGAAGCCATGCCAATGAAGTGTTCTTTCTTCTCAAGGCTAGCTGGGCAAAACAAAGAAATTCTGCAGGTTTAGTTAGACATATTCTTTCAATTCTTCCATTGAAATGGATGTAAGGAACATTCTAGGACCATATTTTTTGTGTGTGATTTGTCAGTTTAGCTGGGATTTAAAAAAAATTTCTTTTTAATTTTTTTTTAATAGTTTAACTGGTTAAATGTTTTATCCAGTAGTAGCAAGTTAATTATATATTTTCATATTTCTGTCATTATCTTTCTGAACATATTTACCCCCCCCCCCAATATTTTTATCTTTGACCATTTACATGTTTCAGCCCTGCTGGAGCATCACCTTGAAGGGTTTAGGTGAAGAAATCATCTTCAGTATTTATTTTTTAAAGTCTTGTACTTATTTTGACAGTTTCTTTTGCTGAACTCCTAAGGTTATGAGGATGTAAACAAACCAACACTGGATCTCAAGTGGTGGTGGGGGACATCTACACACACACATACACACAAACACACACACACACACACGATGGATTTCCAGACACTTATGTGTACAACAAATATTTCTACGTTTGTATTATGTATGATCCTAGAATAAGAGATTTATTTTTTTTACTTTCTTTGTTGTGTTTGTATGTCTTCCTGTTTACCTGAGTATTATATGTCCTAATAAGTTTATATCTATTGTTGTTTAACCCCCAGGTCAGCTCTGGCTGAACAGTACTATTATGAAAGGCATTCCAACCATGACTGCCTATTATTTTCCTATGTACAGGGAATTTCCTAAGATAGTGGGAGTGTGATTTGAATGAGATTTGGATGCTGTTTCTAGGAACTTGAAGAAGCCTGTAGAGACCAATGTTGGCTCAAGCATGTCTGGTGTTTATCTCTGTATTATCTACTATATTTAATAGCATAAAAAAACACACAAATATATTAGACATACCTCAGTTTCAGCAGCAATATATGTAAGAAAAAAAAAAAGATTTTAGTACATTAAAGCTTATGGGAGGCCCCAAATCATATATAGGACCCAGGATGGTTTTTCTTTTAGACATTTTTGGAGAGAAAATAAGTGTCTTATATACCATCAAATATGGTATATTATTGTGGGTTGTTGCTGTTTAACCCTAGGCCTCATTTTGATCAAGCAGGTCAATATAATCAAAGGCACTCTGTCTTTGTAGTTCTTTCTCTTGAGACATAGTGTACTTGGATGACATCCAGAATCTGATGGAAGATTTCTTAGACTATCAGAACTGACTGACTGTATTATCTAACATGTCTTCTCCACCCCACTTCTGTTTTTAGTAGTGAGTGAGTTATTAGGGAAGTTTGTCTGCTATGTCCTGCAGGTTGTTCAACCATGCAGATCCTTTCTTGCTGAATCAGGTTTTCTCTCTCTCTCTCTTTTGTTTTTGCTTCTAGATTAATTAGGTGTTGTGTGAAAGCTATCAATATCTAATTAGGTATTGTGTTGACAGCTATCAATATCCATGTGTTAGTGCTGATACATTAATGTTGAAATTTGACTATAACCTTGTGTGTGTGTTTTGGGGACTTATTAAGACTCCAACTCACCCCTTATCCAATAGGTTTATGTACAAAGGTGTTCCAGCCATAACTATCCTGTCTTTTATTCAAACATAGTATATCAATAGTGAAGGCCCATGGCTCAATGGTTAGAACATTGGGCTCACAATTGTGAGGTAGTGAGTTCGGTTCTCAGACCAGGCAGTGTGTTGTGTTCTTGAGCAAGATACTTTGTTTCATGTTGTTCCAGTTCCCTCAGCTGTAGAAATGAGTTGCGACATCACTGGTGCCAAGCTGTATCAGCCTTTGCTTTTCCTTGAATAACATTGATGGCGTGGAGAGAGGAGGCTGGTATGCATGGGCAACTACTGGTCTTCCATAAACAACCTTACCTGGACTTGTGCCTTGGAAAGGAATTTTCTAGGTGCAATCCCATGGTTATTCATGACTGAAGGAGGTCTTTACTTTAGTCATAGGAGTGTGACCATGCTGGGGGCACTTCTTTGAAGAGCTTAGTTGAACAAATCAACTGCAGTACTTATTTTTTCAAAATCCGGTACTTATTTTATTGATCTCTTTTGTCAGTCAGCTAAGTCACTGGGATGTAAACAAATCAACACTGGTTGTCAAGTGGTGGTGGGGAGGGGGCAAACATGCATACACACACACATGCACACACATGTATATGGTAGGCTTCCACACAGTTCTTGTCTACCAAATTCACTGGTCAGCCAGGACAATTGTAGAAGACACTTGCCCAAAGTGCTGTGCTGTGGGACTGAAACCAAAACCACATGGTTGCAAATTGAGCTTCTTAACCACATAACCATGCCTACACCTTTAGTTGTATTAGTGTTGCATATAATTACATAAAGTTGTGTATAGTTGTAGAGAGTTTAGTTAGAACTGTACTTGGGATTGTCTTAAATATGTATTCTTATACTGCTGTTGTTGTCATTATTGTTTAGCCTTAGGGGAGTCCTGATTATGCAACCCTATAAGTAAAATCATTCTATCCACGACCATCCCACATTTTATTCAGGAATAGTACATCTATGACTACATTAAAAATACAAAAAGAGGGACCCCCTTCAGTCATGAATGACCATGGGATTGCACCTAGAAAGTTACTCTCCAAAGCACAAGTCCGGGCAAGGTTGTTTATGGAAGACCAACAGTCACCCATGCATACCAGTCTCCCTTCTCCATACCACTGATGTTATCTAAGGCCAATACAGCTTGGCACCAGTGACATTGCAACTCATTTCTACAGCTGAGTGAACTGGAGCAGCATGAAATAAAGTGTCTTGCTCAAGAACACAACACACAGCCTGATCTTGGAGTTGAACTCACTACCTCATGATTGTGAGCCCAATGCTGTAATCACTGAGTCATGTTCCTTCTCATAACTACATTATCAGGCAGCAAATTGGCAGAATCATTAGAGTGTCAGATAAAATGTCTCGAGGTGGTATTTGTTTCGAATCTCTATGCTCCGAGTTCAAATCCCACTGGGGTCAGCTTTGGCTTTTGTACTTTTAGGGTTGATAAAAAAGTATCAATCCAGTGTGGTGGGTTGGTGGAACTATAAGAACTGTCAGACCAGATGTTTGGTAGTATTTGTTCTGGCTCTTTGTATTCTGTGTTCAGATCCTGTCAAGGTTGTAGAATTAATCTGTTGCCCAATTTAACACCATCATCTGGAATCTTTGGTCCCTTTATTTGCTGCCACTGTGTTGCGAGTACTTGGGCCAGGTCTCCAGCTTTGGGATGCTTCCATCTTCCCTTCTATCAGTATTAAAGGTCCTGTAATGAGAGGTCGAGGGCCAGGACCTGACCATGAATCATTAAAATTTTATTTCTATTCTGTTCACTATAATTCTAGTCTACAGGGTGTTCTAGCATTATATGTGTTATATGTGTAATATACATGTATTATATATGTAATAATTACATTATATATGCACTTTATTTGTTTTGTTATGCATGTGATTCCTTGGTTTATGGAAAGATTGTCTGGTATGAAATGAGTCTGTAGTGCAAAAAAAAAAAAAATGCTGGGGACCTCAGCTATAAAGGGTCATGGGAACTGCCATCTTTTTTGATTAAAAATGAAAAAAAAGTTATTTCCTTAAGATAGTAGGGTATGATTTGGATGGATTTGGCTGTAATTGCTAGCATAGCGGCTTCTCTTTAGTATGTTTATGTGTGAGGAAGGTTGTTTAGATATAAGAAAGACATGAGAGAAGAGTGGATACCTCATTGGTGAATCCCAGATATCACTTGACATCATTTAGATGTATCATTGTATATGACTTCCTTCCTGGAGTGTAGTTTGTAATGTGTGTCTGTCTGTGTATTTGATTTATTTGTTCAAGTATGTTTATGTTTGCGTGTCAATTGTGTCACACACTTTGAATATACCTAGTGTTTTCATTGTAATGACTTTTTTTATGTGTGGGAATAGTATAAATCAAGAGTTTACACCGAGCATCAAAATGTGTGTCAATAGAGTTATCAGTAATCATTATTTTTTTTTAATGAAAATATAATAAATAGAATCAATTAGCTGACCTTTCCTAATCAGATAAATCAACCATCATCATCATCATTGCCACCATCACCACCACTATCATCATTTCATGTGTGTTTTCTATGCTGGCAAGAGTTGAACAAATCTTTACAGTTTGCATTATTTTGCATAAATAAAAAATAAATGTGCCCTTTTAAAGCCTAGCCAGGCTCATCGGCCCGGTTTCCTGGTTTCAGTGGCGTATGTGTTCCCCAGCTGGATGGGACGCCAGTCCATCATAATGTTACTGATTTTTGCCAGCTGAGTGGACTGGAACAACGTGAAATGAAGTGTTTTGCTCAAGAACACAAAGCGTCGCCCAGTCCAGGAACCGAAACCACAATCTTATGATCATGATGCTGACACCCTAACCACTAAGCCACGCACCTCCACACTATTTTGCATACAAACAGAAAACTGGCTGTCTTTGGTGTGCGTTGGATGCAATTTGTCATTCCACAAATTGTGGAATTGTTACAATTTGTCATTCCACCAGCTCTAGAAAGGCTGACTTCACTGGAGGAATAGCCTCACTAGTGAGGACTAAAGCCTTTTCTCTACCCCCAACCAGTTTTTATTCACTGTTTCTGTCCTCCTAGATAAGTAGTATGTGATGTGTCTTACCGAATCCATGTCTTGCGCATGCATTCCATATTTGGCATGTTTTCTTTAGTTGGATATCCTTCCTATCACCAGCCACTTTACAGAGTCATCTGAGTGCATTTTAACATACCACTGGCAATGGAAAGGTTGTCCTTCTGTAACAAAGAGGACTAAATGGTCATCCTCTAGTTGTTATTTGGTGTAACTGCTCTCATAGATGAATAGCCTGTGAGTCCTCATCTCATTTGTATGTTCCAATCCAACATACTTTAGCTAAAGTCATAATAACTATACCAGGGTTTGAACTCAGTACTTAAATTTAATCACACATTTATTAATTATAAATTCATCTTCTGCTTCCAGCAATGAGCTACACCTTTATGGTGTCCTTTTTTGCTGCAAGGTGGCCTAGGTTTGTAAGGGTTAAGGATTTTGGTCATGGACACAGTGCAAGACCATTTAGAAGTTACAAACTCTTCATCCAGCAAGCTGGTGACTTGAGCTGTTGAGTTCAAGTCCTTGGCCTGAGTTAAAGATGTACTTCTGAAACTAAAACCACTTATGCTTGACCAATACTATTTCTGTTTTGGTGACTTTAGGGTAAACATATTCTCATTAGATTAATTTAATATTACTCTGTTCTAATAACATCTAAGTTATAAATTTTCAGACTACATCTGATCATCATTATGTGTCATATTCTAGGAACAGGATACCTAATGATAGTCAACGATTACATCAGTTAAAACATAGTGTGGATATAAATATTAAATTCTTTCAATCTTGTTCTAGTTGATATTAAGCAAAAAAATATTGTATGTCCTGGTACATTTCAAGTAATTATGCCATTCATATAGCTAGTCTATATGAGCATCAAAATGATCTTTCATTGTCATAATTAGTCTTGTTGGAGTTATTGAGTATTTTCAGCCAATCCTACCTGAACAAACCTACAAAATGTAGGACTAATAAAATGTTTAGATATGACCAAATTATACAACCAGCATCCCAGATGTTCAGTATATGGGTTTGTGTTTGACTAGAACTGTTGTTGTTGTTTAATTCCAGGTCACTTCTGCTCAAGTAAGACCTTGTGATCAAAAGACAATCCAATCCCTACTTTTTTTTTCCAGACACAAGGTGTCTAGGATCTCATTATCTAATGACTCATTTTTTTAAGATGGCAGGGTGTTATTGAGAATTTGGTTAATATTTCTAACAGATCAAGTTTCCATACAAAAGTTCTTTTGTTAGCTCATGTTTAACTAGAGTTTTATGGATGAGTTAAAGAAAGGAGGGTAGTACACATAATTTTTTTTTTTTTGCAAGACCTTCACAGGCCTTGATGGAAAAAACTGGAGACCTTGTGTTGAATGCTTGTAACTGAGTAAACTCCACTAAGGTCATCAAAAGGTTTGGTGGTGATGTTAAAACCAAAGCAAGGGATTAAGTCAGCCATTGTGAAGCATAGTGTTGTAAGATTTAGGAATTAAAACACGGTTCCCAGATAAAAAGCAAAACAAAAAAACAGTAAGAATATTTGTTGATGAAGATTTAGTATTATGTTTAATAAATCCAGTGACTATGGTAGTCGGAACATTGTTTCACTGTTGCTTTAACTCTTTAGCAATCAGATTACTCTATCAAATGTAATGTTTGTTTATTCACACTGTTTTGAATTAATCATGCATTATCTCATAGCTTCAAGATTTCGATGACATGATTGCTTATTTTGTAGAATGACATTGTAGGGTAGGTGTGAGAGACCAGATCTGGTTAGTTTGAACATAAAACAGGTAGAATATTTAGATGCTTATTGGTTAAACTATTGGGATAATTTAACTGATTTAACTTAGTGTTTTGAATGCATGGTTAGTACAGAGCATCATATGATTCCAGCTTGTATTCTTTGCATTGCATTATTAGTTTCTACCTTTATACTTCTGAATTAGTTTTTTGTTGCATTGTTGTTAGTTTAATCCTTCAACTAAAGAATATTCTTTCAAGAGTTGAGTTTACCTCTTAGAAATTTGTTTGCTCTTACTCTTTTGATACCATTCCTCCAGGGATGGCTGGCCCTTTAACTGTGAAATTAAATTTTGTAGTTATTTCAGTTATGATATTAAATATCTACCAAAAAAAAAAAATTTATTTTTTTCTGTAAGTCATATTGCTTCGATAAACTTGATTTGTATCAATGGAAAATAACTTCAAACATGACATTCCTCAACAAAAGATAGCCTGGTATTTAAAACTGCTTTTTGCAGTTAAGAGTAATGAAATTTTGAATGGATATATCATATCTGCTTTTTGTTGTAAAAGGGGTAAAACTTTAAAAAAAGAACCTGACAGAATACATAGCAGGCTTAAAAAAAGCAAGTACTGGTATTGATTTGTTCGACTAAAATTCTTCAAGATAGTGACCTAATGACTGAAACAGGTAAAAAAAAAAAAATGGTAATAAGGCAGTGTATTTCAACAGAAATATGGCAACCAAAAGGGTTAATTAGTGTCATAATAATAACCATAATTATTGTTACTAATTTTATGGTTACAGTTAGGAGTGAAGCAATCTTCTGGCCAGGTTCTGACACTTGACAAAACATCCATTGTTTACCTCTTTTTGGTTCAGTGAATTTTATGCATTACACATTATCCATTCATGCTGCTTAGCAGATGCTTGACTTGCTTGAAAGAGCAGCCAAATTTTTTTCGATCCACATTCTACTGTCTTTCAGAAAGGGTGGATACACTAAATAATGTCTAAAAAACAAAATAATGAAATGGTCACAGCTGAAATGCTCTTGCTCATTTATCTGCCTGGTCAGGGCAGACCTTGGGCTAAACAAAAATGCTACTTACCTTCATTAGTTTGTATGCAATCCAACAATGTGATTCGTTTTGGACATAATACAGACTGTACTTTTTTTAATATTTATTTTATTTTCTATCAGAAGTTAACATCTCTGAATTATTGAATTCCTGAAGAATTCTATTTTCCTCCACCAATGAACATTTCTATACACATTTCTATATTTACTTCATGATTTATTCATCACTGTTTCAGCAAGTTCAGTGAAAGCTTTGTTTTAACTAATGAGTCAGAATAATACCAAAACATGTCATCTGAAGTTGTTCCCCATTCTTGCTAGGAAACTGAAATAATATTAATCATTTATTAATATCATTTTGATATTCCTATACATCTATTTCTTGTTAGCCTTTTAATACTCCCTATGTTAAATTTGTTAACAATGAGTTAAGTATACAATAGTTCAGCAGTATACAGTATTCTTATATATGCAATATGACACCTTACATCTCTTTCATTATTTTAAGATACACATTATGTGTAGTCTCATTTATTACTGATCTATTTATCACTGCTCTGAGATAATACACTATTGCTCATTTACGAACTATATTACACTTCTCATGGATTGATTTGTGATAACATGGGTTGATCATTCAGAGATTCTGCTTGTACTACAAAAACATGCTTCTGTGACCACTTACAATGCTCAGCTACCTAGAATGCACTGATTATCACTTGTATTTACATGAGTGTTGCAAGGCTGCATATTTTTTGCACAGATTTATGTACTCATACCCCTAAACATGAGGCCAATGAACAGAAAAAAATATGAAGGTGCCTGATCCTAACAAATGATGCAGATGAATATACTCTCTCTCTCTACAGGAAAAGTTAGAGATTATCAAGAAAATACATGACGGAAGCTTTGCTACTCAGGGATCAATAAATCTAACATTTGTTCTATTCACAAAGTGAATGGAGATGATTCATATATCACTGATTTATTTATCGCTGTTTGTTTTTACATAAACTCTTATGATAAACAAGGATAGATGTATATCTCTGTCTGGACATAGCTTAATGACATGGGTTGTACTGAATTCATAGGTTGGAGTGGTTTTGTTGTTTTTTTTTGATATCCTAGTAATTGCAGAGGGTTTTTTTTCTAAATAGACATGATGTGAAATGTAGGATTTTCATAGAAATGGAAAATGGGAGAAACTGCAATGACCTAAATATAACAAAATTGATTTCTTTTCACTAGGCACTTGGCCAATTGTTTTGAGGGTAGGATGGTAGATCTTTTTTTTTATAAACTCCAGAGAAATTAAAGGCAAAATTGATTATAGCAGGATTTGAACTCAGGAGAGAGATAAGATGCACCACCACTACCATCGCCATTATCATCATCATATGTCCACTTTACCATTATGGCTTGGGTTAGATGGTTCTTATAGCCTCTCACCGTTTGTTGTGGCCTTTCATCATCATTGCACACATACATGTGTGTGTGTGTGTGTGTGTGTGTATGCATGCATGTTTGTGTATTTGTATGAAAAAGTAGTCCATTGGCAGAGTCATTTGAAAGCTTGATGGAATGTATTGCAGTATTCATTCTGGTTCCCTGTGTTCTGAGTTCAAGTCTCATTGAGGTCAACTTTGCTTTTCATCTTCCCAGGATCAATGAAGTATTAGCCCAGAGCTGGTGCAGCCTCCATCTCTCCCTCTGTCTGTCACATCTTAGATGTTCCATTGGGTCATGGTTTTCTGTGCCTGCTTACAACTACATGGGTACTTAAAAGCAGTAGCAAAAGCTTGGTGATCAAAGTCGGCCTGATGTTTGATATTGATGATACTCTTCAGAGCAAAATAACATATCATTTTTTATAAACAGACAACAGAACTTGGTGAAGACCCTAGCCTTTACCAGCTACTGTCAAACCGTCCATCCCATGCTAGCATGGAAAACAGATGTTAAATGATGATGATGATGATATTAGTTTGTTGTTGTTTAGAGACCTATGTTCAAAGTTGTTCATGTATGTGATTATCCTTCTTATCATTCAGACACAGTGTATTTTTTTTTGTATTTGTTCCAGTCATTAGACTACAGCCATCCTGTGGCGCCACCATGAAGAATTTTGAATCAAATGAATTTGACCTAGTCCTTTTTTTTTATAAAGCCTAGTACTTTTCTATCACTCCCTTTTGCCAAACTGCTAAGTTATGGGGGGGAGGCATAAACACACTAAATCTGGTTGTCAAACAGTGGTGGGGAACAAACACAGACACAAACATACAAACACATGTGACAGGCTGCTTTTAGTTTCCATCTACCAAATCTACACACAAGTGTCTCCTCCTCCAGCTTTGGGCTAGAGTAGAAGACACTGGTCCAAGGTTCTACACAGTGGGACTGAACCTGAAACCACGCGGTTGGGAAGCAAGCTTCTTACCACCCAGCCATGCCACACCTATATCTAGAACTACATTATCTGATATATCCTAGCGTTTCTTTTAAGACAGTAGAACGTGATTAAGAGAGATTTGACTACCATTTCTAGGTGAGCAAATGACTGCACAGAGGCTTCCTCGTTGCTCTCACACTATCACTAGTTTCAAGTTCTAATTCCTTTTCTTCTTTATTACCAGCCACCATCAATAGCATGATTGCCTCCTCTCTTTCTTTCTCTCATACATGTACATACGCTCTTCCTCTCTTACAATCTTTCTGCTTTGTACATGCAAACACTTAACACACACACACACACATGCACGCACGCGCGCTCGCACACACATATATCTCGCCTTTTCTCTCTCATTCTCTTGAACTAGTTGCATGTCTCCTCTTTTTTCACAACTTACTGCTTCTTACCATTTTGCTAGCCTCATTCTGGTGGTTTAAGGATATGCGTGCGTGTGTGTGCGCACTCACGCACACACACACACACACACATGCATGCACATACACGATATCTACTTTAGGGCCATTGTGTCAAATGAGGCGTAAACAATAGTTGCATTCATTACTGTACATTGTGAAAGAAAATAAAGACATGCTAATGGTGTTTACTATATTCTACCACTGTGAAGACTTTTAAATAGAATTGCCTTTTTCGTTATACTCAGCCTAGCAAGCAAACATATTGATCTGGCTTTCTTCCCCTCCTCCTTTACTTCTTCTACTTCTTCACTCTACATCTAATTCTCTTATTTTTTCCCTCTTTCCTCATTTCTTTCATATTCTTCCTTTCTCTTACAGTATGTCTTTTTCATTATTCCTCTTTGCTCCTTTCACTCCTAATGCCCTTTTCTCTTCTTTTCTTCTCCATTTCCCTTCATTTTTCATATTCTTGTCTTTTTTTTTCCCTCTTGTTGTTGTTGTTATTCATATTCTCCTCTTCACCACCATCACCATCAGCATGCACCTCTAGGCCAGAAAACATAGTTGAAAGACAGCACTAACCCCTGGCAGTCAGGGTGAATCTAGATTTAGGAGAGTTCCTTAACTGGCCCCAAATCATTGCCTGTTACCCTTCCCACTAATTTAGATGTCTAGTTTCATATTTCTTGTAGACATTCTTTCATACTTGTATTTGCTCTTTGTTAATTTTGTATACCCATCGCATCAATTCCCAATTTCTATATTTCTTTGTAATGGCCTTCTTATTCAACACCCTTATTGGACAATGAAAGAATTTATTATTATTATTATTATTATTGTTGTTATTATTATTTCGGTGGTAAGCTGGCAGAATCATTAGCACGTCAAGCAAAATACTTAGTGACATTTCATCTGCCTTTATGTTCTGAGTTCTAATTCTGCCAAGGTTGACTTTGCCTTTCATCCTTTCGGGGTCGATAAATTAAGTTTCAGTGAAACACAGAGGAGGGGGTGGGGTGGTGGTGGTGGGGCTTTCAGTCTAGTCGACTAGTCCCCTCCCCACAAAATTTCAGGCCTTGCGCCTTTAGTAGAAAGGATTATTAATATTATTATTATTATTATTATGCTTTGTGAATAGCATCTGTACTGGTGTCAAGTTAATGAAATAAGCATCTTTTGATCATTGAGGTTAGTGTCATTGATTAACCCTGTTTCCCCAAAATTTTAGGCCTTCTGCTTAGAGTAGATAGAATTATTATTACTTGACTAGGTCTTTACCCATCGCTATGCTGCCAGTAACAATATTTGTTAATCATGCACATACCTGCTTTTAATAGTAGACTGTTATATAGTGAGTTACATATTAGTTGCTATGGTTGCAACATCCTACTATCTATCTTTCACACACACACACGCACACACTCTTTCTCTCTCTGTCCCTCTCTCTTTCTCTCTCTCACTGAATTTCTCTCTTAACAACAACAACAACCTGTCATTATAGTGAAAGCCTTTCTTTAAAATCTGTGTTAGGTTATCTATATGTTGAAAAACACAGAAACACACACACACAAAAATTTACGCATAAACACAAGTTATTTGTGTGTGTGTGCTTGTTGCTTGTGTATGCATATAATTTGGCTGTAGAGCTGTTTTTGTTGAACAGATAAGGAAAATATAACCTTGATTGGAAATAGATGAGGTGTTGGCAACAAGATGAACATCTGGCCATAAAAAAAGCAAAAAAACCTGCCTCAACAAATTTTATCTGACCCATGAAAGCATGGAAATGTAAATGTTAAAAATAGTGATGATGATGATCACCTAACTCATGCCAGCATGGAAAAACAGATGTAAAAATGAATGAACAAATAAACATACACACACACTCGTGAATATGCACCCATGCTAGCATGGAAAACGGACGCTAAATGATGATGATGATGATGATGATACACATATGTATATAAACCAGATTCATCACAGAAGCTTATACACACACACACACGCACACTCATGGTTTTGTAATCCACTACTGTGCAAATTTTTATGCATGTGTGTTTACATGTCAACATGTAGCACATCTGTTATGAAATAGCTTTTATATATTTCAGTTCAAAAGTTACTTACATGTATGAAAATCATTTGAAAGTATCTCTCCTCTTTCTACCCATAACTCTCACAGCATCCATCATCGTACATATTTCATCTTCTACTTGCCCATCATCACATCCTTTTTACCCCCTGCTGCCCGCACAGTGTGAGGCCAGAGTTCAGAAATAACATCTAAAAAAAGATCATTAATAATGGTTGATTCTTTATGGTTCCATAATGGAATAAAGTTTGATAGTATGATGTTATGTGGAGCAAGAGTTCCCACTCTGCCTCTTGCTATAGTACATTGGGACAATGTATAGCTGTATTTATGTGTAATTATAAGCGTGAATATGTATGCATGTGTGGATATATACAATATATATGTATGTAATTATATATAATGTATAAATGTATGTGTTTGTTTGTTTGTGTGTATGAGTATGTGTTATTTAGGCGGTGAGCTGGCAGAAATGTTAGCACGCCGGGCGAAATGCTTAGTGGTATTTCGTCTGCCGCTATGCTCTGAGTTCAAATTCCACCGAGGTCGACTTTGCCTTTCGGGGTCAATTAAATAAGTACCAGTTACGCACTGGGGTCGATATAATCGACTTAATCCGTTTGTCTGTCCTTGTTTGTCTGTCCTTGTTTGTCCTCTCTGTGTTTAGCCCCTTGTGGGTAGTAAAGAAATAGTTATTTAGGTCAAGTCAGTCTCTTGTTACTTGGAGTTTTGCTTGTAGGTGCACAGAGTAGCAAGTGGCCAGTGCAATCAATAGTCATCATCATCATCATTTAATGTCCACTTTCTATGCTGGCATGGGTTGGACAGTTTGACATGGAGCTGGCCAGCTGGGAGCTGTTCAGATTCCAGTTGACTGTTGTGGCATGGTTTCCATGGCTAGATGACCTTCCTAACACCAGTGTGCTGAGTGCTTTTTATGTGTCACCAGCACAGGTGCATTTATACAACACCAGCATGGATGGCACATTTATGCAGCACCGACATGGATGGTGCATTTACACAGCTCCAGCATGGGTGGTGCATTTATGCAGCACTGACATGAGTGCATTTATGCAGTACCAACCTGGAAGGACAAGCCTGTACATGTGGAAGACGGTGATTTTACTTAGCTTGGCTCATCAAGTATAGCAAATCGCCACATCTCCCAGTCCCTTGTCATTTCCTCAGTGAGGCCCACCATCCAAAGACTCTTTCTCACCACTTTGTCCCACGTCTTCTTGGGTCTTTCCCTTCCACAGGTATCCTCTAGAATTAGTATTGAGTACTATTTTTTCCAACAGTCAACACTAAACTTATACACACAATTGAACAAGGTTTCTATTATGTTGTGGGATCTTTCCGGACACAATGTTCTCTCATATTTTGATGATGATTATGACATTTTTCCTAATATATATATATATATATATATATATATATATAAAACGTGGAGGTGGTTAGGGCAGTGGACTCATGGTTGTAGGATCGCGGTTTCGATCCCCAGACCAGGCGTTGTGAGTGTTTATTGAGTGAAAACATCTAAAGCTCCATGAGGCTCCGGCAGGGGGTGCTGGTGATCCCTGCTGTACTCTTTCACCACAACTTTTTCTAACACTTTCTTCTGTTGACCTGCTCGCTTTGCCAGCAGGGTGGCATCATTTGAAGGCTAAAACAATGCAAAGCACATTGTGACCAGCAATGTGTAGCAACATCTGATAGCCTGGTCAGTCACGGTGATCACAGTGATATATATATATATATGACAAAGTATAAATAATGGTCATTTCATATTTTCCTTTTAATAGAGTAAATTAGGCTTACAGCTGTTCCCAGTAGTCATTATAGGTACATGACTGATAGGTTTACTCAATTGGTCTATTGATTAGTTTAGAAAAATTGAATGACCTAAACAATTAATCCTACTTTTGTCAGAGCCATTTCTGGTTATAACAAGGCAGAACACTGAGGGAATGGTACATGGATGGGGTATGGGGAAGAAAAGAGAAGGAAAGAGGCCAGTGGATTAGAGATAAAGAGGAAATGGAAAGACAAGTTATGATTAAGGTGAAGAGAGGAAGATATAGAAAGAATAGAGGAAGTGGTCACCCTATAGAAGAAGCAGGATAGGATGGCTGAAATTTGAGAAGTGGCCATTAGTGTTTGTAATCTGGTCAACCCACATGAACATTTTTGCATTGTGTTTAGGTCAGATCCTGGATTGATAATCCCTCACTACTAGCTGTTTTTATATAGGCACAGGAATGGCTGTGTGATAAGAAGCTTGCTTCCTAACCACATGCTTCTGTGTTCAGTCCCACTGCATGACACTTTGGGCAAGTGTCTTCTACTATAGCCTTGGGCTGACCAGGGCCTTGTGGGTTGATTTGGTAGATGGAATCTGAAAGAAGTTTATTGTATATATGATAAATATGTATCTATTTATGTGAGTGTGTCTTTGTCTCTGTGTTTGTCCTCGTAACTTAGTTGTTCAGCAAAAGAGCCTGATAGAATAAGTACTAGACTTACAAAGAATAAATCCTGGATCAATTTCTTCGACTAACAGACCCTTTAAGGCAGTGCCCCAGCATGGCTGCAGTTGAATGAATGAAATGAGTAAGAAAAAGAAAAGAATAAAAGAATATATATATAAACTTTAGTTAAAATACGTTTATGGCATATTTTAACTTCTATAGGTAAATTTACTGCAGTTATTATGGGAAGAAAATTTCTCTCTAATGGTACAAGGTGCAAAAACACCATATCTACCCAGTGCTTCCCAAATATATATATAAATATATGTGTGTGTGTGTAGTGTATGTGTGTGTGTGTGTGTGTGTGACCATCATCATCATTTAACATCTATATGTGAATATATAAGGTTGGTGTACAGGAAAAACAGAACTCCAAACATGAGTTTGTATATATTTTAATTAATAATTGGCAGAAAGAGCCAGCACACAAAACTCTTGGCCCTTTAGTTATTCTGTAACTTTCTGCCAATTACTAATAAAAAAAAAACATGTATATCAAAAGGCAGTCACAATCAATAGCAAAGATAGTATTAAAAATATATAAAAACAAAATTGCCGCAAAATATAAAAATAAATGTTTTATATATTATTTATTATTTAAATACTAATAGGGTCACTCTGTGTATATATATTATATATATATATATAAAACGTGGAGGTGGTTAGGGCAGCGGACTCATGGTTGTAGGATCGCGGTTTTGATCCCCAGACCAGGTGTTGTGAGTGTTTATTGAGTGAAAACACCTAAAGGTCCATGAGGCTCCGGGAGGGTGGTGGTGGTGATCCCTGCTGTACTCTTTCACCACAACTTTTTCTTACACTTTCTTCTGTTGACCTGCTCGCTTTGCCAGCAGGGTGGCATCATTTGAAGGCTAAAACAATGCAAAGCACATTGTGACCAGCAATGTGTAGCAACATCTGATAGCCTGGTCAGTCACGGTGATCACAGTGATATATATATATATATATGACAAAGTATAAATAATGGTCATTTCATATTTTCCTTTTAATAGAGTAAATTAGGCTTACAGCTGTTCCCAGTAGTCATTATAGGTACATGACTGATAGGTTTACTCAATTGGTCTATTGATTAGTTTAGAAAAATTGAATGACCTAAAAAATTAATCCTACTTTTGTCAGAGCCATTTCTGGTTATAACAAGGCAGAACACCGAGGGAATGGTACATGGATGGGGTATGGGGAAGAAAAGAGAAGGAAAGAGGCCAGTGGATTAGAGATAAAGAGGAAATGGAAAGACAAGTTATGATTAAGGTGAAGAGAGGAAGATATAGAAAGAATAGAGGAAGTGGTCACCCTATAGAAGAAGCAGGATAGGATGGCTGAAATTTGAGAAGTGGCCATTAGTGTTTGTAATCTGGTCAACCCACATGAACATTTTTGCATTGTGTTTAGGTCAGATCCTGGATTGATAATCCCTCACTACTAGCTGTTTTATATATAGGCACAGGAATGGCTGTGTGATAAGAAGCTTGCTTCCTAACCACATGCTTCTGTGTTCAGTCCCACTGCATGACACTTTGGGCAAGTGTCTTCTACTATAGCCTTGGGCTGACCAGGGCCTTGTGGGTTGATTTGGTAGATGGAATCTGAAAGAAGTTTATTGTATATATGATAAATATGTATCTATTTATGTGAGTGTGTCTTTGTCTCTGTGTTTGTCCTCGTAACTTAGTTGTTCAGCAAAAGAGCCTGATAGAATAAGTACTAGACTTACAAAGAATAAATCCTGGATCAATTTCTTCGACTAACAGACCCTTTAAGGCAGTGCCCCAGCATGGCTGCAGTTGAATGAATGAAATGAGTAAGAAAAAGAAAAGAATAAAAGAATATATATATAAACTTTAGTTAAAATACGTTTATGGCATATTTTAACTTCTATAGGTAAATTTACTGCAGTTATTATGGAAGAAAATTTCTCTCTAATGGTACAAGGTGCAAAAACACCATATCTACCCAGTGCTTCCCAAATATATATATAAATATATGTGTGTGTGTGTGACCATCATCATCATTTAACATCTATATGTGAATATATAAGGTTGGTGTACAGGAAAAACAGAACTCCAAACATGAGTTTGTATATATTTTAATTAATAATTGGCAGAAAGAGCCAGCACACAAAACTCTTGGCCCTTTAGTTATTCTGTAACTTTCTGCCAATTACTAATAAAAAAAAAACATGTATATCAAAAGGCAGTCACAATCAAATAGCAAAGATAGTATTAAAAATATATAAAAACAAAATTGCCGCAAAATATAAAAATAAATGTTTTATATATTATTTATTATTTAAATACTAATAGGGTCACTCTGTGTATATATATTAATATTATAATTATAATTAAGGTGGTGAGCTGGCAGTATCATTAGCACACCAGGTAAAATGCTCAGTGTCATTTCATCTGTCTTTACATTCTGAGTTCAAATTCTGCTAGGGTCGACTTTGCCCTTCATCCTTTTGAGGTCAATAAAATAAGTACCAGTTGAACACTAGGGTCGAGTTAATCAACTTAGCCCCTCCCCCAAACCTACTGGCCTTGTGTCAAAATTTGAAACCAATTTTATAATTATATTTAGGAAACAAATTATATTTTTGAGTCCTGGCTGTGTAGTTAACAAGTTTGCTTTCTAATCATGTAGTTTTGGGTTCACTCCTTTTGCATGGCAACTTGGGCAAATCTCTTCTATTCTAACCCTGCGCCGACCCAAGCTTTGTAAGTGAAACAAGCCCATCAAATGTATGCATGTGTGTGTATGTGTGTGTGTTCTTCTTTGTCTTGACATCATGTTACCATCACATAAGCAATATCATTCGTTTCTAATCTGTAAAAACATGTCTGGTCATAGAGAAATATTACCTTGCTAGAAAACAAGTGAGGGTTAGTGACAGAAAAAGCTTCCAGTCAGAGAAAAATTGCATCTGACACATGTAAGCATGGAAAAATGGACATAAAAGTGATGATGCTTTAGTTTTAATCTCTTATTTAAGATATCTTTCATAATATCATATATTCCTTTTTTTTTTCTTCTAAATACTTTTATTTTTATTTTGTTTTGAACAATAATCTTCCCAAGGTTTGCACCATTTATACAATTCCTGGTCTTATCTTCAGAATAAAGTAGTTATCAGTTGTCTTAGTTATTGATGTTTTTTAATGTAGGCAGGAATTGTGGGAGTGATTTACTGTCTGTTGTTTCTGATTCATTATCTTTCTGATTCGAAATGTTTGACATATTAACAATAGGCTTCTTTCAGCAATCAGGAAACAGTTAGGTTGTATTATCTGACATTAGTTTGTTGCTAGGGTATACTATCTCTGCGTAAAGTTCTCCATTATATTTTGCTATTAATATAGTTTTCATGACCAGTTTTCTTGAATTTTTTATTTATTTTATGTTATAATGGTTTATTCAGAGAGAGAGAGAGAGAGAGAGAAAGGAAGAGGCTATGAATTTTTTCAGGGCTTCCATGACTTGTGGGGTAAAGTAGAAATCTAGCCCAAATACTTGCAACAGTTGATGTGTTAACTCTTTAGCACAGCGTTTCTCAACCGGGTTCCTTGAGAAAGAGTGAGATAAGCTAATGCTAATTTCACGATCATATTACTATACATGCACAACATATTATTGGTTATTGTAATATTGTAATCATCCTATCTAGCTTATTATGTTGTCAAAAAATTATAACAACCTTTTATATATATATATATAATAAATATTAGGGAATAAATCCAAACTTACAGGGAAAAATCAGATTTAGGATTGAATCCAATTTTATAGTAAAATATTATATTATATTAAATTAGAGACAAAACCACTATTAGGCAAATCAAACAATGAAAAACTTAAGCCAATACATATGATTAATTTATATTATTTAAATATGTAACAAAATTATTAAAAAATATAATTAATATCACACTACGATTGTTTCATGCCTGCTGTCTTCAAATTTTTGAGTCGCAGTCATTCATCAGGTGGTTTAAATATTTTTCTTGGCGAGGTTTAAACAATCGTAGTGTGATATTAATTATATTTTTTACATATTTAAATAATATAAATTAATCATATGTATTGGCTTAAGTTTTTCATTGTTTGATTTGCCTAAGAGTGGTTTTGTCTCTAATTTAATATAATATATATATATATAAACGATGATGATGATGATGATGATATGATATTTACCATGTGATCTACGATGAAAAATATGAGAAAGATATAGTATATAAATTTTGTGTAGGGGTTCCTTCAGACATGTAATTTATTTTAAGGGTTATGCAAGGGTAGAAAGGTTGAGAAACACTGCCTTAGCATTTAAACCAGCCATATCCAGCCCAAATAGTCTTCCTTTTGTACATTCAAACTGGCCATATCTAGCCTTTCACACCTACCCTACATTGACATTCTAAAAATAAGCAATCACATCATTGAATCCTCAAAGCTATAAGGTAATGTGTGATTAATACAAAATGATATGAGTAAATAAGCATAACATTTAATAGGGTAATCTGAACACTAAAGAGTTGAACCAATAAACCAAACAACGGATTAAGTTTACCACTCTAGAATAGGAACACTCTTTCTGATGGGCTTCTACACAGTTTCCGTTTCCCAAATTCCACCTACAAGACATTTGTTGACCCCAGATTGTAGCAGTAGTAGTAGTAGTAGTAGTAGGTACTTGCCCGAAGTACCACAAATTGATTCAATCTTGAGAGCACAGAGTTGAGGAGTAAGATACTTAACTATGCAGTTGTGCCTTGCCTATTAATTCTTTACTCATTCTTAAATGAAAACATTAATAGAGAATCACTGAAGAGGTCACAGGATGTGTGTGTGACAAAAGTTCTTTGATAAAGAAACTAAAATAATACAAATAAAGCTTTAGCTTTATTACTATTATTTTAGTAAAGACCAAATATATATATATATATATAATGTGTGTGTGTGCGTGCATATGTTTAATTAGCAATATTTAATCAACCCCGAGTATAACAGTATGTTTCAACACATGATTTCACATCAAGAATCTTGCAAAACAAATACAGAAATGTAATTAATAATAAAATATTAAATAAATTAAAATGTTAATTTTTTTTTGCAAGTCTATATAAGATAGCTTTTTTTCTTTCTTTCTACTATAGGCACAAGACCTGAAATTTTGGCGGGAGAGCTAGTTAATTATATTGACCCCAGTAAATGATTGGCACTTATTCTATTAACCCTGAAAGGGTGAAAGGCAAAATTGACCCTTGCAAACTGGGAACTCAGAGTGTAAAGCCAGAAGAAATGCTACTAAGCATTTTGTGCAGCATGCTAACAATTATTCCATCTCAATGCCTTACTCTCTCTTTTCTCTTTTACTCTTTTACTTGTTTCAGTCATTTTGACTGCGGCCATGCTGGAGCACCACCTTTAGTCGAGCAAATAGACCCCGGGACTTATTCTTTGTAAGCCCAGTACTTATTCTATCGCTCTCTTTTGCTGAACTGCAATGTGACGGAGACGTAAACACACCAGCATCAGTTGTCAAGCAATGCTAGGGGGACAAACACAGACACACAAACACACACATACATATATACATATATACATATATATATATATATATATATATATATATATATATATATATATATATATATATATATATACACATATATACGATAGGCTTCTTTTCAGTTTCCGTCTACCAAATCCACTCACAAGGCATTGGTCGGCCCGGGACTATAGCAGAAGACATTTGCCCAAGATGCCACACAGTGGGACTGAACCCGGAACCATGTGGTTGGTTAGCAAGCTACTTACCACACAGCCACTCTTGCACCTTAATATAAGATAGTTTTATTATCAACTGATATATATCTTTCTTGTTTTGTATTGTGCTGTAATCACTAGCGTAGCTAGAGTGTGTGCTACCTAGGGCAGCCCTTTCGTTTTCTACCCCACAGACCTCACAAAAAAACACATATTGCCTACAGCAGACCCAAAAGTGCCACCCCTTTAAAAGTGGCACCTGGGACACACTGCTCCCACTGCCCCTCTCTCGCTATGCTAGTTGCTTCAATGACTTCTTTTGAATAAAACAGCAGCAATTTTAAATACTAGTAACAGCTATAGGTTTTAAAATGTCAGTGGAACTAAAACCTTTTTTCCAAACAGTGAATATATATATATGTGTGTATATATATTTGTATATGTAAATGTACTTACATGTGCATGGAAAACATTTTGTGTGAATGTATACATATCTGTGTAAATACACATGCCTATACTAATTAACTAAAATACTGAAACAGCATTTATACTCACGTGCATATATTTAATATGTTTATATTTAGCCTAGTTGTGCAAATAGAGTAATAGAGTAAAGAAATTTCTATTGTTTAATAATGAAGTCTATTTGCATAATGAGGCTAAATTTTTTTTTTTAACGTAACAGGTACTCTTTACATTTTTACTTGTTTCAGTCATTTGACTGTGGCCATGCTGGAGCACCATCTTTTTAGTCGATCAAATCGCCCCCAGGACTTATTCTTTGTAAGCCTAGTACTTATTCAACCAGCATCGGTTGTCAAGCGATGTTGGGGGGACAAACACAAACATATACACACACACACACACACACACACACACATATATATACGACAAGCTTCTTTCAGTTTCCGTCTACCAAATCCATTCACAAGGCTTTGGTTGGCCCGAGGCTATAGTAGAAAACACTTGCCCAAGGTGCCATGCAGTGGGACTGAACCCGGAATCATGTGGTTGGTAAGCAAGCTACTTACCACACAGCCACTCCTACACCTAAATGTATATTTGTTTCCTGAAACATGTAGATTTATTTACATTCTGTCTATCTATCTATCTGTCTGTCTGTCTATCCATCCATCTATGGATGTATGTTTGAGTTTACAAACAAAAGGGGGAAACAATACTCAATTGCAGTAGAAGAGTGTAAAAATTTATTTATTGTAGCATTGAAAGTGATCTCACTTCTCCAGGCTTGAGTAGTCTCTGCTATGTTGATGCGGTCAAATAGAGTGAAGTGTGTTTGTAATTGACCATTGCCTGCACACAAAGATAAAACTGTACTTCTCACAAAAATATGTTCCAAGTCAGTTCTTATTCAATTCAGAGTTACAGTTGCCTTAGATGTGTCGAAGAACAACATCTGACTTACACATAAACATCATATATCTGCTCTTCACTCTTAGAGAGAAATCTTTTTTAATCGGCAGAGATAATAGCTTCCTGGACATTTCCCAACCCATTCTTACTTTGTCTATATATTTTGGAACACCTACTGCCACCAATTAGATCACCTGTATACCAAAAGCTACAGGTAATAGTACAGGTTTGATAGGAATACAGTGTGATTTATGAATAAATATGTAAAGCCAGTGGCATAATGAAATGCACATTGTCTACACCATAAGACATACGCAACAACAAAGTTGGTTCTCATTGTTACTGTGTGCAAAAATATATGAACCCTAATAATCTGTCTATCCACTCAGGCTAGCATAGGAAAAAATATAGACTTAAAATAATGCTAATGACAACATACATTGAATAAATACTAATTTCTTGCTTGGGCATGATACATGCTCTCACATATATCATTATATATATATATATATGACCACCATGACCGACCAGGCTATCAGATGTTGCTACACATTGCTGGTCACAATGTGCTTCACATTATTTTTTAGCCTTCAAATGACGCCACTCTGCTGGCTAAGCGAGCAGGTCAATATATATATATATATATACACACACACACACACATATACACATATACACACACACTTCATTTATATTCTTTCATATTCTTCTGGTGTCTTGCAGTACATACACACTTGTATTTATGATGTGTGTATTCATGCATGCATGTATGCATGTATTTATGTATGTATGTATGTATGTATGTATGTATGTATGTATCCATCCATCCATCCATCCATCTCTTTGATAGGCAAATAGATACATAGTTAGATGGATTGTATGCATGCATGCATGTCTGTGTAAGGAAGGGTGTGTATATGTGTGTATGCATGCATTGTATTGCTTATTAATAGCTTCTCTCCATCACCTATGTACAGCCCATTCAGTAGGTCGATTCAATAAGTAAGCAGTATTATGTTAGTGATACTAATATTAGTACCAGTGAGATGAACAACAAACAAATGAAACAACAACAACAACAACAACAGTATCATTATGATACCAACGAGTTAGACACTCATTCCCAATGCTCGTAGTCCAGTGATTGTTAAGTTGAGTGGAAAATTGAATTATCTATTGGAAGCAGTGTGTATTTGGTTATGTGTATGTATGACTCTGATGTATGCTGAGTTTGAATGTATGTATGTCAGTGTGTGTGTCTATGTATGTATGTCAGTGTGTGCGTCTATGTATGTATGTCTGTGTATGTCCACGTGTATGAATATATGCATATGTGTGTATAACCCATGCTAGCATGGAAAGCGGACGTTAAACGATGATGATGATGATGATGATGTACAAGTGTAGATGTCTGTGGCTATATTTATATGTACATATATGTGTATATATACATATATATGTGGGTGTATATTTATGTGTATGTATATATGCATCTATCTTTTTATCTGTGTGCCTGAATGTATATATATATATGTATATATGTACATATGTATGTGTATATATATGTGTGTATGTATTTATGTGCATACATATGTTTGAGTGTATGCATGTATATATATATATTGTATGGGTGTGTGGTTAAGAAGCTTGCTTCCCAACCATATACTCCTGGATTCAGTCCCATTGCAAGTGTCTTCCACTATAACCCTAGTTTAACCAAAGCCTTGTGAATGGATTTGGTAGATGAAAACTTAAAGAAGCTTCATTCAGTTAATTTCTTGACCTGACATGCAAAATAAACTGAAATTGAAGTTTATTTCAGTGTTAGATATGTTAACCATTTTGTGACCATATTTTCAGCAAAATACTCAGCCTATATCTCAAATTAAGTTAAAATCTGGAATTAGAGAAGAGTATTGAAGGTCTGTATCAATAACAATAAACCAAAAAGATATGAGTTCATAGATTTTTGATTAATTCAATTGCCATGAGAAGTGGAAAATTTTAACATTTCAGGTCAGTGCCATTCAATAGAGACTTGAAGAAAATGAATTAGTTGTTTGTATGAAATGTTAAATTTTTCTACTCTTGCCAGCAATTGAATTATTTGACATTCCACCAACTCTCCGTTATGCTTAAATTAATTTTGAAAATAAGCAAAAAAAGGATTTAAGAAAATAATTTCTGCATTATTAAGCTTGTAAGAGTGATGGTAGAATCAGTAGACCATCAGAAAATATGCTTCATGGTATTTGTTGTGGTTCTTTGTATATGACGTTCAAATCTTGCTGAGATCAAGTTTGGCTCTTGTCCTTCTGGGCTCAATAAATTGAAGTACCAGTTTACATACAGGGGTTAATGTAATCAACTAATCCCTTCTTGCAAAAAAGTTGCTAACTGTATCTAAACTAGAATTGATTATTAAAACTATATTTGGCATGTAACTTGAAAGGTTTTTTTCATACAGAGAATTATGAAGTTTTAAATTGAAATACATGCACCTTCAAAAACCAGTTTTGTGTCATAGAACCAGTCTCAAACAGATTAGTATAAAAAGGGTTATATTTCCATCGTTAAAGACCCTTTATCATTGATAAAAAGAATTAGCTAATGTTGTCTTTTCCTCACCACATAAGTATTTCTAATTAGAGTTTAGATGTTGACAACATTAAATATGTTGATGAGAATCAGAAAATATTTTAACCCTTAACAGTTACTGACCCTCTATTGAGTTCAAGTGAGACTTAAAATGGAGTACTACTCTCATATCTGGAATAGTGCTGTTGCTACTACACACACATACATCATAAACTGCATCCAGACAAGGGCTGTTTGACTGACTGAAATTCAGTCACAAATGGATATGCTCCAGCCTCTCGCCTACAAGTTTGCTGTCTTTTCAGTCATTACTTCTGTTCCTCAGAGCTGGGTTGTTTTGTACCTTGCCGTTCAGGTTCTTCAGATCCACTCATCTTTCCACCTTTCCTTACTCTTGGTGCTCCCAACCCCTCTGCTGCACACTAACCATTATGCCCAGGTCTTTTTCCTCAGAACTTTGATCCTTCAGAACCTTATCACTCATGTCTTTCCTACAGAGGCAGACCTACAATAGTTTAATAATAATCCTTTCTAATATAAGCACAAGGCCTGGAATTTGCGGGGAAGGGGAATAGTCAATCACATTGACCCCAATACTTGACAGGTACTTCATTTATTGATCCCAAAAGGATGAACGGCAAGGTCAACCTTGACTGAATTTGAACTCAGAATGTAAAGACAGACAAAATGCCACAAGGCATTTAGCCTAGCATGCTAATGATTCTGCCAGCTTACCACCTTAAACAATTTAATAATAATGGAACATTAAAGGCATGAAGCTCACAGATCTTGGTGGGGCCTGCAGAAGTTATGGGCAATGCTTCTTCCTCCAGTCTTATAAAGCCTGAGAAAAAGAAAAAAAGTTACAATCAATTCTCAGAAACACGAAAAAAATTTTTTAAAGACCTTGAACTTTTTTTAAAATTTGTCTTCTATTATAAATTCCATTCACACATATTATGTTGGAATGCATTATTGAAATTTAAATCAATGCCAGTACTTGATCAGTGTTTTTCTTTATTGACCTCATCAGAAAGATGAAAAGCAAAGTTGATGTTGATATTTCAATTCAGATAGTAAGAAGCCATAACTAAATACCACTAGACATTTTATCTGATGCCCCAATGATTTTGCTAATGCACCAATTCTTTTTTTTCTTTTTTTTTTTTTTCATATCTACCTTCAATCTCTAGTCTAGCCTGTTCTTCAGTTATCACAACTCCCTGCTCACCGACAATTAGAACACTTAAATTAGGTCATGCTGTGCTCTCTCTCTCTCTCTCTCAAACACACACAAGCAAAGTTCACCTGCAGAGTATTGAAATCTTGTTAGTCCAGCTTCTGATCTATGAAGCTATATGCCTGTATTGTTTATTAAGAAAATAGATGCACATTTTGATAAAATCTATAAAATAGCTGGTTTGTTTCATACTAAGTCAGTCTTGGTTGCACTACATGGAAATATCAGGTCATCCCATAAATAATGCGTTTTTTTCAATTGCATGAACTAAAAGTCAGAGGGGGACAAAAATACTTGCATCAACTTGCTATAAAAGAACATAGTAATTTTACTTTGTCCTTATTCTTAGTGCAAGTTTTGAAGAGTGCAGTTCGATTTTAACAATTATTTTTTCAAAGCTATCATGGAAGTGACAAAAGAGCATATTTGGCTTTATAAGTTCAATAAAGGTAACAACGCAATGGGAAGTGTGAGGACTATTAATGCAGTATATGGGGATCAGACAATAAGCATAAGCCAGTGTCAATGATGGTTCCAGAAATTCAGAGCCGGAAACTACATCCTAGAAGATGAGCATTGTACTGGAAGATCTGTAGAGCTCAATGAGGATGTCCTGCAAACCATGGTGGAACAAAATCCCACCGTAACTGTTGAGGAACTAGCAGAGAAGCTTGAATTTGGTCATTCAACCGTTCAACCACACCTGCATGCCACCAGAAAAGTCAGAAAATTGGGTCATTGGGTTCCTCACAAACTTTCTGAGTCTAATTGCGCAGAGAGTGAATGCTTGTTCTTCTTTGCTGTCATATCTCACGAATGAACCTTTTTTGGACCAAATAGTGACTGGTGATGAGAAATGTCAAGTGCCAAAGACATTGGGTAGGAGAAACGCCAGCATCCCAGGCTAAAGAATTCTTCACCCACATAAGGTATTATCTGTTTGGTGGGATATGAAAGGTTTAGTCCACTTTGGACTTTTAAACCTAATCCAAATGATAAGAAAGGAGATCTACTGCAAGCAGCTTGAGCAACTTAAATAACTTAAGTCAGTTCTTGAAGGAAAACAACCATCTTTGGTTTCATGATGAAAGGCGTTCTTCCATCAAGATAATGCTCGACCACATACAGCAAGGATGACATTCCAAAGGCTGGAGCAGCTTGAATGGGAAACGATACCCCACCCACCATATTTACCAGACATTACTTCAACTGATTATCATTTATTCTACTGTCTTCAAAATCATTTGGATGGAAAAAATATGAATTATGTAGATGAGGTCAGAACAGTAGTGGAGGAGTATTTTTCATCACGGGCAAGTGAATTTTGGAAGAGGGGCCTTGCAAGTCTATCAGATAGATGGAAGAGCATTGTAGAAAATGAATGAGAATATATTTCAGATTAAAAACGAACTTTGTTTATCTTAATTTTGAAAAATAAAAGAAGTATTAAAAAAAGCTACATTATTTATGGGACAACTCAGTAGTTTTGCAGTGATATGTAAAATATATAACAATAATTGGAATAGTACTGCAATAATAAGTAGAGCAGTTTTGTTGTAAAATGTATTGTAGCAGTGTAGTAATTATGTAGAATGGTACTATAACAATAGGCACCATATTGAGTTCACAACTGAGTTTTTCATTCTTGTTTGAAGCGATTGCACTCAATGCACTGATGCGCTTGGGAAATCACAAATTCTCCATCTCTTCATTTCCCTTCCTTTAGATTATTCAGACATGACAGCTATTTAAGAATTATTTTGTTTTTGTTTCAGTTGTTGTTGCTACGTTTCCTCATAATTTTCTCTTTTTTTTTTAGCAGATGCTATAAAACTTACCATAAATTTATTCCATTATTGATTTATGTCTATCAGAGATGTACTTTGTGTTATCATTTCATTCTGAGACATAAAGTTCATCTTGTTTTAAATGAGTGGATGGTGGATTTAGTTGATCTTCACAATTTTAATTGTTGTTTGGCCCCATGGGTTAGCTATAATCCATGAAACCTCTGATCAAAGATATTATAGCTAGGCATATTTTCTTCTTTTTTTTTTTTTCTCAGGCACAATGTGTCTAGGACTTGGTTATCCAATTGTCATTCCTTTTTGAAGATGGTAAGCCATGATTTTAGAAAGATTTAGCTATTGTTTTCAGCATATAGAAGTTCCCTCATTGACATTGTTGTTTAACACCAGGCCCATTTTGATCCATTGGACTTAGATCAAAGATGTTCCAGTTGTAACCATTGTCTTTTATTTAGATATAAAGTACCTAAATCTACATTATCCAATACATCCTTCCCTTTTTTTAAGGTAGCACACTGTAAGTTGAGGGAGATTTGGCTTCTATTTCTTACAGACTGACTGGCCATGTAGAGGCTCCTACTTTGACTCACACCATCTTAGTATTTCACAATAGAATTGTGAGTAGATCTGATACTGGACTACTGCTTCATAAGTTTTAAGTTTAAATCCATTGCAGAAGTGTAATCAGACAATATATTTAATTCAACTTGCCTAAGTGCATCTAGGTTATTATTTAGCTCCAATTCAGCTCTATAATCAAGGATTGTCTAACCAGGACCATTTTATTTTTTTATGTATATCTAGTAATACTTTGTCCAATATGTCCTTCCTTTTTTCAGCATAGTCGGGTGTGATTTGAAAAGATTTGGTTACTATCTTTAACAAATTGAGTTACCATGGAAAGATTCAGCAATAAATCAGATTGTCAGTGATATTAACTTTTATTACTTACCCATTTGATACAACCCTCTCATGAAAATGGGCAGAGAAAATGGCTGGCTAGCTTGTTGACTTGCTTGTTTTCGGCTTGCTGGTTTGCTGGCTGGTTAGAATCAGATATTGCTCTTTCTGCCTTCTAGAAACTGTTATATATCATACTAATCTGCATTATCATAATCATCATTGTTTTAATGTCCACTTTTCAATGCTCACATTGGTCAGACAGAATTTTTCGAGGCAGATTTTCTGTGGCCAGATGCCCTTCCAGTCACCAACCCTCATCTGTAACATTTCCCCATAAGCAGGCATGTTCCCAAAGAATATGGAAAATGAAAGACATCACTTGCTTGACAGGTCACTCCTTTACAATTATCGCATGATGTCAAGACAAGGAGAAAGTAATACACATGCCTGCATATAGATACATATACATACATGCATACATCCACACATGCACACACACACACATACATGCATGCACACACACGTGCATACATACACACACACACACACAGAGGCTTTTTTCAGTTTTTGTCTACCAAATTCACTCAAAATGCATTGGTCAGCCTAGGGCTGAACAGGGAAGAAAAACTCAGTTGGGATGCCTATTATTATAGTACCATTCTACATAATTACTTCACTGCTACAATACATATTACTACAAAAGTACTCTACTTATTGCTACAGTACTATTTTATTGTAGTTAATCTAGTAGAACTTATCTGTTTGCAATTCAAATGTCAACAATGTTATCTCAATTATTAAACTGAGCAGAATAGCACAGTATCTAAGAGTAAATAGTAAACATGAAGGAAGTTGTTAATCATTGTAAACAGCAATATAGAACTAATTCATGTTCTGTTTGAATATATTACGGAGGGAAATTATTCATGGATGCTGTCTGCTTGAAAAATGATAATATAATGAGGATAGTACTCACATCATCATCATCATCATCATCATTTAACGTCCGCTTTCCATGCTAGCATGGGTTGGACGGTTCAACTGGGGTCTGGGGAGCCCGAAAGCTGCACCAGTCCAGTCAGATCTGGCAGTGTTTCTACAGCTGGATGCCCTTCCTAACGCCAACCACTCCGAGAGTGTAGTCACATTTTTATTTATTTCCCCCTTTTTTTTCTTACTTAGTCATTTGACCACTTGTATTCATAATTTTACTCTTTTCGTCATTTCTCAACTTTCATAACCATAGAGAATAAGCACGAAAATCAAACTGAAAGTAGCAAGTTTGAATTTTGTACCAACCTCTCATTTTGAGGGTTGAATGCTGAGGTTGGCACATTACTGTGCTAGCATTGGGAATTCTATCATCCGATTCAGCCTCCAGTTTTCCATCACTCATGAATATGGCCCTTAAATACTTAAACTTCTCCACTTGTCTCAGTGATGTTCCCATAACCTGCAGAGTATGCAGGGAGGACTTTCTTGGGAGGACCAATTCTCTGGAATATTGTTACTCAACAGGGTGTGTAGTTTAGAGATCAAGGAGTCTCTCCAGGTCAAGCCACATTGAGAGATCACAGCTCCAGTACTATGGACATATGATTAGAATGTTGTTAGAAGAAAATTGCAAGACAAAGTCTTCAAACCAAGCCAACCCGCAGAACACCTAGGGGTAGACCAAGAATGTGATGGTTAGATAACATCTGTAGTCTCAGTTGGTCATGCTTGGGAATTCAGTGGGAAAGTGTAATGGTGGTTGCTTCTGACAAGACTCTATGGAGGAGGTGCCTGAGGACTCTACCGCAACAACCCTCCCATGAGTAATGGGCTAGCTTGTTGGCTTGCTTGCTTGCTGGTTTGCTGGCTTTTTGGCTCACTTGCTTGTTTGCTGGCTGGTTGGGTTGTTAGCTTACTGGTTTGCTTGTTTTGTCCAAGAAAGGAAAGGCAACATTCATGACCTTTTCCAGATTTTCTGAGACAGGATAAAGGAAGCTATCCTCATACCAGAGACCTTCCCAAATGTTTACTGAAGTAAATATTAAAAAGCTTATAAGAAATATTTATGCATCAGAGAACAAAGCAGTGTCATTCAATGATGAATATTATTTTACATAGAACCCAAATTAATTTAAATTGTGACGTGTCTCTTTTGTTGCCTAGATAACCCAATGTGTTACTAAGAGTATTGCCTATGAATGGGCAGCACAATCCTGTTAATACTTGGTAAACCTACATGTGTAATTAATCTCATATTAAGGACTTAGAGGAATTCAAGTCATTAGTAGTTCATTATTAGTCATTATTAGGGTAGTGAGCTAGCAGAATTGTTGGTACTTCAGACAAAAAAAAAAGAAGAAAAGTACCATTTGAGCATTGGGTTTGATGTAATTGACCCACTCCCAACCCACTAAAATTGCTGATCTTATGCCAAAATTTGAGAGAATTATTAGTTCATTTGTTGTTTGCACCATATTTAGTTGATAAGGGAATTTAAGCATATTAAATATTGTTGTTGTTGTTTAGCAACATATCAGTCCTGATTGAGTTCACTTATTATTGAAAGTCATTCCAGTCATGACCATTCTGTCTTTCAGTATATATATATATCAGGGATTACATTGCCAAAGTAACCGTGTGCATTTAAAATAGTAGGGTGTTCATTTGAGGGAAGCTTAACTGCCATTTCTAGTAAAATTGAGTGACCACATATAGCCTTTCTCCTTCTGTAAACAAAAGAGATTACATTGTCAAGTGCCTTTGTTTACGTAAAATAGTAGGGTGTGATTAGCCCTTTAGCATTCAGATTATTCTATCAAATTTAATGTTTATTTATTCACATTGATAAAAATCAGTCATGCATTAGTTTTGAAACCTGAATGGTGCAACTGTTTATTTCTAGAACAATATGGTAGGGTAAGTGTGAGAGACTGGATCTGGCCAGTTTGAAGATAAAACATGTAGAATATTTAGGCCAGATATAGCCAGTTTAAATGCTAAAGTTTTAAAGCTTATGAACGTAGTCATTTGAATGTTGAATAGAATGCTTCACAGTATTTGCTCCGACTTTCCATGCTGTGAGTTCAAATCCCACCAGGTTCAAATTTGGCTTTCTTTCAGGATTGTTAAAAAAAGAACGTATCAATTCAGTACAATGGATTGGTGGAATAGTTAGGGAATCAGGCAAGATGTCTTATGGTATCTGTTATAGCTCTTTGTATTCTAACAACAATACCTACAAAGACACTAATACCAAACTGTATTGGCCCATGTCAACAGCCATCCTTGGATAAACCTACCTTAGTAGGGTTGAGAGAGGACACTTATCTGCATGCTCAATTGCTAGTCTTCCTTGGCAAAATGTCTTGCCTTAGTCTGCACACACATGTGCAGATGCATGGTCAACATTGATTAACAGAGGCTTTACAGGATGTGATCTGAAGGAAATTTGATTGCTATTTCTAGTAGTTAAGTGACCATGTATAGGCTTCCTCACTGGCTGGTGAGCAGTGGCTGAATAACATTCAGATTATTTTGTATGCAATGCTTATTTTTTTTATATTGTTTTGAATTAATCAAGTATTCTCTCACACCTCCAAGATTGTCATAGTGTAATCATCTATTTTTAGAATGACATTGTAGGGTAGGTGTGAGAGGCTGGATCTGGTCAGTTGGAGCATAAAACAGGTAAAATACTTGGGTTGGATATGGTTGGTTTAAATTCTAAAACATTAAAGTACTGGACTACTAATTGTCATAAGTTATGTGCCACAGGTGTTGCTCCATTCTGGTCTTATCTATAATGGCTAAACCAAACAAATCAACAGAAATTAAAGAAATGGTATTGAAGAGATCAAAATTATTTGGTTGTCTTGGGTGTCTGGCAAAGATTGAATGTATTTCAAAAGTTTACTACTGACCACTAACTGAACAGAAAGACTTGTTGTTGTTATTTAACCTCGGGTCATCCTTAATGATGCAGTAATATGAACAATAGCATTCTCTTCAAGATTATCTATTGTTCATCTATGATTACAATGGTTTCATGGCTTTTCCACTCCTGACTCATTTGTCTCTCCTCTTATCACTCAAATTGTGTTTCCCCTTCCCAGCCCAACCAGACACTATACTAACCATTATTTTCACTCCTTCTCTGGATAACAGCTCTTGGGAATTCCATCCCTGCTCAAGATTTTGCTACAGCAGTTTAGAGGAACATTAATTTTATCAACATTACTGGCCTCAGAGTGCCTGTGGAGGCCATAAACAGAGCCCCTTTCTCCAGATTAAATCTTATCCTGTTTGAAAGAGAGTTGGATGTGAATTGTAAATAGATTTTGCAGCCGTTTCTAGCAGGTCAAGAGACCGCATAAAGGTTTCTTTGTTGCCTCAACAAAACATTGCTTATAATGCTTTGTCAAGCCTTAGCGGCAGGGAAAACCCATAGAAGGTAAAGTAGTAACGTATTAGGATGTGGCATATATAGTTTTGGAGCAAATTATGGTCAAAGAGATTTGTATGTTGTCCAGTTCCATCACCACCACCTGGCCCTTAAAATATAGTCTGTTGTAAGTATTTATACTAGGATCCTTGTCTGAGGATAACCACTAAGTTGTAGTTTCTTCTTATCTTTCCCACTTCTATTAATATTAGGGGCCATGCAAAAGATCACGGGAGCAGCCTGTCTTCTTCTGACTGAGACATAAAAGAAAACCCACCAAAATGGTAGCATTGTTAGAAACAGTAATGGACAGCATTTAATGTCTGTTTTCCATGCTGGCATTGTGTGTGTGTGTAAAATAAGGAATGGCACTGGACCCCTCCATATTTAATGTCCTTTCACATCTTTCTTCTGTATTGTTAGTCATCCCTCCTGCTCTTCCAGGTCATCCCTTTCTGTCATCCACATTCTCTCTCTCTCTCACATACACACACACACACATACATGCACAGTTGCTCATCCCTGTTTTTATGCATCACTCACTGACATTCTCTCTCAATCCTTCACCAGTGCTCATCATCATTGCAATCTATTACATTACTCCCTCTCTCACATTACTCCCTTCCTTATCACTTTATCACACCTTGTTGATCATCCATGCCATAAAATCCATCCATGCCAAAAATGGAACATACAAGCGAGATTTGTTCCCAACCCATCTACAAAGGGAATAATTGTGAATAAGAATTTGCTCATACTATGATGACCCATCCAAACTCTACCAGCACAGAAAACAGGCATAAAATTTTGATCATGGTATCTATAATCTACATATAATGATAACCTACTCTTTGCTGATAACCTTCGTTTCATGATAATGCACATGTTTATGGTTTGGCTGTGAATAAATGCACAAGTCAGTTGTAGAGGAATCAGTCTGAAAGTCTCTGAGGCTATGATACTTATGATAATGATATTGGATTGAGCAAATCTATGATCATAGGTATCCCAGCCATGACTGTTTTGTCTTTCTGGGATTACGTTATCCAATGTGTCCGTTTTTTGTTCAAGAAGGTGAAGTCTGGCTTGCTATTTGTAGCAGGTTCTCTTGTTAAGTAATTTGCAATGTTGTTATTTTACATGTATGAGACATGTAACGTTTTTAGTAGACACAATAGTCAGCTTCTACATGGATTTTCCATAAAAATTCTGACCATTTGGTGGATTAGACAGATTGCTTTCATTACCATTGCTGTACAAGCCTGTACAATGGAGTATTCATACTATGTTATATGAATACTCTATTGTACTCAGGCTATATTGTTCAATAGAAGATTCATATAATAGATTATGAATACTCTATTGTACTGTTGAGTATTCATTTTCCATTGGGAAGTTGCAAGCAGTTTGATCAATTAGATATATATCTTTTGCATAAATAGAAATGTCTTCTCCAAAGGCAAGCTTACATTGGACTGATAAGGAGCAAGCAGGCTGGAAGACAAACTGCTTAAGAAACATTTTTGACAACTAAGAATTCTTATATTATAATTGTAAAATATAAATCAGAACAATGAAGTTCACACACTGTTCCTTTGAAACATGGAAATTTTACTAATGTATATAATCATCATCATCATCATAACCATACTAGTGACCATTATCTTAAGGTATCTTCCCACATGTTTAAGTATATCACTTGTTGTGTATAAATAGCTTATATCAAATGATAACCTACATTACAAAAAACAGTTCAGGTCTCCTAACATATATTTTAGAAAGCAACTATTCATATCAGTTGCCTGTATTTCATGTAAATGGTTTTTTGCTATTTTTCATGAAATATAGTGGTACTGTTATGATCTTACAGCTTTTAGGGTTCTCTGTCATACAAATTTAGGCTTGTTTACTTTACTATAAGCCTGTTTGATCTAAGACTTCAGTCTATAACTTATTGTTTGAAATTGTGTAATGTGTTAGACAACTATTTTCAGAGCTGGTACAGACTTTTTTTCATGTTGTTGTTGTTGTTGTTGCTTAGCCTTGATCCAATGTAACTATTGCTGTCTTGAACATGCAGTCTTATTTTATTCTCAGGATTAGACTGCATTATCAAATGTTGTTGTTGTTTCATCCTTTAGAAGGAACATTTGTTTGTTCCTTCTCGAGCCATGCCTGGCTCATAAGGGCCGGTTTCCTTGGCGTATAAGTTCCTCACCTGGACCGGACGTCAGTCCGTCGCAGGTGAGCTACAAGATGCAGGAGGAAAGAGTGAGGAAAAGTTGTGGTGAAAGAGTTAGCAGAAGTTCACCATTACCTTCTGCCAGAGCCGCGTGGAGCTTAGGTGTTTCACTCATAAACACACACATCGCTCAGTCTGAGATTCGAATCCATGATCCTTTGACCGCGAGTCCACTGCTCTAACGACTAGGCCATGTGCCTCCACATTATCAAATGTGTCATACCATTTTTCTAAGGCAACAGGGTATGGTCTGAGGGACATTTGGAGCTATCTCCATCTCGTTAAAGACTCCTTCAATGGCTTAAGTTCCCTTAAGTAATAAGAAAATGTATTAGGATCTTCTGGGCATAGGTATTCATCTAACCTATGCTACCACATAAAATGAGCAAATGAACGAGAACACACACATACACATACACACAGGTATGCATCCACAAACAAACAAAACAGGAAACTGGAAATTTTTTGGTATTATTTATTTGCCATTACATATGTTTCATTTGCTAATAGGAATTACAGTTTGTCTCTGCATGTGTGTATATATATATATATACACAACTATAAGAGAGAATCCACTATGTGGACGCTGATTCTCTCTTATAGTTGTGTATTAATAATATTTACTGAATCCCAGTCTTTTATACGCTAGGCCACTTGGTGTTTTAATTGGTGTTATTAAATTAATATCCAATTTTTTCACCCTTATTTTGACTTAATTATATATATATATATATATTATATATATATATATATATATATATATATATATATATATATAATATATATATATATATATATATATATATTTGTATATGTGTATGTATATGTACATGTACATTTGTCTGTGTATGTATATATATGTATATGCGTATATGTATGCATGCATATGTATATATATATATATGTATGTATGTTTGTGTTTGTGTATATGTGTGTGTGTGCATGTATGTCAGCACGTGTGTGTGACCCTTCCTTCACTGGGGCTGTCTGTGCTGCTCCTGATTACTGTCTAAATATAAACACTTCGTCCAAACATAAAATTTGTATTATTTAATTTCTGTCTGAAGAATTTCCAATAGGAAATTTCTTAAATGTCTATTTAACATGTAAAACTGTTAATTCCGATTAGTAAATGCAATACTTGTGATGGTTTCCAATTTCCTATTAATGTTATACAATAACCCTACAAATGATATTTCCATAATTCTCAATTTTAATATGTATATTGAACTAACATACAGCAGCAAGTGGGACTATATATTGGATTGTAGTGATGGAATACACAGATGTGCTTTAAGAGGAAACAGCTGGATTTGCCCTAACTACCTACATTATATATATATATATATATATACTTCTAATATAAGGATAGAATTTTTAAAAAAGATTTTATCAGTGGCCAGCATATATATATATATATATATATATATATATATATATATATATATATTTATGAAGGCGCATGGCTTAGTGGTTAGAGCGTCAAGTTTACGATCATGAGGTTGTGAGTTCAAATCCTGGACCGGGCTGCATGTTGTGTTCTTGAGCAAGACACTTATTTCACGTTGCTCCAGTTCACTCAGCTGTAGAAATGAGTTGCGATGTCACAGGTGCCAAGCTGTATAGGCTGTTGCCTTTTCCTTGGATAACACTGGTGGTGTGGAGAGGAGAGGCTGGTATGCATGGGTGACTGCTGATCTTCCATAAAGAACCTGGCCCGGACTTGTGCTTGGGAGAGTAACTTTCTAAGTTCAATCCCACGGTCAGTCATGACCGAAGGGGGTCTCAGCATATATATATATATATATATAATATATATATATATATATATATATATAGTACAAAGTAAGATAGGGGTTATGAGGGTAACCCACTATGGGATATCAGTTATCCAATATACTGCTGGTGAAGCACCCAAATGCCAAATACATAAATGCTTATAATTGCAATGCAATTAATTCATCTATTGTATCGGATGGGCGAAGGTAAAATATTTTACCATATATATATATATATATATATATACATATTTATAACTGGCGCTTCTTCAGTTATGATAACAAGTGTTCCAGTCGATTAACGGAACAGCCTGCTTGTGAAATGAACATGCAAGTGGCTGAACACCCTAATAGAAATGTGTATCCTTAATGTAGTTCTCAGGGAGATTGAGCATGACAAAGAATGTGGTAAAGCTGGCCCTTTTAAATGTAGGTACTACTCATTTTTGTCAGCTGAGTAGACTGGAGCAGTAAAATAGTGTCTGCACTACTGGGTATCGAACTCTCAGCCTTACAATTATGAGCTGAATACCCTAACCACTAAGCCATGCTTGTTCACATATATACACATGCATACACACACACACATATATGTATATATGTACATGTGTGTGTTTTAAGATGCCATCTAATGAGATGGGTCATTATCAATATAATATGTACTAATTATTGATGATAAACTATTGTAATGATTGTAATGATAGAATTGCTTTCTGATTATTTTAAACTATGTATGTGTGAGTGTGTATGTGTGTGGTTATTCTTGTAAACTCTCTGTGTGTGTGAATAGGTTGTTTGAGTTGTTTCTAAGTATGCATACACTCGCACACACATACCAAAATAGTTGGTGTATTGTTAGCTACATTAGAATTCAAGTTCTCTGTTTGGTTGCCAACCAGTCTATTCAGAATCTTGTGAAGTTAGAGCTTCTAATGCATTAACAGGGTCCCACATGTCTGTCTTTACTGTTTGACTCCATGACTCCACCTGAGTTCTACATTGTAACCGGATTTAATTGTAAAACAGATAGAGCATGCCACACATAATTCTACTACAATCCAGATAACTTATTGATGACTTCTGTTTCATGGCTTAGTGATGATTCATTTGCTAAAAAGGTTAAAATGATTTCTCATAATATAAAGGACTTTACTCCACCACATTCCTCTCTTGTTTTTGACTATGTCTTGAGCCATTTCTATGACAGATTTCATTACCTACAATTGTATGACCCTTATATATAATGCAGGCTCTATCTTCCACAGACTTTTTCATAAAGAACAGGTTTTATTTCATATTCTCTTTGTATATTCATAAACCTGAAACTTGTTTATATATAAAGCATTCTTATGTCAAAATATTTTTTTTCTCTTAATTAGGTTGGACGTTGAACCGAAAGACAAGTTTTCGCTATGACAGCCCTATTTTCCTCCTTGGAGAACATTATCATAGAAGACATGATGGTAACTTATTAATTCTCATTTATTTTAATTCTTTCTCTTTTTGAATGGTGACTCATTTTTTTTATTTACTGTTGATGTTGCTGTTGTTTTGGTATAGCCCATGATGAGGTCTGTCAGAAAAGACCTAGCATGACCATCCCTACCTCTTCCTGGCACAATACATCATAGATCACATTAAACAATGTGTCTTTCTTTTTCACGATAATAGGATGTCATTTGACAACAATTTGGCTTCTATTTCTTGCAGACTTAACAACCATGTAGGGCATCATGTGTGTAAGTGAGATTATTCAGTTATAATATAATGCTTATTTATTCATATCCTTTTGGGTTAATCATGCATTATCTCATAGCTTTGAGATTCAATGAAGTGATTGTTTACTCTTAGTATGATATTGTATAATAGCTGTTAGAAACTGGATTTGACCAGTTTAAACATAAAACAAGTAGTATGTTTTAGCTGGATATGGCTGTCTTAGATGCTGAAGGATTAAAGTTCAGAGGAGGAAGATCGTGAATTCAATCCCTCTATAGTCTTTGTATTGTGTCTCTGCCCAAAACTCATTAATAATTCTGGTTGCCTAAACCTGACTGACAAACAAATTCTGGTTATTTTATTCAATGTAGGCCAGTCAGTCCCAAAATGTTTTTTGGTTCCAGTCCAATGCTGATCAAGCGGACCTGTAATACAGCTGAGATTATTCCATATTTTGGTGAATGATGGGTATATAGGTTTGCATTATCTGATGTGTTCACTTTTCTTAAGAAAGTTAAAGATTGAAGTCTGCACTACGGTCTTGCACTTTGGGGAAATTCATATCACACAGTCTTCATGAACTTAGTGTATGTAATCTAGAGAAGCAATACTATTTCCAAAAAATGGAAAGAAGCAATTATGTTACCTCTTTCGAAAGGCAGGAGTGTCAGAAAAAAGCATAGAACCATAGAGGAATTTTACTCTAATGTCAGCTGTTGACAAGGTTCTGGCAGGAATTTTTCTTACTCACCTGAATAAATCCTTTGTAATTGATATCCTTCCTGGATCTCAGAGTGGTTTCCATTCTGGTAGATGACCAATGGATTTTATTTTTACAGTAAGACAGATACAAGTAAGGTACTATAAGCAGAATATGGTCATTCTTAGGGTTTACATTGATCTAATAAAAAAAACTTTGATTCTGTGAATAATGCATACCTGTGAGAGTTACTCTATAAATTTTTGTTGTTCAGAACACTTTATATTGTTAATTAAACCATTTCATAACATGGAAGCATGAGTCAGTGTCAGTGGGAGCATGGCAGGATCCATTCCTGTAGAAATGATATCAACAAGAAGACATCCTTGCCTCAGCTCTCTTTTCCTTGTATTTCATTGTTACTCTCACATGTGCTTTTACTTTTAAACAACATATATATATATATATATATATATGATAGCAATCTTATGATCATCTCTTCAATTTACAGTGTTTTACTGCAAATGCAAAAGTTTTTCACTCTTTTATTAATGATCTCCTTAATGCAGATGAGATGACTCCAACTAGTTAAGAAGATGATAGTACTTACTACTAAGGACTTTCAAATTCTCATAGATCTTGATTCTACATCTTATAAGGTATTTGGACTCAGAATTAGTCCAGACAAGATTGTTGTAATGTACCAGTCTGCCACAGGAAACACAATTCTAAAATAGTCTATCTTAGTTGAAATACCTCTAAGGCTTTAGAAAGCAACTGATTCCTTCACAGTTTTTCAGTCTTGATATGTCATAAGTCTTTTCTCAAGAAGGCATCACAAGGTTGATAAGTGTTTATCATACCTGTGTATTGATTTCCTTTCTTTGTTCGTGACATGGATCCTATTCAAGCACTATGTAAAGGTTCTTGAGTGCTTTTATTTGAGATGCTTATGACATATTTTGAATATTAGCTGCTCCTCATAGACTCTAGACACAGAGATTTTGAAGGGAATCAAAATCTAAGTATTGAGGTTATGGTATGCAAGCACAATTTATATTGGACCAATCACCTTGAACAAATGAATGATTAGATGATTCCAAAGCAGATACTGCATGGAAAACTAGTATGTGGAAAGCACTCTTAGCACAAACTAACATTAGAAGCTGATAATGTAACCTAATGGTTCACAGTGTTGTTTTGGCTGAATAGGGTCATTGATTTACTGTTAGTTAATGGTACCAACATTTTGTTTTACATTTGAGTTTATCAATAAACTTCTTAATACTGCTTTTAGATCCTCTAACTATATACCCTAAATGGTCTCAATAGGACTTTCTCTATTAAACTACCTGTTTTTACAATGCACTTTATATAAGTACTGTGATGTTGAACCCAATACCTCTTGGCTGCAAAGTAAATTTTTAACCATCCACTCATACTACACATTATATAAAACATGTGTTGGTTATTTCTTATTGTTCCATAAGGCCCTGGCACTTGCCACCATCTATATCTCTCTCTTCCTTTACTTAACCATCCCATTTATATTCTGATTCCTGTCCCTTGTGAGTATGCCCAGCACTTTTCCACCATCTTTATCCTGCTATCTCCAACTTTCTCTCCTTCTCCTGCACTCCTCTCAGGCTGGGCAACCATGTATTTCCTTTGCAGCAGCACACCTGTTTCTGTCTTCATTCCTGATCTCTCTCCAGTCGGGAAACCTTGTACCTCCTCTACAGCAAGACACCTATTTTTGTTTCTCTGCCTCACGATAACCTTTCATCATCCGACACAAAATCACCTTCTCTAATGCTGCCTCCCCTCTCAAAATAGCTTTTATTATTTTTTTTTTGCAAGTACTTGGTGACCCTGTCAGTGCAGGTGCCACTAAAAAACACCCAGTACACACTGTAAAGTGGTTGGTATTTGGTAGGGCATCCAGCTGTAAAAACATTGCCAAAACTGACCTCACCTGTGCTTGTGCCATGTAAAAAGCACTAAGTCCACTCCTCTCAGTGGTGGGTGTTAGGAAGGGCATCCAACTGTAAAAATCCTGCCAAAACAGTTACAGATGTCTGGTGCAGGCTTCTGCCTGGCTGGCTCTTGTCACACTGTTCCACCCATGCCAGCATGGAAGGCAAACATTAAATGATGATGATGATGATGAAGCTGAGCATAAGGTTTGTTTCCCAGTTTTTCTGGCATATATATTCCTAACTGGGGCAAGATGTCACTCCATCACAGGATTACTCATTTTTACAAGCTGAGTGGACTGGAGCAATATGAAATGAAGTGTTTTGCTCAAGAACACAATGCATTGCTCAGTCCAGGAATTGAAACCACAATCTTATGCTCATGAGTTCAACACCCTAACCACTAATCCATGCACCCCTACAGAACATGTGTTTGTTATTTCTAATTATTTTTTTTTATATTTACATCTGTGCTTAGACAATACATGCTGTACACTCTCTAAACTAGTTAGTGTTAGGAATGGTACCCTACCATATGAACCATACCAAAAAAAAAAAAAAGGAGAATGTAAGTGTGAGATGTGGTCCTCCAACCTGTCATAGAGAATAGTAATTCCAGATAAAGAGCATGGTGACTCATCTGGCCCATGCCAGTATAGGAAGTAGATGTAAAATGATGGTAATTTTACATACTTGTGTATGTGCATGTTAATTCATATATGTGTGTGTGTGGTGTGTGTGTGTGTATATGAGTGCAGATGTGTACATGCATGTATATGAATGTGGTAATACACAAGTGTGTATATGTCTGTATGTAAAGTATGTATGTATATATAAATAGAAATGAGCTGACTGTAATCTAATATACACGAGTTGGTGTATGATCCACCTCCACATACAATTAGATTCAGTAATGACTTTTACATACAGACATTTCTCTTACACACTTATAAACACACCCTATAGCTTTCTCTCTTACACTCTCTCTCTCTCTCTCTCTCTCTCTCTTTCTCATGCACACACAGACATACATACACACAAAAAATAAACGTACACATACAAACACACACACACACATTCAGATACAGCACACATGCATACAGCTACATCATGCTCATCATTCCATACAAAATATTTCTCACATACTATAAAAAAAAGCAAATGTTGCTTTTTTTATAGTACAAAGTATTTTAAACTACAAAGAGCCTAATAATAATAATGATAATGATAATAATAGTTGACTCTAATTTAGGCAGAAGACCAGTAATTTTAGTTGTGGAAGTTTAGTTGATTATATCAAACTCAAGTATTGAAGTCAACTTGAGCTTTCATCCTTTTGGTATCAATAAAGTATAGCCTCAGTCAGGTACTGGAATTGATGGTTTTGACTAACTCCCTCCCCTCAAAATTTGCTGGTCTTGTGCCCTAATTTGAAACCATTGTTATTATTATTATTAATTGGGCAGTTTTCCTTTGCCTGGTGGCTGTGGTGGACAAAGCTGAAAGGCATGAAGACATACATTCCTCTTCAAATCATCATAGTTGTATAGTTTTCCTTCTTCTTTCACATTGATCCTGTTGTCGCCAGGGTATGCTATGTCGATTATCATACATGTTCTTTCATTTTTTTATTCACCACAACAATGTCCAGTTTCCGAAGTCTGGTCAAGTGATTGCATTAGATCATTGCATCCCACAGGATTATGCACTTCCCATTTTTGGTGACTCCTTCTGGAGTCTACTCATACCACATCTTTGGTCTTTGTAGGCTGTGATTTCCACAGAACTCCCAATGGATCATTCTTACCACATTGTCTTGGTGTTTTTGTATTCACGTTGTGCTAATTTCGGGCATTCGCTAACAATGTGCCATACCATTTCACCCCTCTCACCACACATGCTGCATTTGTCACTATTGGTAGTGTTGTCTATTCTGCACTTCATATGGTTGGTCCTTAATGCTTGTTCATGAGCTGTGCATATGAATGCTTGTTTCTATCTTCAGGTCACTGCTCCTCATCCATAGCCACTGGTCCTCTGTTTCTGTCTTAGTGTTCACATCTCTTGCAAATTGTCCATACATCTTTTCCTTCCATGCTTTTTCTTTTTTGGTCATTTCTTGTTTAAATTTGTCTTTAGTTACACAATTTTCAGTGTTGATGACACCAGCCTTTATCATGTGTTTCAACAGTGGCTCTACGGCATTTTTTATGTACCACCTTAGGCTGTTTTCCTCTGCTTCAATACAGTCCTGGCAACTGATTAAACCTCTCCCACCCTTTCTTCTGAACAAGTACAGCCTATCACTGTCACTTTGAGGGTGGAAGGCTCCGTGTACTATCAACATTTTTCTGGTCTTGGTATCCAATTTTTTCATCTCTCTCTTTTGCCATTTTATAATTCCTGCTACATACCAAAGTGAAGTTATTGCACACATATTAACTGCTTAGATTTTATTTCATCCAGTCAGTTTTGAACGCAACACCAACCTCAGTCTTCAGAAATACTCCATCCTCAGTTGCTCTTTCATTTCCATTTCCATTATCTCGTTGAACTCTAGTGCACCAAAGTATTTGTATCCTTCCCTTTCGGTTTGTTTAATCAAGTCTCTGTTCCGTAATTGCCTCTTTTTAGGTAGATTATTCTGCACTTCATGTGTCCAAATTCCATTCTAATATCAGTACTAAAACAGTGGACTGTGTTCACCAAGAAACTTACTTGTTTCGCATCTTTGCCATTCAGTTTCAAACCATCCATGAAGAGGAGGTGGTTGATTGTTTGGGATTTTTCCTTTAGTTGGTACCCCAGGTTAATTTTCCATAGTACCAAGGCCAGGGGTATCATGCAGAGAACAAAAGGCAATGGGGATAGGCAATCACCCTGGAAAATCCCTCTTCTGATATCCGGGATGCGCAAGGTTTTTCCATAAAATGTCGGTTCAGTTTTCCATCTCATCATACTTCTTATCTTTATTATTATTATTGGCATTTCATCCATCTTTACATTCTGAGTTTAAGTTCATCCAAAGTTACCTTTACTTTTCATCCTTTTTGGGCCAATAAAATAAGTACCAGTCAAGTACTGGGGTTGATGTAATCAGCTTTCCCTACTCCTTACAATTGCTGGCCTTGTGCTGAAATTTGAGACTGTTGTTGTTGCTGTTGTTGTTAAGAGGGTAGTGAATCAATAGAATCATTGATACATTGGACAAAATGCTTTGCAGTATTTAGCTACAATCTTTTACATTCAGACTTCAAATCCTGCCAAACTATCTTGTTTGTCACAGACTATATAGGGTGTCAAAATCTTTAGTGGCACTCATTAGAATAATGATTTGAAGAGGAAACTTTATTCCAGTTTTCTTATTATCATTGTTTTCTGTATTTTTCACAGTGTTTAATTAAACAGATGAAATTCCATTTCAGGTAAAAGAAAAAAAAATCCACTTTGAGTTGTGTTCTTTTATTCTTTTCCAATAATTTCTTGATGTTTATTTCAGATGAAGTTGATGGCAGAGGCAAAGAGATTGGTCAGAGTAATCGCGTGAACAACATGGAGCTGTTTAAAATGGATTTTGCAAGTCGCCTCTGGTTTACATATCGGCGTGACTTTGAACCTTTTAAGGGCACTAAGTTCACAACAGATTGTGGGTGGGGTTGTATGATACGGTCTGGGCAGATGATGTTAGCACAAGGATTTATTACACATTTTTTTGGCAGAGGTAAGTGTTACTCAACATCAATTGTATTTTATTTAGCCATTTAATAATTGTAGACAGCTCCTGTATTGTAGAAGAGTTGCATTCCTCAAATATCTTACTAAAGCATGTATCTCCCTTACAATGCAGAACATATTTTCCCATTGAATTCATGTTTATTGACTTCCAACGGAAGCTATCTACTACCTCTAGCTTGCCCATCCGCATGAATAATTATAAATAAATAAATAAATATATATATGTATGTATATATATATATGTATGTATGTATGTATGTATTGTTTAAAGTACACATATATAGTTATGAGCTGTAACATTTCATACATTGGAAATACATGGCCTATGCAATTTAGGTCATGTGCTCAGAGCCCGGTGATTGCTTGGAGACAGTGAGCATGTTATTAAAACCTGCCTAGATAACATCTCCTGTGTATGAACGTAGTAGTAGCTCAGAACTATATACCGTATGCATTAAACAATATTTATCTCTCACTAGATGGCATATGTCTTTTTGTTGATCTTACCTTAACAGAAAGGTAATATATATATATGTATGTAAAACTGAGAATGTGTGTCTCTATGTGTGAATCACTAAAACTACCAAACTGATTTCATTCAAATTACACATGCATTACTTAGGGTCCATGGAGTGTCCTGGGCAAATTTTCAACTTCTTGCCTAATGCAGGCCTGGAGCAATCTCTTAGACTGGTTCTGTATTATGTGTCAAAAGTGAAACAATAACATCTACATTGTAATGTGATATATTGTTTCACTTTTAATTCTAACTATAATATTGTTTTACTTTTATTCTTTCACTTTTAATTCTATTGTGATAACATTAAGATCATCTTATTTTACACATTTACCATTCAATTACCAGTTAGAAATTTTTGTAGCAATTGCAACGTTCCAAGGTATTTACAGTTACATATTAACCCTTAAATTAACATTTAATACATGTGCTTAATCTATATATATAAAATTCTTTGTCTCCCTGCCTGTCTGTCATGATCACCTTTTCTTTATATATATATATATATATATATATATGTATATATATAAATATATACTATAGCCTCAGGCCATCCAAAGCCTTGCAAGTGAATTTCGTACACAGAAACTGAAAGAAGATTGTCATATATATGTGTCTATTTGTGTGTGTGTGTCTGTCTGTCTGTCTTTGTACCCTCACCATCGCTTGACAACTGATGTTGGTGTGTTTATGTCCCCATAACTTAACGGTTCGGCAAAAGACACCGGTAGAATAAGTACTAGGCTTACAAAAAATAAATCCTGGGGGTGAATTGTTCGACTAAAGGTGCTGCTCCAGCAATGACTGCAATCACATAACTGAAACAAATAAAAGAATAAAAAATTATGCCATTTTAATCTCAAGCAATGCTAGGTACCTCTGCTAGTATATATAAATATTTGTGTATATATATTTATATATATATATATATATATATAATATCATCATCATCGTTTAACATGTTTTCCATGCTGGCATGGGTTGGACGGTTCGACTGGGGTCTGGGAAGCCAGGAGGCTGCACCAGACTCCAGTCTGGTCTGGCAGTGTTTCTACAGCTGATTGCCCTTCCTAACGCCAACCACTCCAAGAGTGTAGTGGGTGCTTTTTTATGTGCCACCGGCACAGCGGCCAGTGGGGGCTGGCATCAACCACAATCGGATGGTACTTTTTACGTGCCACCGGCATGGAAGCCAGTCAAGGCGGTGCTGGCATTGGCCACATTTGGGTGGTGCTTTTTACATGCCACCGGCATGGGGATCACAACTACAGTTTCCATTTGAATGTGATTTGATTTGATTTTGATGAACTTGACTCAATAGGTCTCTTTAAGCACAGCATGTCACTCTATGATCCAAGGAACTTTTGAGTGGGCTGGTTATGCAACACTGGTGTTGGTTACAGCTGTGAACTCACTTTATTTGTGGGTCTTCTCAGTCACAGCAAATCTTCAGAGGTCTTGGTCTTTTGTCATTGCCTCTGTGAGGCCCAACATTCGAAGGTCATGCTTCACCACCTCATCCCATGTCTTCCTGGGTCTCCCTCTACCCCGGATTCCTTCCACTGTTTGTGAGTGGCACTTCTTCACACAGCTCTCCTCATCCATCCGTAGTACATGACCATATCAATGCAAACATCTCTCTTGTACACCACATCCAATGCTTCTTATGTCTAACATTTCTCTCAGGGCGCTTACAATCTGTCATGCGTGCACACTAACATTACACATCCAGCAGATCATGCATTTGTTTTTAGCCTATGCATGTCTTCAGCTGCCACAGCCCATGTTTCACTGCCGTGAAGCATGGCAGTTCGTACACATGCATCGTACAATCTACCTTTCACTCTGAGCGAGAGGCCCTTTGTCACCTGTAGGGGTAGAAGCTTTCTGAACTTTGCCCAGGCTATTCTTGTTCTAGTGGTAACACTCCCTGAGCATTATTTGTAAGTGTTTAGAGAAGGAAGTGGTGAAAAGAAAGAAGAAGGCAAAAACTGAACAACATAGTAGTAAACAGGATAAAAAGTCAAGGTATACTTGTACATAAAACACAATTAGTAAATACATATATATGGTGACCCTGCTGGTGCTGGTGCCATGTAAAAAGCATCCAGTCCACCACACTGTAAAGTGGTTGGTATTTGGAAGGGCATCCAGCTGTAAAAACCATTCCAAAATTGACCTTGCCTGTGCTGGTGTCATGTAAAAAGCACTCTGTCCACTCTGTGGAGTGGTTGGTGTAAGAAGGGCATCCAGCTGTAAAAACCTTGCCAAAACAGACACAGTAGCCTGAGATAGTCGACCTAACCAAACCCATGCTTGCGTGGAAGGCAGACATTAAACAATGATGATGGTATATATAAAATGAGATGGAATGGAGTGAAGATCAATGAAAATGAATGGAAAATAAATGGAGATTGATTAGTGAGGGAGAGAAAGATAGGAAAAGCAGGAACTGTGCTTTCTGTCTACTTCCTTCTCTAATTACTTATAAATGATCTTGCCATGTGTCTAACTTCAGATATTAGTAACAGAATGCATTAAAGTATTCCCCTGATGACTAAGTGTGGTTAGGCATCTGAATGCACTTGGATCATCCAATGCTGAGTTCCAAATAATTGCAATAGTGCAACATATCTTGGAACTAAATATTTATGCTGGTGTTTTTCTTAATTTTTTTTACTACCTATACTCAGCATATTATAATTAGTAGCACTAAGTGCAGTGGTTGACTAACTGGATAATGATAATCTACTTGGGGCTTTAACTCATGCAATAGTAGTTATATACCTAAGTGTACACACAGTATATATTTACAGAAAACAAAATATGAAAACAGGTGTAGGAACAACAAGTAAGTGTATTAGTTTAAAGCTTATGAAGAATGGAAAAGTCTTTTACATTTCAAGCCTACACTTGACAGAAAGGATTAAGAGGAAAAAAAATGGGGAGACAAAAAAATGTGCAGTGTTCAACATTCCAACATGATGAGACACACATACACAAAACAGGTTCTTTCAGTTTGTCCACCAAATTCATTCACAAGGCTTAGGTTGGACCAAGGTTATAGTAGAAGACACTTGCCTAAAGTGCCACTCAGTGGAACTGAACCTGAAACTATCTGGTTGGGAAGCAAACTTCTTATTTCTTTATTGCACACAAGGGGCTAAACATAGAGGGGACAGACAAGGGGATTAAGTCGATTACATCGACCTCCAGTGCGTAACTGGTACTTAATTTATCGACCCCATGCAAAGTCGACCCCAAGCAAAGTCGACCTTGGCGGAATTTGAACTCAGAACGTAACGGGAGATGAAATACCACTAAGCATTTCGCCCGGCGTGCTAATGTTTCTGCCAGCTCGCCAGGAAGCAAGCTTTTTTACCATACAGCCACACCTAATCTTATTCCTGTATAGCATGTCTGATATATATATTTTTTTCTTTTTTGTTACTAGGTTGGCGGCTTCAGCATCGGGATAAAGACCTGAATGTTTACCGCCAGATTATTAAATGGTTTGCAGACTACCAACAGTGCCCCTTCTCTGTACATCAGCTAGTGGATATTGGCTCAACTCTAGGACGGAAGCCTGGAGAATGGTATGGGCCAGCAACTGTAGCTACAATGCTGAGGTCAGTATACACAATAATGAAAGTTATTTACTTATTAGTCTTTAATAGTCTATTAGAACTGCAGACATTATTAGTCTTTAATTGTCTATTAGAACTACAATGTGCATATTATTATAATGTGTATAAGAATGATTTCCACAAGTTCATTAACTTAATTAAGCTAATTATCCATGTCATTATTCAGCTGGTTTAATTTTATATCTTTTTAGATTGGCAATGGAGAAGAGTTATGAGTGCCAACCTGTTCTAAGGGAGATTTGCGTGTATGTAGCTGCCGACTGCACTGGTAGGTATTTGAAATCAACTGTTTGGTACTTTGTGCAGTATTAAGTCTGATTCTTGTTGTGACTAACATATTTTTAGTTCTGCTCTATAGTATTCATCACATTTAATGGCAGTGAATTGGCAAAGTCACTAGAGTATCCAATTGAATGCTTTGTGGTACTTGTTCTGGACTTTATATTCTATACTCTGAGTTCAAATCTCATCAAGGTCAACTTAGACTTATAATTATTTTGGAACTAATGAAAAGTACCAAAGTAGGTTACTGAACTGTTAGAATGTCAGGCCAGATACCTTGCGATATTTGTTTCAGTTCTTTGTGTTGTGAATTCAAATCCCACCATGGCTGACTTGGCACTCAAGGTGCCAGGTGATGATGTAAAATTGGGTGATGAATTCAGTCTATCAGCCAAGGTATGATAAATGAAGTCTTCAATCATTTGGATTTGGACTGAGTCTCTGATTTGAGGATAACCTCTTCTATTCCTCCTACTAGTATCATAAGCTCTGTACAATGCCATGGACACTTCCTTCTCTCTTGACTGTAATGTAAAAAAAAAAAAAGAATTTATATAAATGTGTACATTTGAACAGCTGTTTGAGTAGAGCCATTGAAATAAAGTAGTTTGGACCATTGACATGTTTTTTTTTTTGTCACTTATGCAGTTGTGTACCAGTGATGGAAACTGATGGCCTGTTCATTTCAGCTTGCTGTGAAACTCTCTCTCTCTCCCCCTCTCTCCACACACACATACACACACAAAATTAATCCTTTCATAAACCACATAGTTCACCATAGAGCTGGTACCCAACTCTGAATATTGTAATATTAAGCAAATGAAGGAAAATTATTTCATGGTTGTGGTATTGTTGAGGCGCATGGCTTAGTGGTTAGGGTGTTGGACTCATGATTGTAAGACTGTGGCTTTGATTCCTGCATTAGGAAGAGCATCCAGCTGTAGAAACTCTGCCAGATCAGATTGGAGCCTGGTACAGCCATCTGGTTCACCAGTCCTCAAATTGTCCAACCCATACTAGCGTGGAAAACAGATATTAAACGATGATGATGATGATGATGACAATGCGTTGTGTTCTTGAGCAAAACACTTCATTTCATGTTGCTCCAGTCCACTCAGCTGGCAAAAATGAGTAATCTCATGACGGACTAGTGTCTGTCCTGGTGGGGAATACATATGCCATGAAACCGAGAAATTGCCCCTTATGAGTTAGTATGACTCGAAAAGGTAACTTTACCTTTTTTTTTCATGTGGTATTAGTTTATTGAAAAAACTTCACCATAAAAGTACTTGTACCTTTTTCCTAGATAAGTGAATTAAGGTACATAGAATTACCTGACCTAACCTGGAACACACTTCAGCAGCTTCATGTGACGTGTACTCTCTACTCAGAGGTTGTTAGTCTACTTACCTTCATTGTCCATCTTGCTTTCATTACAATCACAAAATCTAAGGTTCTCTATTACCGTTTACACAATTCTAGTTTCAGGAGTTTGTTTAACCCTTTCACATGCAGATCACTCTGTCAAATGTAATGCTTATTTATTCAACATTGTTTTGAATTAATCATACATTATTTCATAGCTTCAAGATTTCAATTATGTGAGTATTTATTCTCAGATTGATTTTGTAGGTTAGGTGTAAAAGGTTGGATCTAGTCAGTTTGAGCATCATCATCATCATCGTTTAGCATCCGCTTTCCATGCTAGCATGGGTTGGATGGTTCAACTGGAGTCTGGGAAGCCAGAAGGCTGCACTAGGCCCAGTCTGATCTGGCAATGTTTCTATGGCTGGATGCCCTTCCTAATGCCAACCACTCCGTGAGTGTAGTGGGTGCTTTTTACGTGCCACCAGCACAGGTGACAGGCGAGGCTGGCAATGGCCACGATCGGATGGTGCTTTTTACATGCCACCGGCACAGAGGCCAGTCGGGGCGGCGCTGGCAACGCCCACGTTCGGATGGTTCTCTTACGTGCCACCGGCACTGGTATCACAGCTACAATTTCCATTGATGTTGATCGATTTCAATTTTGATTTTGATTTTCACTTGCCTTAACAGGTCTTCACAAGTAGAGTTTTGTGTCCCAAGGAGGAAAGATATGCATAAGTGGACTGGCTACATCCTAAGTAGAGGCCACAGGTTATGGTCTCACTTGTCCTGCCGGGTCTTCTCATGCACACCATACTTCCAAAGGTCTCGATCTCTAGTCATTTCCTCGGAAACAAGTAGAATATTTTGGGCCAGATTTGGCTTGTTTAAATGCTAAAGGGTTGAATTAATTTTTATCAGGTTATAATTAGTTAAATAGAAACCTTCATGATAGAAAAATAAAGTGAAATGATATGAAGTTAAGCTATTAATTATCTTGCTTTCAATTTATTCTCATATGGTTCTGATTGTTGTTTTTTTTCACTATTTTTTTAATTAGTTTATTTACAAGATGTAGCAGATTTATGTATGTCTGGCAACAACAACACTTTGTTGAAGGTGCCTAACAACAGTGATGGAAATGAAGGGAACCATGAAGTGCCTGAGCCTGATTCTGGAAACCGCTGGAAACGGGCAGTGGTGGTCCTTATTCCTGTTCGTCTTGGTGGAGAAGCCCTTAACTCTGTGTACATTCCATGCCTTCAGAGTCTGCTTGCAGAAGAACATTGTATCGGTATTATTGGTGGTAAACCAAAGCACTCTCTCTATTTTGTTGGTTGGCAGGGTAAGTAGTATTATTTATTTGTGCCTCCCCTCATTTCCTACCTCTCATCTCTATCTTTCCCCACTTATACTCACCCCCACTCCACCCACTCACACTCATCAGAAGCCAGATGTTATCAATTCATATGTCAAAGGGTTTGTTTTATTCATTTTTCAGATAAGAAGTTGATATACTTTGATCCTCACTATTGCCAAGACAACATTGATGTGATGTCTGGAGATTTCCCATTTTCAGTAAGTTTATATTTTTTTTACCTTCCCTCTTGCCTCCCATTTATTGATCTTTTCCCTTTCGTATCAAATTTAAGACTCTACCAAAGTTTAAAAAATTTTTTTTTTTATTCTACCAAAAATATCAACCATCCTCAACATATAATTAAGTCAATATTAATATATTTAATGAAGTGAGAATTAAAATTTTAATTAATCGTAATTAGTCTCTGTAAGGAGAATAATCATTAATAAAACTATTAAATTTGAGTGCAAATAGCAAGGGGAGGCAACTCTGGAATTTAAATTAATTAAATTTAACTGAAAACAGAATGCAAAGAGTAGATTTGTGCTTTAGCATTCTGGCTTTGGTTTTATTATGAAAGTGTAATCTAACCATTACTGCAGGATCTTAGAAAAACTAGAAAAGATATGGGATTTTAGTGAAAGCTTTTCCAATTTTTAGAGGTATGAAAAGAATTAAATGTTTTTCAGTGAAAGATTGTTGAAGGCATAGGCATGGTTGCATGGTTAAGAATTTCACTTTACAACCAGGTGGTTTTGTGTTCATTCCTCGGCACAGCACCTTAGACAAGTGTCTTCTGCTTATAGCTCTGGGCCAATGCTTTGAGAATAACTCTAATAGAGGAAGACCCATACAATGTCCATTGTGCATGTGGAGGGTGGGTGGGGTTGTACCATCACCATCATCATCATCATCATGGGTCAGAAGGAATCTGTTGAGGTGGATTTTCTACAGGCAGATGTCCTTCCTGTTGCCAAACCTCACCTATTTCCAAGCAAAGTTATATTTTCCCCAAACTAAGACTTGATTTCCATGCAAGACAAAAAAATTAACAACATTGCTTGTATGACGCTCATTTACAGCCATCATGTCTAGACAAGGGTACACACACATCCTATATATATATATATATATATATACACACACACAATAGGTTCTTTCAGTTTCTCTCTATCAAATCTACTCATGAAGCTTTAGCTGCCCTGTGGCTGCAGCAAAAGGCATTTGCCCAAGGTGCCACACAGTGGGACAGAACCTGATATCATATGGTTTGGAAAAAGTACTGAGCTACAAATCATCTACTAATTCTGTGCTTTTGAAGAGGAGGGGATGAAAACTCCGTCATTTGAAAAACACTTGAGTGTTAGTGTCACAAAGGATAACATGCATAAAACAATGCCTCACTATGTATCCTTCTAACCCATACTAGCATGGAAAAACAGATGAACAAACAGATTGTTTCATTTGCTGAAAAAAACATTTTTTACTAATATAAAAGAATACTATTTACAGCAACAGCTTTCAATAGATTTACTTTACATGTGACCACATCCATGTCTTCCATTGTAATTTCTATTATATAAATATGTTTCTGTTTTATTTCAGCATAGTTTCATTTGCCTGCCATTCATTCTAACTGTTTATTCACATTAATTAACCACAGCAAACAATAATTCTCTCCTTTGGCAAAGCTGCCTTGCATTGGAACCCATTTCTCATGCAGCTGTGTGGTTAACAAACTTGCTTCCCAACTATGCAGTCTTGGGTTCAGTCCTACTGTACAGCACCTTAAGCAAGTGTCTTCCATTACAGCTGTGGGCCAACCAAAGCTTTGGGAGTAGATTTGGTTGATGGAAACCAAAAGCCTGTGTGGTAAGTAGCTTGCTTACCAACCACATGGTTCCGGGTTCAGTCCCACTGCGTGGCACCTTGGGCAAGTATCTTCTACTATAGCCTCGGGCTGACCAAAGCCTTGTGAGTGGATTTGGTAGACGGAAACTGAAAGAAGCCCGTCGTATATATGTATATATATACATACATATATATATATATATATATATATATATATATATTATATATATATATATATATATATATATGTATATATATACATATATATATATGTATATATATACATATATATATATGTATATATATACATATATATATATATATATATATGTGTGTGTGTGTGTGTGTGGTGTGTGTGTGCATGTATGTTTGGTTGTCTGTGTTTGTCCCCCTAGTATTGCTTGACAACCGATGCTGGTGTGTTTATGTCCCCGTCACCTAGCGGTTCGGCAAACGAGGCCGATAGAATAAGTACTGGGCTTATAAAGAATAAGTCCCGGGGTCGAGTCGCTCGACTAAAGGCAGTGCTCCAGCATGGCTGCAGTCAACTGACTGAAACAAGTAAAAGAGTAAAGAGTAGACATGCACACACACACACACAGATATGTATGTATGCATGTGCATACATAAGATGGGCTTCTATACAGTTTCCATCTTCTACTTTCTCCCAAAGTTATAGTAGAAGATACTTGCCCAAGGTGCCATGAGTGAGTGGTATAGAATTCAAAATGAAAAAGCTGTATGGTGAACTTTTTCCCTATTATAATCTTAATAATTCTCGAGGTGACACCCCAGCATGGCCACAGTCCAATGATGCATTAATAAACGATAAAAGATAACTCATCTCAGACATTTAAATATTTATTTTATCGCTGCTTAATTATATTTTGAAAATTTTCTGTTTTACAGTCATTCCATTGCACAACCCCAAGGAAACTTCCATTTGAAGACATGGATCCCAGTTGCACCATAGGATTTTATTGTCGCAACCAAGGAGAATTTGAAAAATTTGTAACCCAAAGCAAAGATGTGAGTATTGTTTTTTTATTCCCTTACTAGCTTCAGCTATCAGGCAGTGGCCACATTGATTTTATTCTGTGTTAATTTAAACATTAGTTGGTTGAGATATTTGATATAACTCAATTATATATTTCTTTACTGCCCACAAGGGGCTAAACACAGAGGGAACAATCAAGGACAGACAAACGGATTAAGTCGATTATATCGACCCCAGTGCGTAACTGGTACTTATTTAATCGACCCCGAAAGGATGAAAGGCAAAGTCGGCCTCGGCGGAATTTGAACTCAGAACATAGTGGCAGGCGAAATACCGCTAAGCATTTCGCCCGGTGTGCTAACGTTTCTGCCAGCTCGCCACCTTAACTCAATTATAGTGGAACTGGAGAGTAAGAAGATAATGGTAATGAGGTGTGAGAGTGGACCCTCAAGTTATGTGGTGAGTAGACATGAGTGGGGATAGAACTGGGAGTATGGAGAGAGAGAGAGAGGCTGCAAGTGTGTATGGGAGAATAACAACTGGTTTAGAGAGGAGGAATGGATGAGGGGGTGAATATAATGAAGAAAAGATAATGAGGGATGATATGTAGGCAGGGTAGGTGACAACTAAAGAAATTAAGTAGGGTTGATGAGTGGATGAAGTGAATGGCGGATAATGAATGGATAATGAAATATATTCAAGTTAATGGGTCCTAGAGGAGAGTAGGAAATGACTGGCAGCGCAGAAAAAAAGTGGGTAAAGATCAGCAGAATAGTAATAATGGTACACTAGACAGAAAAAGGATGAGAGAAAGAGTGGAGAGAGAGAGAGAGAGAGAGAGGTGATATGTAGTTGAGAAGATAGCTGGTAAAGTATGCAATTTTGCTCACATTTAATTATAGTGACAGAATACTGCAGTGAGAAAGATGGGTTGTGTGGATATTTTGAGATGGAAACTGAGCAATAAGGAGGGCACTTATGCATATACACATACACATTGTGCTTTCAGAATTTGTTTCACTGAGATAGTTTGGTCTTCCTAAAGTTCATATACCACCAGTCATTCTGGTCTTTTGTTATCATCTCCTTGAGGTTCAAGGTCCTGAGATCAGCCTTCACCACTTCATCCCATGTCTTTGTGGGTCTCCCTCTTCTAAAAGCTCCATCTACGTTAAGTGATCAGTGACCTCTATACAGTTGTCTCATCCATAAGCAGTATATGTCCATACCAGCATAGTCTTTTTTCTTGCATACTATCTCTGATTCCTGTTATGCCCAGTTTTTCTCCTAACACATTTGTCTTTTGTTATTCATGCACACTTACACACTTCATTACTTTCCAGTTTTGTGACATTTTCTGCATTTGAGGCCCATGTCTCACTATCATGCAGTATTTCAGTTCTAACTCAAGCATCATGCAATCTACCCTTCACTCTGAGGGAAAAAGATTATTTTTGCCAGCAGCAGTTGTGGCTCCCTTAGCTTTTTCCAACCTGTTCTTACTCTGGTTACTATAGTATGTGTGTGTATGAAATTGGCAGAGTGGTAGAGAGAGAAACAGAATAGTCATTAGAGTCAATCGGCTGTCAATTAGAACCTTGATACAATGTGGACTGTGATTCCTATTGACAGGCCTCTGGTTAAGTCTTCTAATTTAGACAAAGTTGATACTGCCTTGGTGAAGTGGTCAGCACAATTATACAGTTCACACCATTCAAATCTATAACATCTTATATTTGTATATATGTATTATCATCATTGCACATAGGCATGTATATATGTATATATATGATAAGGCGGCGAGCTGGCAGAACCGTTAGCACGCCAGGCGAAATGCGTAGCCGTATTTCGTCTACCGTTACGTTCCGAGTTCAAATTCCGCCGAGGTCGACTTTGCCTTTCATCCTTTCGGGGTCGATAAATTAAGTTCTAGTTACGCACTAGGGTCGATATAATCGACTTAAATTCGTTTGTCTGTTCTTGTTTGTCCCCTCTATGTTTAGCCCCTTATGGGTAGTAAAGAAACATATATGTATACATCTGTGTGTGTGCGTCTTTGTGTCTGTTTGTCCCCTCCCCCCATCACCACTTGACAACTACTGTTGGTGTATTTATGTCTCCATAACTTAGTGGTTTGGCAAAAGATAAAATAAGTACTAGGCTTAAAAAATAAGTCCTGGGGTTGATTTGTTTGACTAAAACCTTTCAAAGTGGTGCTCCAGCATGGCTGCAGTCAAATAACTGAAACAAAAGTATATATATATATATATATATATATAGGCACGTAAAAAGCACCCACTACACTCACGGAGTGGTTGGCGTTAGGAAGGGTATACAGCTGTAGAAACATTGCCAGATCTGACTGGGCCTGGCGCAGCCTTCTGGCTTCCCAGACCCCAGTTGAACCGTCCAACCCATGCTAGCATGGAAAGCGGACGCTAAATGATGATGATGATAATATATATATATATATATATATATATATATATACATGATGGGCTTCTTTCAGTTTCTGCCTACCAAATCCACTCACAAAGCTTTGGTCAGCCAAAGGCTATAGTAGAAGACACTTGCCCAAGGTGGCAGACAGTGGGACTGAACCAGGAACCATGTGGTTGGAAAGCAAGCTTGTTACCACATAGCCACAACAGTGTAACAAGCTGTAGAAGGCAAACAGGTTTCCCTCTACACACTAACCTTTCTACTGATTTAAGCTCACCACTTGGCCCTTGAGTGCCTTTAGCAGAGCCTCCACACCTTTGTGGCAAGCATTTAAACCAGGTCTAAAGTAATGAAGATTGTCTTCTCTTTCTTCTAATTGTCTTGGAAACCTAAAACAAAAATTATTAGTGCTGCTTTCCTTCTCTGTTTTATCTGTTATATTCTTTTTCTTCTTCAGCTGAAACAAAAAGGACTCTACCCAGCGTTTGCATTTGTTGATGGCCGAAGTGGTGACTTACAAATGGACAAATTAGAATTAAATGAAGAACGCTACCTCCGTATCCGCTATGTTGACCAAGATGGCAAACTAAAGCAGCCGACCAGTGAAAGTGATGACTTTGTTGTCCTATGAATAAGGAATGACATCATCATCGACCAGAACGATAACAGTGTTTCCTACACTGTTTCAGTCTCTAGAAATATTTGTTAGTATTTATAAATCATTGTCAGTTTGGTAGGCACCAAAATTTACCATTTTTATGTTCTTATGAAAAAATATGTCCCCACGTTTTTTTGTTTTTTTTTGGCAATTTGTTTGTTTGTGTTTATATTCCATCCTTATACCGAGAGCTAAACTGCTCTGTTATTGCTATATCCCACCTGTCATTTATTGATTCCTTCTTCATTAAAATCTTGGTTCCTTGTTCTATAGTCATTTCAAATTTCATTTCCTTCATCTTTCTTTTGCTACCCACTAAGCTCTTTTCAGTTCCTTAATTATTATCTCACTTGATGTTAGACTTACTTTCCTCTTCCTTTTGTTACTAATTCCTCCCTTGCCATATTCCATCATCCCTTTCAATTATTTCCTTGTTATTGCTACCTCTTTCCTTTTCCCATTTGCTCATCATTGATCTTATCCCTTTCCTCGTCTCAAACCTCATCTTTACTCCATCCAGTTTCCTCCATTGTAGGTCCTAACCTCCATCCGTCACTCTTTCTTCCCTGCCCAACCTTATTCAGTATCCTCAACTTCTTTATTCCCTACCTCTTCTTTACCTCCGTATTCACTTCTGTCTTTTGTTGATTGTCTGATGCATCAGTTTCTCTCATTCTTTCTCACTAAGTAAGCCTGTGAATAATTTGAATCCTATTCTCCCAAATCAAACATATATCAATGTCAACAAGTAAACATCACTATTCATCGACAGCAGCAACACTATGACCACCACCACCACCAGCAATGCTAGAGGTCTAAGACTTGCATGAGCATGCATGCTACACTAGGAAAGCTAAAACCTTTTCACCCCACAGTAAAGCCTTCAATGTAGACCACATTAATGATGTATATTCTCAAAAGTTAGCAGACTACTCAAAATTTTGCTCTAGGCTGGACTGTTCAAGACTATTGTGAACTAATGCAAATGGTCCTGCCAAGGACAAAACTGAGTCAATTATCAGCTTTTAACCTTAACATATCTATTCACTCTAACAAGCATATTGAACTCTATGTCAAATAGAGTCTGAACTACATAAAACATGTATTTAATATATTTTACAATTCTTACACTATGATACACACAAACATATATATAGGGTTATTATAAAGTTCTTAAGCAATTTTAAACATGAATAACTTCAGTTCTACATATCATATAATTTATCTGTGAAAAACGGTTAAGTGAAAGAAAGTATTACATTTTTAATCGATTTATTCTTAAAATTATTCCTTTTCAACATGTCCACCATCATTTCAGTTCTGAAGTTCTAAAAATATGTTCAAATCACGTTAATTATCCTAGCACCCAGGTCATCTATCAAGTGAACTTTAATTAAGTAAACAATAGCCTTTACATGTTCCTATAAAGTAAAGTGAAGTAACTATTAAACATTTTTTTTTTAATTAAATAATTTTAATGAATTTTTGATTGATAGCAATAAAATTCATGCATTTAGCTTTTAAATGGTTTTTACATATTAATTCTATCATTTGCAGCATACCGAAGTTATAAGAATTTAGGATATCAAATTGTACATTATAGTTACTCTGTATGTATCTCTCTCTCTATCTATCTATCTGTATATATATATATATATATATATATACAAGTATGTATATTTATGTGTGTAGCATCCAGCTGTAGAAACCATATCAAATCAGACTGAAGTCTGGTGCAGCCTCTCAGCTTGCCAGCATGGACAATGGACATTAACTGATGATGATGATGATGATATATATATATACATACACACACATGCACATAGACATATATTAGAAAGAAGACGAAAGCTACTCTATTTATAATGTTACAAGGCTGTATTATAAGCCATTATGGTCGTAAGTTCACATCTTACAATAACCATTGTAATCTGCACTGATGCAAAGGTACATAAGGCCTGTTGCTTCAGTATGCGTAGGTGGTGGAAAATAGAGGTTTTTTTTTTCTTAATAGAAAGGGCATCAATATTTTAGCAAGAAAAAATAACATACCATCTATACAAATACATATATCAGTTATGTTCCATGAGTAAATACTCATAGGCAGTAGGCATTAAAGTAAATTTTCAAAAGGACGTTTATGAGACAATATGTGAAAATGTCTACTCTCAAATATATATATATATATATATTTGTTTACATACATCTATAAGTACATAAAAAGTTTGGATTGTATTTAAAAATGCATGCAAACACTATTTTATAAGGAAGATATTAGATACATATTTGTGTATGTATATATATATATAATTTATAATATATTATTACTGTTTTATACATTCACATAATATGATATATCTCTTAAAATTAGCTCAATCGTTAGAAGCAAACAAGCATGCAATGTAACTCACACACGTGCACTCCTCACTCTGTAATGACACCCCAAGCAGTTTTCATTCTACATTTTATACCTTCTGCAGCATGTGGGACTAACAAACTTTATGCGTTAGTCTATACATTATAGTTGAAGGGCAGTAGATATAGCTGCCTGACACCAAAATTTAACCATTTACTGAATTGTACACTGAATTCCATGCATTAATTTAGCATTTTCATAATGAATTAGAAGTCATTTACCCTTTATATTAAATAATTAATATGTATAGTTTCAATCTGGATAGGCATTGCTTACTTTGCCTACCCAGATGGTACACTCTTGCTACACACACACACACATATATATATATTCCTTAACTTGATGTATGTCAGTAATAGTATTTGGGAGACTAGTTCTGGTCTGCATTGTTCTGGTTTCAAATCAGTATGAAGCAAAACATTGAGATTTGTTGGTGTGCAACGAGGAGAAGAAATATCTTAATGTTTTGGTTCAGGCGCCTCCTTCAAAGAATTGCAGTATTGTTTCTTGTAAAGGCAAAGTGGTTGAGAATAAAATTAAATGAATTGATTAAAGGAGAATAAGGTAGACAAAGAAAAATGCTGCATTTTCATGGATGAAAGATTGCTTGATGTTGGATATTGATGATACTCCTCATAACATGCTAACATATCATTTATTTTCTTTTAAATACTGGTATATTGTTGTGGTTGTATAGCTCCAGGTCAGTCCTGCTCTTGCAGACCTATGATCAAAGATGTCACAGCATGTGATCATCACTGTCTTTTATTCAGACATAGTGTATCTCAACTTTTTTTTTTTTTTTAAAGATGGTAGAGTGTAATTTGAGGAAGATTTGGCTGCAATTTTCAGCATGTTGAGTGACTAACTATAAGAGGTTTCCTAATTAGTTTGAAATACCTATATGTATTTTTTTTTCTATATGAAATTTAGGAGCCTCGATAACAAAAGCCAAGCCCAGTAATAAGCTGAAAATGAGAAACTAAAATTTTACTATCATCAAACCTTTTTTTTCTTTCTTTTTTTTTTTTTTTAAACTTTTTCAAAATTCCAAATGTAGAAATGGAACTTGTACATTGTTCTGTGTTGGTGGTGTAGGGATGGGTGGGGTATACAACAAACACACACACATGCACGCACAAAAAGAAAAAAAAATGGATCAGACACGCTCATCCTGCTAATTCTATGACTTGAACCTAAAGATATCTCATTAACAAAGCTTTGGAATTCATAATGAAATTGTAGTTTTTCATGGGCGGGTACAGGTTTGTTAAGCATAAGTATGTGTGATTGTATGTGTGTATAAGAGTCTGTACATATAAATGCTATTATTGTATAACAAATATTTATTTGGCACTCTGCCATCTCACTCTCTTTGACTTGTTTACTTATATTAGTTAAATCTTTATAGCTCAGTTCTCTCCTTATCTATCAATTTGTCTACCTCTTATTCATATGTTTTAGTTACCTAAAAATCTGTCAGTCTCCCAAGTTATCCACAAATACCCCTGTCTACTTCTATTAATCTACATATACCTTATTTATTTACCTATGAATCAGCCTGTGTCTAAAGAAAGTATGTGTGTGAAATTGAGAAATTTAGTTTGTTTTTCTTTTTTTTTTTTGTTGTTGTTAACGAATTTGTTAAATTTATTCTATTGTTAATCATAGCTCATAAAACAAACCAAATAATTCACACATACATATATACAAATGCACACACCCTCACACAAACAAATGAAATGAAATTATCCTATGAAAATCTTACACAATCAGAATTTATCATTACAATACAAGAACTTCATATTATTATAATCTTTAGGATTTGGACTTGTGGACATTTGTGCAAGGATATACCTGTAATGGGACAGGCATTTCGTGCCTTTGTCACTGTTGTTCATCATTGCTTTTACCATCTTTTAGTATTTGAGAAAGAGAAAAAAATTCCTATTTATGAAACCATATTATTGTTTTGTTTTTCTTTACTAAAAAATCTTTGAAAGAAAAATTTCAACAAAAGGAATAAGAGATCTTGTTGCTAGATTGCTTATTAAATAATCTTACATTAAAAAAAAAACATATTGTATCTATTGTGATGTTCCTCTGAGACAGGTATATAAATGTTGTGTTGTTTAGCTCCAGGTCAACACTGATCAAAGAAACGGACCTATGGCCAGAGAGGTATTCCAACTTTGACCTTTTTTGTCCATTTAGGAATATCTGAGACTATATTATCTAATGTATCCTGTTTTTAAGACAGTGGAAAACTGCCAGTGTCATCCCTCTGTTCAAAAAAGGCGACTGCACATCGCCTGTCAACTATCGCCCCGTCAGTCTTACTAGCTGCATCGCCAAACTGATGGAATCCTGTATCAGAGAAACCCTCTGGAACTTCTGGAAGTCTCACAGCCTCATCCAGCCGTCACAATTTGGATTTATTCCTAACTCCAGCTGCTGTAATCAACTTATCGAGTTTCTTGAGGACGTTACCCAAATCACTGATCGCAGATCCTGGGTGGATGTTTACCTGGACTTTGCTAAGGCCTTTAACTCTGTGCCACACAAAAGACTTATGGTGAAGCTTTCTGCGTTGGGTGTAAGAGACGAACTCTATAACTGGTTGAAGTCCTTTATTTTCGGCCAAAAAGAGGTCGTCACAGTTTTAGGACAGCACTCTTCGCCCTATGAGATGACATCTGGTGTACCACAGGGATCTGTTCTTGGCCCCCTTTTATTTGTTGCATATGTTAATGACATAGATGCCAACTTAAAGAATGCCACAGTGCTGAAATATGCAGATGACATCAAGCTGTACTTCGAAATAAAGAGGTCAAATCCTGTACACTATAGATCTCTATTGCAAGCAGACCTGAACACAATGCAGCAGTGGATCATGGACTGGCAACTCAAGCTGGCTGTGGACAAATGTACCACCATGCATTTTGGGAGGAGAAACCCAGCGTCCACCTACTCCCTCCACAACACTAGTCTCAAAAAGTCTTCACGTGAACGTGACCCGGGTGTTATTGTCGACAGTGATTTGCGTTGGACAAAACACATCACTAAAATTGTCAAGAAGGCTGAGGGTGTCTTGGCATCACTCACCAAATCCTTTGTGAGCCGCTCTCCGGCTTTATATAGCTATGGTAAGACCTCACTTGGAATTTGCATCACCTGTCTGGAACCCCTATCTTGCCCAGGATATCAATCGTCTGGAAGCTGTTCAGCGACGTGCAACCAAAAGAATACCCTCCATCAGGTATTTGCCATATCCTGAACGCCTTACTTCCCTGGGCATGGACACATTGAAACTCCGACGTCTGGCAGCTGACTTGGCAGACACCCATAAAATTATCAACCATCGTACAAACAATAACTCTGAGCACCTTTTCAAACTCCACCCATCTAACACCCGTGGACATATTTACAAAGTCAGAAAACAGCACAGCTCCCATGACTTCAGGAAACATTTTTTCACGCTGAGAGTTGCTGAAGCATGGAACAAACTGCCAGCATCAGTTGTTAGTTGTCGGAGCACTGCATCCTTCAAAACTTCCATGCTTTCTGAGATTCGCCAACACTACACCTGATTTTCTCCCCTCCTTACACACACAAGCATGTATCTGACTCATACACTGTTCGCTTTCCAGACATTTTTACATTAGTGCATGTACTTTATATGCACTTTCTGACAAGTTGTGGTGCACCTGAGCACTGTATACAATAATTTCATTATTATTATTATATAGAATGATTTGAGGGAAATTTGGCTTCTATTCCTAGCTGATCTAATTAACACATCTCTATGTAGTCTTTTATGCAAAAGAATTTAGTAGGTTATGGAGAAAATGGTAGTAACTGTACCAGAATGAGATTGGAGATAAAGTTAGAGATTGGTTAAGGAATGAAAAACTTAAGGTAGGTAAATAAGAAAGAGGATACCTGGTGTAAGGGAGATAGTAAAAGATGGTGCATGAAAATAGTCCAGCAGTATTTTTATGCTTATATGTACAATTACTGATCTTTACTACCAAAAGAAGGATGGGTAAATTGCAAACAGGTTCAAAGAACAAGGTATATTGAGAAAATGAAAAAAACTTTCTAGAGTAAAAACAAAGTGCTCTCCTTTTATTTGCATTTGTAAAGTGATTGCACAAATTAAGATGTAATTAAAGGAGAAGTCTGGTAAGTTGAAATGTCAAACTACCGGTTTCAAAAGTGCTTAGTTATTGGTCTACATTATCAAAGGAGGTACCAGTGTGATGTAAAAAGCACCCAGTATACACTGTAAAGTGGTTGGCATTAGGAAGAGCATGCAACCATAGAAACCATGCCAAAACAGACAATTGGAACCTGGGCAGTTCTTTAGCTGGTCAGCTATCAAGGTGTCCAACTCATGCCAGTAGGGAAAACAGATGTTAAAAGATGATGAATCACTTAGTTGACAGCCTATTTCACCCCCATAGAAACTTACACAATTTTCAGGTGATACGGTAGCTAAGGTTGACAGAGATGCAAAATAATTGGTAGTTTGGCAGCCAGTTATGAGGGCTGTAGATGAAGGACAAGTGTAACATTTGATGCAAGAGCTTTTGAAGATGCTGGGATTTCTGTTGCAATGAGGGAAGGACTTTCTGACCAAGTGTTGCATATATTTTTGTTCTTTGTGAAAAATTAGAGTGGTTTGTAGATTAGAAGGGAAAAAAAACAAAATAAAAGTCCTGAAGGATAGTCAACAAAAGCAACAAAGCAGCCAGGAGAAATTTTGTAGAAGAGAGAACTTTATCATCAGTTAAGTACACTGGGTGGAGGAAAAGAGTTTAACCCTTTAGCATTCAATTCGGCCAAAATATTTAACCTGTTTTATATTGAAACTGACCAGATCTTGCCTCTCACCTCAGCCCTACCATGTCATTCTAAAACTAAAAAAATCACATCATTGAAATCTCTAAACTACAAGATAATGCATGATTAATTCAAAGCAATATAAATAAACAAATATCACATTTGACAGAATGATCTGAATATTAAAGGGTTAAGGCTTTGTCAGTGGGTTGGGCATGGCACAGCACAGCACAGTAATTCAGACTTGAAAAGGAAATTCAAATCCATGTTGCATAGTTGGTGAAGTTGAATTTTTCTGAGATATTAATGGTTTCAGTGGGAGTCAGATTTATAATGTGGTGGGCCATCAAGAGTGACGGCGATGTTGAGAAAACAGACAGGAATGTCTGATGGAGTAAGGGTAAATTCCTACACTGGATGGAGTGTGTTGCTATTAAAAATATAAGCAGTGAATTCAACTCCAGGAAGGGAGGTTACAACCACGCAGTTGATGTAATTGCTGTACATACCTACAGCGGCTTGAGAATTGGATAAATATCTAGCTTCAGTATAGTTTATAAAGCGTTTAATGTAATTAGGACCTATTTTTGTACCTAGAAGTTTACTTACAGAACTTGCTGGTTAAGAAACGATTTAGAAGAAGGATGAATTCAGCTAATGGAGGAGAGTGGTGATGTTATATTCAAGTGAAGGAAACAGGTTAAAGAAATGGTGAAGGATTAAGAATTTGATGTAGGGTTAGCAGTATTCATCATCATCATCATCATCATTTAGCGTCCGTTTTCCATGCTAGCATGGGTTGGACGGTTCTACTGGGGTCTGTGAAGCCAGAAGGCTTCATCAGGCCCAGTCAAATCTGGCAGTGTTTCTACGGCTGGATGCCCTTCCTAACGCCAACCACTCCGTGAGTGTAGTGGGTGCTTTTTACGTGCCACCCGCACTGGTGCCAGACAGAGCTGGCAAACGGCCACGAACGGATGGTGCTTTTTATGTGCCACCGGCACGAGGGCCAGGCGAGGCTGGCAACGGACACGAAACGGGGCGGTGCTGGCAACGGTTGCGAAACGGAAAGTTCTCTTACATGCCACCGGCACTGGTAACACATCTGCAATTTCCATTGATCGATTTCGATTCTGATCCTCACTTGCCTCAATGGGTCTTCACAAGCAGAGTTTCGACATGCCACCGGCACTGGTAGCACATCCGCAATTTCCATTGATCGATTTCGATTCTGATCCTCACTTGCCTCAACACGTCTTCACAAGTAGAGTTTTGTGTCCCAAGAAGGGAAGGTATGCATACGTAGGCTGGCTCCATCCCATGTAGAAGGCCACGGGTTGTGGACTCACTTGTCCTGCCGGGTCTTCTCGCGCACAGCACACTTCCAGAGGTCTCGGTCTCTAGTCATTTCCTCAGTGAGACCTAAAGTTCGAAGGTCGTGCTTCACCACCTCGTCCCAGGTTTTCCTGGGTCTGCCTCTTCCACAGGTTCCCTCAACCGCTAGATTATATGACAGTCAAGTGAATTACCCCTAAAAATATGAAAGACAGTCATCTCTGGCAAAATTTGAACCCTGAATGGAAACAAAGGAAAGTAAATGTTGTTAAAACACAATTCAGGGAAATTACTGGTAGTCTGTGTCAACAAAAAATCTTTTATTAGGGAAGAATATATTTCATGTTTGAATGCCATTGGGTAAATAATTTTTTTTCACATTTCAGCCTAGGCCTATCTTTAAAGAGAGAGAGAGAGAGAGAAGTATTTCATTTTTTTAACCCTTTATCTATTGGTGTATGATGTTGCCAATGACAGACAGACAGAAAAGAAAAGATGCCTCTCATAAATAGGCATAAATCCTGGTTGAACCATTTAATCAAATGCTCTACAGCATCTACAGACACAAATCTTTTCACAGTAGTAATTTAGGCACAAGACCAATAATTTTTAGGGTAGGGGTAACTATTTAATGACATCAACCCAGTATTTAACTGGTACTTAATATTATTGACCCTGTAAAGATGGCAGGCTAAGTTGACCTAAGAATATAAATGCTAGAAGAAATATTACATGGCATTTTTACTTACCAATGCTCTAACAATTCTGCCAATCCACCAGTGGTAATTATAAGGTCATAGAATATAATTATCCCTCCCCACCACTCAGCTCCCATTCTCCTTTTGCAATTTTGTGATCTTACCTTCTCCAATCTCTGGTCTACTTCACTATATACACCTTCCTATAACTTGAGTATATGGCCCCTGTCACCACTCCATCTAATCTTTACCATCTTTCTTTCCCTCTCTTCTCCGTCTGAGGTGGCCATGTTTCTCTTCTATTACAAAACACTTTTTCTTCCCCCCACCTCAGTCAGGGGGTCTTGTCTGCAAGTTACCCAGTAAACTCACTGCTGCTGGTGCCTTGTAAAAAGCACCCGGTACACTCTCTAAAGTGGTTGGCATTAGGAAGAGCATCCAGCCAGAGAAACCATGCCTAAACAGACAACAGAATTTGGTGCATTCTTCTGACTTAACATTTTCTGTCAACCCATGCCTATATGAAAAAACAGACGTTATAGGACGATGATGATGATCATCATCATTGTTTTAACATCTACTGTTTCAAGCTTGTATGGGTCAAATGGAATTCTTTGACACAAGTGTTCTACAGGCTGACACCCTACTTGTTGGCAGCCCACACCAATTTCCAAGTAAGGTAATATTTACTCTTGACTAGACGTTTTCATAGAACACTGGAAGCAACACTGTTTGTATGATGATGAAGCTTACTTACAACTACCGCATAATGACAAGAAAAAGGAATGGACACACACCTCCAGACAGGCTTCTTTCAGTTTGTATCAACAAAAATCTACTCATAAGGCTTTGGTTAACCTGCAGCTATAGTAGAAATCACTTGCATAAGGTGCTACACAGTGGGACTAAACCTGAAACCAGGTGGATGAAAAGCAAACTTCTCAGTCACACAGTCATAAAGTAAATAAGAATTTCAAAGCCCACATCACTTTTAATTAAAAAATGTTTTTTATTACCTTGATATCATAAAAAAAAAATTAATGCTTTTTAATTTTTTTATGACCGTCTGAGGCCTTTTTACGTTCGGGTGGTCCATTTTTTCTTGGAGAACTGTTTGACTTCACAGGATTTGACCGAGGTCTATCAAGTGTAAACTGTATGTAGTGTAAACAGATGAGAAACATTAAGAAATGACCACAACAGTAGACTGCAGTGAAGACAGCGAAGAGATCAGGTTTATCTTTAGGTGGCTCAACAACCAGGGAACCTATACTCAGAGCTAAACCACCTGATATAGACAAGAACATCTGAAAGAGTAAAAGAAATTTATGTTTACAAAAACAAAACAGAAAAAATGCACACAACAGATTGTCAACAATATCTAAGCTGAAAAGTTAATGTATAATAAAGAGCAAATATGTGTTGTTGTTCATGTTTAACACCAGGTCATTGTACATACTTATGATTAAAAGTATTCCATGAATGAAGTCAAAATATATCACTGCTTTTTTAAGATGGCAAGATAGGATGGGTTTTGAGAGAGATCTACTTGTAGGCTCATTAATTGGCAAGGTGTGTTTTACTGACATCACCATCATTAAACAGCCACTCTTCCATGGTTGCATGGGTCGGGTGTAATTTGTTGAAACATGCTCTTCCCATTTCCAAACAAGGTAATATTTCCCCATGACCAGACATGTTATTCATGGAAGACTGGAAATGAACAAATTAATGGTCATTGACAACCATGACACAGTATCAAAACAAGGCTACACACAAACGCACACACATGCATAAAATGAGCTTCTTTCAATTTCCACCTACTGAATTCGCTCACAAAGCTTTGTTCAGCTCAGAGCTATACTAGAAGACATTTGCTCAAATTGTCACACAATGACAAAGTGGCTTGAGAGAGAAAGACAAACAGAGAAGATAAGCAACACAGGGTGATGGTAGAGTGTACCAGACACAAACAGTAATAAACTAAAGAAAAGCTAATCAAAAGATATTAATAATGTTCACCATTAGCTCCTATTGAAATCAATAACAAATTACTATACCTTACTCCAAGACATTTTTATAACAGTAAAAAATTTTTCCACTTACCATGCTTCGAAGTAACCAGTTGAAGAGTGAATTACTTTTCTTCTTGGAGATTTGGTCTGGCATTACTTTGTTTAACATGAGTACAACAAGTGCAAACAATGCTTGACAACTAAAATACTGCAAGATGAGGCCATCTTTCACAAGCAATGGGAACATACTAAAAGAACAGAAAAGGAAAAGGCTTAGTTGTATATAAACTTCAAGAATAGGGTTCAACCAAAATAACTTACAAATTCTCTTTAGTGTCTCTAATAATATTCTCAAAATGATATCAAGAAAAAAACTGAGCTGCAGCTGGAATTATTTGTGTTGATTTTTAAAGCATGTCCATATGTGTGAACCATAAATTGTACCATTCATATAAATGTGTGTGTTATTGTTGTTGTTTAAACCCTTGCCGGCTCTGTGTATCATATGCAATGCTCAGGACATATTTCTTTAGTATCCATATATCAAATATAATATACATTGTTAATATTTTTCAGACGTGGGAGATATGAAAAGAGAGCTACATATTACTCAGAACATGAAATGAGGGCTAACTATAAAAATCAGAAAACAGACATTGATGTTTAAGACATCATCATCATCATCCTTTAATGTCCCTTTTCCATACTGACAAGAGTTGGACAGTTTGGCCAGAAAGTTTGGAAAGTCAGGGAGCTGCACTAGGTGCCAGTCTGATTTGGCTTGGTTTCTATGGCTTAATGCCAACCACTTTAGTGTGTGCTGAGTGCTTTTAACATGGCACCAGCACTTGGATGCAAAAGAAGTAAACTAACTTTTTTCTTTCTTCTTCCACTGTAATAACATGACATACATCCTATGTGTTAATGTGACCCACAATGGTTAAGAAGTTTAAGGTGCTACATTACTAACAGTATGGTCATATCTTACTATTATTACACTAGGGATTTTATATCACAAGGGTATAAAATAAGGCTCAGCCTATCTGGCTGTCAAACAAATACCCCCATTGTAATTGTGAAGTTTTCAAAGGGAAGTACATCCTGTCACTAACCTTCAACTGTTTCAAAGCAGGGTAATATATTTCCCTATGGCAAGATGTATTCTTCACAGAAGACTGGAAATGAACAGCACCACTTGTATGACAGTGATGCTCATTTACAACTATGATGTCAAGACAAGGGTACACACAAGCACAAAACATGTAAAGACACATACATATATGTAATTATACATATGTGACAGGCTTCTTTCAGTTTCCGTCAACCAATCTACTCACAAGGCTTTGGTTGACCCAGTACCATAATAAAAGATACTTATCTAAGATGCCATACAATAGGATTGAAACCAAGGCCATATGGTTGGGAAGCATGCAGCCACATCTGCACTTATCAATTCTTCTATTTGTTTCAGTCATTTGACTGCAGCCATGCTAGAGTACTGCATTGAAGGTTTCAGTTAAACAAATTGACCCCAGGACTTATTTTCAAGCCAAGTACTTTTTCTGTCAGTGTCTTTTACTGAACTGTTAAGTGATGGGGCAACAAACACACACACATATATATATATATGTATGTGTGTGTGTGTGTATACATATATATATATATATATACACATACATACATATGACAGGCTTCTTTCAGTTTCCATTTGCCAAATCCACTCACAAGGCTTTGTTTGGCCTGAGTCTGTAGTACAAGACATTTACCCAAGTGGGATTGAACCCAGAATCATGTGGTTGGGAATTATCTTCCCACACAGCCACACTTGTGCCTTTATTTATTTATTTATTCATTTATTTTTTTGTAACAGCATTCTTACTTCTTGTAACTATCTCAGATGTGTTTGAACATTATATTATTGAGATACCAAACTGATACTCTGGTAATATATTCCATTTCATCTTACCAAGACAATCCAAGACTGCAAGGTGGGACTGAATATAGTAGTTTGCTCTTTAAATAATTAACTGATAGTAATATTAAACATTTTATTTTTTTTATATTACTTACCTCAATGTTGATATGTGCAGGAACCAGAAGGAAAGGAATGGATAATTTGGTAGAAGCAAGCAGAAAGGGCTGAAAAAATGAAGAGGGGGAAAAATAAAATTTTACAATATATTCTTTTATTCTGTTACTTGTTTCAGTCATTTGACTGTGGCCATGCTGGAGCACTGCCTTTAGTCGAACAAATCAACCCCAGGACTTACTCTTTGTAAGCCTAGTACTTATTTTATTGGTCTCTTTTGCCAAACCACTAAGTTACGGGGACATAAACACACCAACATCAGTTGTCAAGTGATGGTGGTGGGACAAACACAGACACACAAACATATATATATATATATATACACAATGGGCTTCTTCCAGTTTCCGTCAACCAAATCCATTCACAAGGCTTTGGTTGGCCCAAGGCTATAGTAGAAGACGCTTGCCCAAGGTACCACACAGTGGGACTGAATCCGGAACCATGTGATTGGGAAGCAAGCGTTTTATCACACAGCCATGCCTGCACTTATATATATATCCATATATATATATATATAAAGTATATGCTTTTTAGGGGGTACTAGTGCTGGTGCCATGTAAAAGCACCCAGTACATTCCATTGAATGGTTGATATTAGGAAGGGCATCCAGCTGTAGAAACCTTAACCCTTTCGTTACTGTATTTATTTTGAGATGCTCTGAGTTTCTTTCAATTATTTTAAATATAACACAGAATTTAGTAAAATAACTTAGTTATCATTCATCTAGTGTTAGGAACATAAATTGTGACTAAGATCTGGTGGAAGATTTGAATTCAAAACTTATGAAAACAAGATATTTGTACTCAGAGCCAGAGCCGGTTACAGCCAGGTTGGTAATGAACGGGTTAACATAACAGACTAAGGAAACTGGTGTAGCCCCTGGCCTTGCCAGTTCCTGCCAAGCCATCCAACCCATGCCAGCATGGAAAACAGACGTTAAATATTAATGATGATGGAATCAATTGAACTGGTTATGTCACTCTTGTTCAATATGGGCCAAGTCGAAATCAATCAAACACACACATACAGCAAAAAATTATATAATGACAAATACTTACAGAGCAACTAAGAGGATAGATTTTTCATGAACTTGATATGAAAACAGGAAAAATATCAATGAAGAACTAGCCTGTTAAAAAAGAAAAAAATATGTAGTTTATCAAATGTTTTTTTTTTCTCTCACCCTCACTTTAAAAGCTTCAGCCTTCAAACAGTGTCTGTCTACCAAATTGGTCAACTCAAGGCTACAGTTGAAGACCTTTACCCAAAGAGTCAGGCAAGGTATCAAACCTAGAACCAAGTGGTTTCAAAAGAAGTTCTTAGTACAACTACATCTGAATATCACTGGACTTCATTTTTCTCAGTTGCGAAGAGAGATGAAAGGAATATCAGTCTCCAGCAGGTTTTGAACTCAGAAGAGAGAAGAATGAAATAAATAGAATAAGACATGCATGTTGTCTGTATGTTACTCTATGACTTCTGCTTTCCTAATATCTTCCTATAAGTATTGTAAACTTGAAGTGCTGTGTTCAGATCCTCACCTACACAGAGGTATAAGTAACAAGAACACCACCTAGGAGACTTATGCAAGATACACAATTTTCAAACAAAATCATCAAATAATGTTTTTAATAGCTGAAGGAGTAGTGATAGTCTCATTTCTTCAATATAACATTTCTTCTTTATTAGCAGCATCTTTATCCTCATTTTCTTCCAATTCCACAACAAGTCATACACTGAACATCAGAGAATCAGCTTTCATCAAGTTTATGCGAGATCTGCAGATTCAATAAATCTGATACTGCACCTGGTAAATGTCTCCATTCATCAGTACCATCAGATAATATCACTTTCTAATGTAGGGTTTTATTCAAAATGTTAGATTATTTTCCACTTCCTCAAGGTAAAACAATTTAATCTACTTTTATATATTTTATACTTCCTTACATCTTTTTTCTCCCCACCCACCAGCTTTTTCTCCTTTCATTCATTCTCACCATTCCCATTCTCTACACCAAAGTCAATCTCTGCTCTATCAGGAGCTCAACAAGGTGTTCTCCATAGATTATGACAACGAGTGTTCCAGTTGATCCAATCAATGGTACAGCCTGCTTGTGAGCACTCCACAGACATGTGTACCCTTAACATAGTTCTCAGGGAGATTCAGGTTGACACAGATTGTAACAAGGCTGGCCCTTTGAAATACAGGTACAGTTGACTTTTGCCTGCTGAGTGGACTGGAGCAACATGAAATAAAGAGTTTGATTACTGCTGAGAATCAAACTCATGACCTTGCAGTCCTTAGCCAAATACTCTCACTACAAAGCCACATATTTTCAGTGTTCTATCATTCAACTGTTTTAGAATAGGAAAAATAGTTTGGTGGAAACTTGTGAGACACAAAGACTATGAGGTTACAATGCGAAATGACTAACCACAGTCACTAGTTCAAATATTACCACTGGTTATAGCAGTGTGCCAATGGAGTGAGGCCACATGTCTTAGTCAACCCAACAACACAAACCATTTCTATTGCTTTTTTCACACTTAAGTTGTAGTTGTTTTCTAAGACCCAGGTCAAATGAGGGTGAAACTATCATCAAAGGCATTCTAACAATGATCATCCAGTCATTATCTTGAGTACACTGTACTTAGGATTACATTATCCAAAGGACACTTTGGATAATATAATCCTAGATACAATGTGCCTAAGATAATGATTGGATGGACATTGCTAGAATACTTTTAATTATAGTTTTCTAAGATGACAGTATAATTTGGAGGAGAATTAGTTGCCACTTCTACCAGGTGAAATTACTGTACAGAGGTGGTTTCATAGATTTCAAAATGTATAAAATTTCACAAAGAGCACTGAGTTGTAAAACCAATTTCTCCAAGATATGCAAATGTACAAAGTTGCAAAAACTTTTCTAAAAAGAAAAACAAGAAAGCAAATCGGGGGACAATTTATGTGAAACTTACCAGTGTCAATTTGAATCTGGACATAGCTGGTCGACTGAGCAGATTTAACCCACTTGGTAACAGACACACTGCTGTGACTGACAAGCTGGAAATATAATAATAATAATAATGATTTCAAATTTTGGCACAAGGCCAATGAATTTAGAGGAGGGATAAGTTGATTATATCAGTCCCAGTATTCAACTGGTAATTATTTTATCAACCCCAAAAGGATGAAAGCAAAGTTGACCTCAGAGTACGAAGACAGATGAAATACTGCTAAGCATTTTGCCTGGTGTGCTAATGATTCTGCTAGAGTGCTGCCTTCTACTATAAGCACAAAGCCTGAAATTTGTGGGGAGGATGATGTCAATTAAATTGACCCCAATACTCAACCGGTACTTAATTTATCAACCCTGAAAGGATGAATGACAGAATTTGAACTAAAGGTGAATGAAATGTCATTAAGCATTTTCCCCAGTGTGCTAATAGGCCTGTCAGTTCGCCACCTTAAAATAATATTAATAATAATTTCAAATTTTGGAACATGGTCAGAACATTTGCAGAAAGTTCCTTTCCAAGCAAACAACTAGCCAAGGACGGGAAATAGTCTGGTAGAGAGTACAGTTGCAGCACAAGACTACAGTGTATGATGCAGAAAGGCCCCTGATGGCAAGGCTCCTGATGTTCATAAGGAGAAAAAAAGTTATTAAATTAGTAAACAATATCTTACCATAGATAAATCAAAGATTTCTGAGGAAACATATCTTTTAACTTCACAAAAATGCTGATTGAACACCAGAAATTAGCAACTTTATCCTGTAAAAGATAAACAGAAGGTTTATAAACACATAAAAAAGGCAATTTGTCTTTAATATGAATTGCAAATTTCATTCTATTCTTTTAGATGTGCAGGACACGTCCCATACACAGAGCACAAAACAAACAGCCTTGTCAAGCAGCTAGTCAGCAAACATGCTGGCAAACAGGAACCGCTCCTTGTGCAGGTAAAAAGATGAAAGCTTGCTTGGTATGGTCACCACAACTCCCTGTCCAAAACCATCCTGCAGCACACAGTTGAAAGAGAGCAAATAAAGAGAAAGAGAAAATCTCAGTTTGACAACATCAACAACTGGATGGTTCACAACACTGTGACCCCGCTGTGCATGACAAAGAACAGAGACCAATAGTAACAGCCAAATGCAAAAGCATCTACAGTGGCATCATTTAAGGGAACTTGATGATGATGCTGTGCAGGACACAAACATGGCTGTAAGGTTAAGAAGTTCTCTTTGTAACAACAGGGTTTTAAAGTTCAACACCACTAAGCAACATCTTGGACAAGTATTTTCTATGAAAGCCACAAGTTGACAAAAACCATGTCAGTATAATTTAGTGAACAGAAACTGTCAGAGGACTTGCTCCTGTTTTGGGTGGCAGACTTAACCCTTTCGTTACTGTATTTATTTTGAGATGCTCTGTGTTTCTTCCAATTATTTTAAATATAACAAAGAATTTAGTAGAATAATATCGTTATCATTAAGCTAGTGTTAGGAACATAAATTGTGACTAAGATTTGGTGGAAGATTTGAATTCAAAACTTATGAAAACAAGACATTTATACTAATGAGCCAGAGCCGGTTTGGTAACAAAAAGGTTAATCTTTCATGCAATTTAAAATCAACAACTGGCTCTTGCTGCCTTTAGCAGGATCCACAATGTTGCAAGCAATCAACACAGATCCCTGGTCTGAGGAGAACTTCCTTTTTTTTTTCCACCCACCATTTATGAATGTATACACACAAATGTGATGGTGTGTACACACAATGTCTATTTTTGTGTCTGCAATCAAAACATGTTTCGACATTCAGCTGTTCATTGTGCAAACAACTAGGGAAATAAACACCTTACTTGGAAACAGGTTTGAGTCAGTGACAAGGACATCCCCTTTAAGATAACATGTCCTAAAGTCTTGTCTAACCTATACTAGCATGGAAAAAGTGGATGCAAAATTAATGAAGATGAAAAATTAATTAGATTCTCTAACTTTACTACAATTAAATACAACGGACAAATTGAACTATAAAATCTATTAAACTGAAGAATTAAAAAATAAAATTTCAATCAAACTGATTCTTACCTCGTACAGACCTCTTTCAAAAGGAAATAGTCTGTGCAAGACTTGAAAGATGCTACCTTTCTGTTTGAAAAACGGCAAGAAGCAGAGACAAAAAGTTCCAAGTACTGCTACAGTTAACCGGACCAACTTTAGAAACCTGGGAAGAGAATTGTAAAACATAAATAGACCTTATCATTCATTAATGATACAATATTGATGACATAAGTTCTGAATTTTATTTTGTACCAATATAAAATACACATACACTCAAGTACATTACAGTTAATCTCGTATTCCTCATTTTATTTCCTTCTTTCTCTTCCTTCCTCATGTTTCCTTTGTCTTTGATTCTTTCATTTTTTTTTTTTTGTATCTCTTATCTCTTTCTTCACTTACGACTACTTATTATACAAGGAATAAATCAGCCCCAGTACATGACTGCCACTTTAGTTTATTGACCCCACCCCCAGAAGGATGAAAGGCAAAGTTGATCTCAACAGGATTTGAGCTCAGAATACAAAAAGTCAGAACAAATACAAGACTTGTTCTAAAGATCCTGCCAATCCATCACCCTAATAATATTAATAATAATAATCCTTTCTACTATAGGCACAAGGCTTGAAGTTTTGGGAGAGGGGACTAGTCGATTACATCAACTCCAGTGTTTCACTGGTACTTAATTTATCAACCCCAAAAGGATGAAAAGCAAAGTCAAGCTCGGCAGAATTTGAACTCAGAACATAAAGACAGGCAAAATGCCGCTAAGTATTTCATCTGGCATGCTAATGATTCTGCCAGCTCACCCCTTAATAATCATCATCATCATCATCATTTAGCGTCCGTTTTCCATGCTAGCATGGGTTGGACGGTTCAACTGGGGTCTGGGGAGCCCGAAGGCTGCACCAGGCCAGTCAGATCTGGCAGTGTTTCTACAGATGGATGCCCTTCCTAACGCCAACCACTCCGAGAGTGTAGTGGGTGATTTTATGTGCCACCGACACAGGTGCCAGACGAGGCTGGCGAACGGCCACGCTCGGATGGTGTTTTTATGTGCCACCGACACAGGTGCCAGACGAGGCTGGCAGACGGCCACGCTCGATGGTGTTTTTATGTGCCACCGACACAGGTGCCAGATGAGGCTGGCGGACGGCCACGATCGGATGGTGTTTGTTACGTCCCCAAAGCACGGAGGCCAGTCTATGCGGTACTGGCTACGGCCACGTTCGGATGATTTTCTTGTGTGCCACCGGCACTGGTACCACAAAGATACAAATTCCATTGATGTTCATCTATTTATGATAATAATAATAATAATAATAATAATTTCTAGCTTTGGATGGAACCACAAACTTTGGGAAGCAAATAGTTAACAGATGTTGAAATTAATACGGGAGGAATTCAGAATAAAAAGCAAAAAAAAAAAAAAAAAAAAAAAAAAAAAATCACAATTCTCTCTAATTTCGGCACAAGGTCAGCAATTTTTAAGGACTGGAAGTTGATTATATCAACTCCAGTATTTAACTTTGCTTTTCATCCTTTCATGGTTGATAAAATAAAGTTGACATTGATAGGATTTGAACACAGTATGTAACAAAATGGAAGAAATGTTGCTAAACATTTTCTTGATCTGCTAACAACCCTACAAGCTTGTCACTTTGCCAAGATATAACAATAACTGTAAATATAATTAAGCTCAGCATTATTTCCCCTTATCAAACAAAATATATCAAATATAAAATACAATTTTACCTGTTTTCTTTTTTGCTGGAAATGCATTTGCCAAGTAAGTAGCAGAAGAATGGCCAGGAATGGTAAAGTTCCATTTGTTTATAGCAAAGAGCCAAAATAAAAGCAACAGCTCCAAGAACGTCTTTATCTTGTGCCAAAGCCAAAATACCCCACAGGGCCAGTCCAAGACTGACACAGTTGTACATGGATAATGTTAAGGCAGATATAAATAAAGAAATAAAAGAACATAAAATAATATCGTAATGATGGTGATGGCATACAGTAAGATGGGCAATTTTAAAAATATCTTCTCTTAAAGAATTTTCATATATTGAAATTCAAAGAGATGAAAAGACAACACCAAGACTAAGGGATATTTCTCAATTTCAGAGATAGAAAGATAAAATGAAAGAGATGGATAGAAAAGATGGAAGGAAGAAGAAAATGTGATACATTGGTGACAATATATTTTCTGGCTTTCAGTAATATCTAATTGTTTGTGGTGAGGTGAATCTAAGACTTATTGAGTGAGAACTCTGACTTAAATTACTAAGAAAGAGAGAGAGAGAGAGAGTGGTACATGAAAATTGTGATCTTTATACTTAGATGATCCATAAACGTATACAGGTACAATAGTCACTGTTTGGACACTGATGGTCCAAAATCTTTTATAATCTGCACTAATTTATGAGCAGGAATTTCAAATTCCCACTGCAGCCAAAATAGTTTGCTGGACCTCCCAATTTGTTGTTGGCATCCTTGTCTCGGGTACTGTCAGCTGGAGCCAGCTGAGCCCAGGACTCGTGTCAGGCAGGGTCGTCACTCCCCGAAGTAGTGAAGAAAATCGCTACCCACTACCTATTATCATAATCATCATCATTTAATGTCCATTTTCCATGCTGGCATCAGTTGGATGGCTTGACAGAAGACTGCACCAAGCTTCACTGTCTGTCTCTGCATGGTTTTTACAGGTGGATGCCATTCCTAAAACCAACCACCTTACAGAGTGGACTGAATGCTTTTTACCTGGTATGAGCACTGGCAAGGCATTTTGACATGGTTTTTACAGCTGGATGCCCTTCCAAACACCAACCACTTTGCAGTGTGAACTGCTAGGATCACCAAGCAACTTGCAAGACAAAGATCCTTTGAGAGGTGTGGCATTGGAGGAGGTGGCTTTATGCCAGGTGATGAGAGGTTAGAGTGTGACAGAGGGACAGAAACAGGTGCCTTGCTGTATAGGAGATACATAGTTACCTAGTCAGAGAAAGGCAAAGAGAGTGGGAGAGAGAGATCAAGAATGAGTACAGATACAGGTGTGTTGCTATAGGGGAGATACATGGTTACCCAGCATGGTTACTCAGTCAGAAGAAGAGAGAGAGAGAGAGTGATCAAGAATGAGAGAGAGTAGAAGAGAGTGAGAAGGTGAGAGTGCAAGAGAGAGCAGGAGAGAGATGGTGAAGTGTCAGGGCATACCCTCAAGGTATGGGAATCAGAATATGAATGGGATGATAGAGTATTGCCAAGGGTGCATGAGTAGGGAGTAGGGACTTCACATGAATGCAAGGAGTGTTGAGGGTGGAGAATGCAGTGAGTCATGAAATGTGTGTATATGAAGGATGTGTAGGACAACAGGATAACAATGATACAGTGAGCAGGGCAGTGAAGTCAGGATTGGGAAGCACAGATAAGCATGAGTGTAGTGCATGAAAAAGAAGAAATGTGAGGAAGAGATGTAGTTTGGTTTGTAGAGGTAGGGTGTGTGAAATTTTATATTTTTTATTGTTACATAGAGATGGAACACACAGCACTCCCAGAACTGTCTCACTGAGGTGGGCGGGTCTGCTCAAGAACCACATATCACCAGACATCTCAGTTCATTGCCATTTCCTCCATGAAGCCCAACATCCTGAGATCAGTCCTCACTACTTCATCCAATGTCTTCCTGAGTCTCCCACTTTCACAGGTGGCATCCACTTTCAGTGAGTGGAACTTCTTTATACAGCTGTCTACATTCATATGCATCTGATTCCTCTTATGCCTAATTTTTCTCTCAGCACATTTGCACTTTGTCGTACATGCACATCCAGCAGAGCATACTAGCTTCATTCCTCTCAAGTCTATACATGTCTTCTGCATTCAGAGCCCATGCCTCACTACCATAGAGTACAGCCATTCGCACACAAGCATCATACAATCTGCCTTTCACTCTGAGAGAAAGTCCTTTTATTGCCAACAGAGGTTAATAAGTCTTTGAACTTCTTCCATCCTGTTCTTATTTTAGCAACAATACTTTTAGAACATCCTCCACCATTACTAATTTGGTCATCTAGGTAGCAGAAACTATCGACAACCTCAAGGAAGCCTCCTGGGCATTTGAGAAAGTCTAATTCCTGTGTGCCCTGAGTGTATATTGTTCCTGTATCATTTATAATAATGCACAGGTACTTGAATTTCATTTAATTATTTAAGTAAATTTAATATTTGTTTAATTTAAAGTGTAACCATGCCTAGTTCAGAAAAATGAGCAATCTGTGAAGACTTTAGAATGAATAGTTCCAGAAAATCTATGTTGTGTCTATATTATGAAACACTTTAGGATTTATACAGAGATCAATGACGAGTCTTGTCATCTGGGAAAGACAAATGGTAAAAAAGTTCCATACTAAACGAACAAGGGTTAGTGAAAGAAGGGTATCCAGCTGTAAAAATAATACGCCATTAACAAACCTCTTCCAACCTATGCTAGCATGGAAAAATGAACATTAAATAAATGAATGAATGTGATATGATTTACATGTGAACCGTGGGCACATGTAATCAAAAGTGGATCATAACAAAACTAAATCATTGATTTCTGATGTAACCTATTGTAAAATGACCAAAATTAAATGAGAATGTGCAGCTGAGGTGGAAGAATCTATATCTGATTTTTTGCTGAGGAGATCTGATGATACTGAAACCTGTCCAGAGTTGTCACCATAGCTACCAAAAGATCAAATATTAACTTCTTTCTCCATTTACCTTTTGGGCAACTGAAATTTCAAAGTTCTTTCTCTTATCCTTTTGAGATGAATTTTCACTCATCATCACTAACGTCCATTTTCCATGTCAGCATGGGTTCAATGGAGATAATTGGGGTATCATTATTAATTATGAATTATGGGCATAATTTCAGCTAGAAATTATTTTCACCTCACTACATACAGTAAGTTAGTCTGTATATAACTATATGTTCTTTATGCAGAAGGCACTCTTGGTTAAGTTTCCCAGTATAATTATAGTAAAACAGTACTGTTATGTGCTAAACACCAAAAGGATACTGGAAATGTCCATGGTCAATCAGAATTAGTCCAGGGTAAATCAGGGCACAGGCTGTAGACATTAGCTTTAAATCAAAATAAGAAAGAAAAATGTTTATTCTCAGAGAAAAATATTTGAAAAAAATATCAAAAAAATATCAATCTTAGCTGAAAGCAATCATTTTTTAAAAAACTTTGCTATCTTTAATTCAGTTTCTATGCTTTATCTTCACCAATGGTGATAAATATTGGGTAACGACCAGAAAAGAATGATTGTGAATACTAGCAACCAAAATGGGACTCTTCTGAAGGCTCTCTAGAGTGACGTTACTTAACAGAGCACATAGCTTGGAGATCAGAGAGTTTCTCCAGGTCAAGCCACTATTCCTCTACATTGAGACGTCACAGTTCTAGTACTATGGATATGTGATTAGAATGTTGCAGGAAAGAATCACAAGATGTATTCTTCAAGCTGAGATAACCAGTAGGAAACCTAGAAGTAGACCAAGAATGAGATGTTTGGATAAAATCCAATCTCAGTTGGTCATACTTGTGAATCCAACCAGTGAGTGTAATGATGATTGCTTCTGATAGGACCTTTTGGAGGAGGTGCTTGGGGATGCTACCACCTCAACCCTCTAATGAATAGTAGGCAGAGATGATGGATGAAAATTTTACATTGATATTACTGTTATTTCTATAAATGAAAAGACAGTGGAGTTGAAGTAGATCCAATTTTAAAGAAATTAACTTTGGAACTTGAATTAAAATTTTATACACTATAGATAAAAGATAGGACTAGGATACACATATGAAGAATGTCTTAATCGAAGTCCTGCTTCATCAAGGTAGGCCTGGGATAACCAAGAATAGACAAATGGTGTTCTGGTAACTACTGGGCCTTTTGCACTGTTTTATATTGATTTCTAAATTTATATATAAATTTTATATTGTTGATGTTATTGCATATATATTAACTCCTCAAGTAACTAACTTGAGTGAAATCTGCTGTTAGTCACACAGGCAAAGGCAAAGAGATTTATATTTCTTGTCAATGACCTATGAGCCAACATCTGAATGGCTTATCTCATTGTTCATTTTAATCCCTGATCCATGGGAAAAGTTTTAAAGAAAGCAAAACCACGAAAGACCAAACAGGTGCATAAAATATCTGAAGAATTGTTTGGTAATATATTTTAACTCCTATTTATCTAAACAGCTGAATAAGAATAAAAGTTAAGGTAGAATAAGAATAAAAGTTTAAAGTAAGTAATAACCATTATCATTACCATCATTAATATTTGTGTAGAAAAGTGGATACAAAATAATGATGATTACTTCAGATAATTATATTAGGTCATGTTTACAAAAAGTGGAAGAAGGTAAAATTTAAAATACTAAAACACAAGTACTTACACATTTTTTGCTGTCCTTTTTATAACTGTGATACATAAACAGACAAACAGCAGGGATGTAAAGTAGAAGATCTGAGAAGATTACTGGGAAGAAAGAAAATAATAATATCACTTTTCATTTTGAACTCGACAAAGACAGGCTAGCTGTCGAAATATCGTTCAACCAATAAAATATCTATTGCAATTGCACCACGCTCTTCGCATTGTCTAATAATAATAATAATGATTTCATTTCTTGGCTAAGATCAAAGGATGAAATACAACAAATAACGATAATAGTTTCAAATTTTGGCACAAGGCCCACAAGTTTGAATTACATTGACCCCAGTACTTGAAACCATTATTATTAATTGTGCCAGTGGAACGTTAAAAACACATCTGATTGTTGCCAGGGCTATGGATTTTACCAACAATAAAAAGATGAAAGGCAAAGTTGACCTTGGTGAAATTTGAACTCAGAATATAAAGTCAGATGAAATGCAGCTCCACATTTTTTCCAGCATGCTAACAGTTCTGCCAGCTCACCTCATCATCATCATCATCGTTTAACGTCTGCTTTCCATGCTGGCATGGGTTGGACGGTGTGACTGAGGACTGCACCAGGCTCAATCTGATTTGGCAAAGTTTCTACAGCTGGATGCCCTTCCTAATGCCAACCACTCCGAGAGTGTAGTGGGTGCTTTTACATGCCACAGGCACGAGGGCCAGTCAGGCTGTTCTGGCAATAACCATGCTCAAAAGGTGTTTTTTACGTGCTACATGCATGGGAGCCAGTCAGTCCGGTAGCACTGGCAACAACCACGCTCAATTGTTGTTTTTCATGTGCCACCAGCACATGTGCCGATAAGGTGATGCTTGAATGGTACTTTTTAGGTGCCACCGACACAGGAGCCAATCCGTAGCCCTGGCAACGGTCACGCTCGGATGTGCTTTTAACGTTCCACTGGCACAATTAATAATAATAATGGTTTCAAATTTTGGCACATGGCCAGCAGTTTGGGGAGAAGGACTAAGTTAGTTAATTAAATCGACACCACTACTCAACTGGTATTTATTTTAGTGATCCTGAAATAGCAAAAGGCAAAACTGACCTTAGTGGCATTTGAACTCAGAATGTAAAAATGGATGAAATGCTGCTAAGCATTTTGCTCAGTATGCTAATGATTCAACAATTACATGAACACCAACAACAACAACAGCAGCAAAGATTTCTTACACAAGTACTGAATCAAATATTTGTTTGACCATTCATTAGCAATGTATGTAAAACAGTTAAGAGACTTGTCAGAGTTTACATCACAGTGTAATCAACTTGTATTTATATAAGAAGTGAAAACAATATAATATCTGTTTCTTTATTGCCCACACGGGGCTAAACATAGAGGGGACAAACAAGGACAGACAAACGGATTAAGTCGATTACATCGACCCCAGTGCGTAACTGGTACTTAATTTATCGACCCCGAAAGGATGAAAGGCAAAGTCGACCTCGGCGTGATTTGAACTCTGAACGTACCGGCAGATGAAATACGGTTACGCATTTCGCCCGGCGTGCTAACATTTCTGCCAGCTCGCCGCCTTTATACAATATAATATCATCATCATTTAATGTCTGGCTTCTATACAGACACGGGCTGGACAATTTGACAGGAGCTGGCCAGGGTTTTTATGGATGGATGCCCTTTCTTACAACAACCACCCAGCAGAGTGGACAGAGTGCTTTTTACATGGCACAAGCACAGGTGAGGTCAGTTTTGGCATAGTTTTTACAGCCAAATGCCCTTCCAAATGCTAACCACTTAACAATGCAGACTTGATGCTTTTTAAGTGGCACCAGCACTGGCAGAGTCACCAAGTAACTTGTATCAGATGATGAAATGTTATAGTGAAACAGAGAGACAGAAACAAGTGTGTTGTTGTAGAGGAGGTACATGGTAACCTGACCAGAGAGAGAGTGATAAAATCTCTTATTTGATGACTAGTATCAGCTATTGAACCGTGGCCATACTGGGGCATCTCTTTCAAGGATTTTAGTCAACCACACTAAGCCTAAAGTTTATTTCTGTTTGTTATTTATTTTATTGATCTCCATTGAATGTATATATTTGTGTGTGTGTGAGTGTGGAAGGGCATGGTTAAGTGTGGAGAAGCATAGCTAAGTGGTTAGGGTTTTGCACTCATAATTGTAAGACTGCGGTTTCAATTCCTAGACTGGATGTTGCATTGTGTTCGTGACCAAAACACTTCATTTCACAATGCTCAAGTCCACTCAGCTGGTAGAAGTGAGTAATTCTGCAACAGACTGGTGTCCCATCAAGTGGGGCAGAAAGATAGGTTACAGAATCCGAGAAACCACCTTTATAAGCCTATGGCTCAGGAAGGACCTTTGATCCTTTTGATATAGGATTCCCACCATTTCATCTTAAAGCATAAAAATGTATTTTTTTAAGTGCTGAAAATACTTACATAATTACTCTAATAATTGAGTTGCATGTATATTATTTCTCAAACAGTTTGAGCAGTGATATACACAAAATTAGAGTTCCAGAGTAACTACTAAAGTGTTTTCAGTTTCAAAAGTAATACACACACACACACACAAAGTTATCAAATTTATAAAATGTCAAGTCAGAATTACCTGAATATCGCATAAATAACTTGTGAAGTGGATTTTCAAGACCTCGAGATGAATAGAGAGCAACCCACTCAGGGTTAATGTAATGTGAACTGCAATGAAAATTGGAAGATGTAAATCTACACGCACATCATCATCATTTAACATCTGCTTTCCATGCTAGCATGGGTACAATTTTGGTATATTAATTATACAAGTAAGACATATCAGTTAGTTCAATAATAATCAATTGAAATGGCACCAATCTAAGTTTCCTTTTATCTCTAGTGCCTCCACATGCTTTGATGCTACTTTTTGAAGACATAAAAGAAATAGAAGTTAAGATACTAAACAAGAAAAAAATCTAAAAGATCTATTCGAATTCCATTGTACATTGCAAGGAACTACTCACTATAAATTTGTGAATGTGACCAAGATCTCACAGTTTGAAAATACAGGTTTGGTATAATATGATAGGGCACAAAATTAAATTGTGGTATCCTATGTTGTGTAATATTACTGAATATATATATATCATCATCATCGTTTAACGTCTGCTTTCCACGCTGGTGAGCCAGAAGGCTGACCAGTCTCCAATCCGATCTGGCAAAGTTTCTACAGCTGGATGCCCTTCCTAATGCCAACATTAATTCAAGCTGGTTTGTCCAAATATAGTAGCAATACATTAAACAAGTTTTTTAACATTAAAACTTCAGAAAAGAGTGAAAACTGAGTATTCAAAACAAAAATTGAATGATTCTTACGAATGAGATAAAAAAAAAAAAGAGAAAAAATCTAGAGTCATATGACAAATATTTCGGAGAGTAAGACAATAAGACATAAAAGAAGTCAGAAAGAAAAAGAAAAAATCAACTTACATTGCCCCCATAATCCAGCTGTGGTAAGCTGTTAAGGGGGGATAATCAAGGCCCCAGTACATGAGATCATTATCAGTGGAGTTATGGTACCTACAAATAAATAACATCAATATATAATCGCATTTTATTTGGAATTTTTATTGAGGGAGAGGGTCAGTCGATTATATTGTTATTCATAATTTAATATACCATATGTAAGCTGGTCACTCTATATCGTAGTTTTGGCATATATATATATATATATATATATACACACATATATACATACATACATATATATACACATACATATATATACACATACATATATATACACATACATATATATACATATATATATACATACATACATATATATACATACATATATACATACATACATATATATACATACATATATACATACATACATATATATACATACATATATACATACATACATACATATATATACATACATATATACATACATATATATATATATATATATACAGAGGATGCAAAAGCAGGCATACAGTAAGTATCACATCAATGTTATAATACTTAATTCATTAAAATTATTAGCACATTAAATTAGTTAGCCTCATTTTTGATATCTTCAGTCTCATTAATCATAATAATACATTTATCATAACCATAATAATACTTGTATCATAACTTCCAATTTTTTTGATAAATGTATTATTATGATTAATGACACTGAAAATATCAGAAACGAGGCTAATTAATTTAATGTGCTAAAAATGTTAATGAATTGAGTATTAAAACATTGATGCGATACTTATTGTAAATCTACATACACACACATATAGTTGGTGCTACTTTGGTGTGTGATCTACAAGGGAGATTACTTTAGGTTATGTTTAAAATTATTTTGTATATATTTAGCATTGTAAATGTATTTTTTCAAAATTCCTACTATTTTAATAAAAAAAAACATATAATAATTAAAACAAGCACATAGATCATCCACCATAGTAAATTTGCTCACGTAGATCACATGGAATACAGCACTAACACAAAGTAAACAAGAAAGTAACCTAAAGTAATCTCCCTTAAAACTGTCGATCACATACCAAAGTGACACCTTTCTTTCTCTTAAGAAATTATGTGAATTTAGTGCTGGTTTCTTGTAAAAATCTTTAGCCAGCATCTTACAGATTTTAGAATTTGAAAAGTAAACTAAAAGGTAACCTAAAGTAATCTCCCTTGTAGATCACATGCCAAAGTAGCATCCACCTTTTAAAATCTGTAAGATGCTGGCTAAAGATTTTTACAAGAAACCAGCACTAAATTCACATAATTTCTTAAGAGAAAGAAAGGTGTCACTTTGGTATGTGAATTTATGAATCTGCCTTCATAAATTTCATTTGATCTATGCAGGCATAGAAAAGTAGATTTTTTTTTTACTACTAGCTCCTCATCCTGTCTCCAACTGTCACCTATTTCCAAGTGAGGTAAAATTTGCCTTAGTTGTTTAAACAAGAACACATCAATGATAGTCAGACATGTATTCACAGAAGATTACAAATAAACAATGCTGCATGTAAAATGGTGACATTCATTTCCAACTAGTAGACAAAGTCAAGAAGAGACATACACATAGGCGCAGGAGTGGCTGTGTGGTAAGTAGCTTGCTTACCAACCACATGGTTCTGGGTTCAGTCACACTGCATGGCATCTTGGGCAAGTGTCTTCTGCTATAGCCCCGGGCCGACCAATGCCTTGTGAGTGGATTTGGTAGACGGAAACTGAAAGAAGCCTGTCGTATATATATATTTCTTTTTTTTCTCTTTTTACTTGTTTCAGTCATTTGACTGCGGCCATGCTGGAGCACCGCCTTTAGTCGAGCAAATTGACCCCGGGACTTATTCTTTGTAAGCCCAGTACTTATTCTATCGGTCTCTTTTGCCGAACCGCTAAGTAACGGGGACGTAAACACACCAGCATCGGTTGTCAAGCAATGCTAGTGGGAGAGACACACACACACACACTTATATATATATATATACATATATACGACAGGCTTCTTTCAGTTTCTGTCTACCAAATCCACTCACAAGGCATTGGTCGGCCCGGGGCTATAGCAGAAGACACTTGCCCAAGATGCCACGCAGTGGGACTGAACCCGGAACCATGTGGTTGGTTAGCAAGCTACTTACCACACAGCCACTCCTGCGCCATATATATATATACGTGTGTGTGTTTGTGTGTCTGTGTTTGTCCCCCTAGCATTGCTTGACAACCGATGCTGGTGTGTTTACGTCTTGTCACTTAGCAGTTCAGCAAAAGAGACCGATAGAATAAGTACTGGGCTTACAAAGAATAAGTCCCGGGGTCGATTTGCTCGACTAAAGGCAGTGCTCCAGCATGGCCGCAGTCAAATGACTGAAACAAGTAAAAGAGTAAAAAAGAGAGAGTATATACATATGTATGATGAGCTTCTTTCTGTTTCTGTCCACTGGATCTACTCAAGGATTTGGTTGCCCTGGAGCTGTAGTAGAAGATACTTGCCCAAAGTGGGATGCAGTGGAATAGGACCCCAACCCACATGGTTGCAAAGCAAACTTCTTAACTACCCACCCATATCGATACCATATATGTCATCATCATTACTATTTAACATTAGTTTTCCATGTTGGTATTAGTTGGCTGCTTTGATAGGTTCTAATGAGCTGCAGGGCTGTGTTGAGCTTCAATATCAGCATTGGTATGGTTTCTATGGCCAGTGCCCCACCAGCCGTGTATGTGTGTACACACACATAAGATGTAAATATAGTAACATTCGAAATGAAAAACAGAAAAGCAAAATGAGATAGAAAGAAATTTATTATTATTATTGGTAGTGTTGATGTTATTTGTTTATACAAATTTTTCTTCCTATTTCTTTCTTCTAAATTTGGGTCTCCAATGTGATAGCTCTTTACACTCTGGAGCTTTTGACGACAAATTTAGCAAAATAAACCAATACAACCCACATTAATAAGAAAATGATGGGAATAATGGTGATAACAATTAGACTAAGTGAAATATTTCTTCTGTTTACTTACCATTTTTTAACTGGAAGATTATAGGTGATTTCCATCCAATGTCTCTGAGCTTCAAAGTCACCAAACATTGGTGATTTGCCAGCACCTAGAATAAAAGGGACAAAATGTATTTCTGTTAATTTTTGATAAATGGTGCTTCCACCTTTTTATATATCTAATACTGAAAATTTTAGAAGCTCAACAACGTAAATTACTTCATTTACAATTGTTCATTTACTGTTTTATGTTTATTTTTTTCCAGCCTATGTTGTATGGTTTCTCAAGTAAGAAGTTTTTTAGTTTTTGCTTTTTTATTCCACTAAAATTCAGAACTACAGGATATAATGTTTACAGAGGATGTAAATGTGGCTTCACCATTTCAAGATAGAATTATTGACATCTTAACCCTTTTGCATGTAAACTGGCCATATCCAGCCGAAATATTCCACCTGTTTTAAGTTTGAAATGGCCAGATATGGTCTCTCACACCTACCCAACATTGTCATTATAAAAAAAAACAAAAAAACAATCACATCATTATTGAAATCTTGAAACTATGAGATACTGCTTGATTAATTCAAAACAATGTGAATAAATAAGCATTACATTTGACAGAGTAATCTGAATGCTAAGGAGCTAATGAAAGAGTTGCTGATTTCAGACAAATTTAACACAGCCATGTCATAGCATCTGACCACAGAGGTGTTATAAAATTTCTCATGTCATTTGTTAACTTGTTAATATTATAACACACAATCACAACATATATGAAGGAAACAATCTTAAACTTCATGTTCTTTACACAGGAATGACAAAAGTTAAGCATCAACATAACTAAAAGGATAAATAATCTGAGCTCTTGCAGCTGGACATTAAAAAAACTATGAAGATGATGAAGTTAAGTAAGGATCAGTGGATAAAGTATTAATGTTGTTGCTACTGTTATCATTAGCCCTGATTAAGCAGAAAAATGATCCACCTTTGACCGCCCATATTCTTGTAAACTTTGACAATACTGTCCAAAGTGTCCTACTTACTTTAAGACAGTAAGGCATGATTTGAGGGCATTTGGCTGCTATTTAGCATTAGGTCAACCCTGATCAGTTAGATCTATGACCAAATGCATTCCAGCTGTGATCATCATGTCGTTTTCTTATCTACAGGTAACCCAGGTCCATATACATTTTACTGAAGATGTCAGGGTGAAATTTGAGGGAGATTTGGGATGCTATTTCTAAAAGATTGAGTGACTACGTAGAGGTATCTTTGTTGGCTTATTGTAGTAGAGTGTCAAATCTATCGCTGCGACTATAAAGTTCATTTGGAAATTACATGGTTCCAAGCTAGTTTAACTTTTCTATACAATGTCTTGGGATTGGAATTTTGAAATTTCATGAATTGAAATTGTGTAAAAGTTTATATATGCATACACACACACACACACACACACAACACACACACACATATACATACACACACACACACACACATACATACACACACACACACACACATACACACACACACACACACACACAACATACACACACACACACACACACATATATATATATTATATATATATATATATATATATATATATATATATATATATATCATCATCATTGTTCGACAGTGGCTGAGACAATGGAATTTACCATGCTACGCCAGACTTCACGGTCCATCATGGCATTACGGAGGTCCTGTTGCTAGATGCCTGTATCCCTGGAGATTACATTAGGGTAGGAGAGTGTGCACCCTCTGGTATTGCGAGTAGATGGCTTCCAGAGGAGAAGAGTAGAAATTACCTCTTTTTCAGCTCTACAACAATGTCCAGCAAACTGGACTCTCCTACCTTTCACAAGAGATGACACATATATATATATATATATATATACTCTCACACACACAGAGGTATTTCTAAATAATAGAGTTGGAAATTATCTAGAATACCAAAAAGTGCAATTTCTTCAACTGTATATGCTTTAAGCATTCTAGGTGCTTAAAACAAAAGAAAAACTTTGGGTCAGAGATTTAACATTTTTTTTTTTGAAAAATATGTTTTTGGATTTATGTTATACATGTTTTTTAAGAATCATTATCTCAGATCTTTAAAACAAATCTTGAAAAATTTTCAAAAGCAAATCAATACCAAAAACTTTCAGAAGGGGTGAGGGTTGTCCCCTACCTTTTCATTTTACTTTTTTTACTTTGTCTCGCAAGCTCTTTGGCAACCTTATTAGTGCTGGTGTCAGCAAAAGAGAAAAACAAAAAACACCATACACACTGTAAAGTTATTGGTATTAAGATGGACACCCAGCCATAGAAACCATGCCAAAACTGACAATGTGACTGCACTGCAGCTCAGTCGATCCTGTTAAACTATCTAAGCATGGAAAACAGACATTAAATGATTATATATATTATTTTAAAATTTGTATAATGACCATTTTCAGCCTTAGGTCATAATCAGGTGCAAATTTAAAGCCAAATTTACATAAATTTGGAGTGGCTGTGTGGTAAGTAGCTTGCTAACCAACCACATGGTTCTGGGTTCAGTCCCACTGCGTGGCATCTTGGGCAAGTGTCTTCTACTATAGCCCCAGGCCGACCAAAGCCTTGTGAGTGGATTTGGTAGACGGAAACTGAAAGAAGCCCGTTGTATATATATATATATATATATATATATATATATATATATATATATATATGTTTGTATGTGTGTGTATGTGTTTATATTTGTGTTTGTCGCCCCAACATCGCTTGACAAGCGATGCTGGTGTGTTTACATCCCCGTCACTTAGCGGTTCGGCAAAAGAGACTGATAGAATAAGTATTGGGCTTACAAAGAATAAGTCCCGGGGTCGATTTGCTCGACTAAAGGCAGTGCTCCAGCATGGCCACAGTCAAATGACTGAAACAAGTAAAAGAGTAAAGAGTAAATCTATTTAGAAGGTCACTAGCAACTACTATGCTAGTTATGAGTGATAAGTGTTAAGTAATATTACAATTAATACTTATTGACTTATACACTGATATATATTTATTGACTTTTTCAGCAATAAATTACAAATTAATAGAACAAAATAAGCACCCCTGTGAACAGTATGTAAGGCCAATACATTTAATTTCATATAGCATCTATGATTGGCATTAAATCATGATCAATCATCATCATCATCATTTAATGCTTGTTTTTCATGCTGGCATGGGTTGGATGGTTAACAGGAGTTGGCAAGTCAGATGACTGCATCAAGTTTGGCATGGTTTCTTTGGCTGGATGCCCTTCCTAACACCAACCACTTTACACAGTGTAATATATTCTTTAATTTCATTTTCTTATTTTTGAACATAATATTATAGCTATGTTCGATATTAAATAAGTAAATGAAATTAGACATAGGAATGTCTATATGTTTAAGAAGTTCGCTAGTGAACAGAAAAAGGTGATAAAGAAATACACCAGAAAATGTATCTGCAAATGGCAAAGCAACCATATTCTGGGATACACCAATACAAACAGACAAGAAAATTAAGGATAACTGAACAGTTATTGTTGTCAAGAACCAGCAGGAAAAGAAATACTTCCTCACTAATATATCAGTTTCTAAGGGTGATAATGTATCTCTAAAAGATATGGAAAAATTATCTAAGTATAAAGATCTAAGAGAGCCTGAAAACAGAAACAATCTCTATAATAATAGGGGCTTTGGGAATAATCAAAAAAGCATGCAGATGAATAAATAGCCAAAACCACAGGACTTGCAAATATGTATAATATGCAGAAAACAGCATCACTAAGCACTGCACACATTATGTAGAGTACTTTCAATACAATAAAATTAGCATAACCAAAACAAAACACTGCACAACCTAAGACACACAGTACTGCACTTAGTCATCATCATCATCGTCCAGCGTCCGCTTTCCATGCTAGCATGGGTTGGACGGGTCAACTGGGGTCTGTGAAGCTGGAAGGCTTCGTCAGGCCCAGTCAGATCTGGCAGTGTTTCTACGGCTGGATGCCCTTCCTAACGCCAACCACTCCGCGAGTGTAGTGGGTGTTTTTTACGTGCCACCTGCACAGGTGCCAGACAGAGCTGGCGAACGGCCACGAACGGATGGTGCTTTTACGTGTCACCGGCACGGGGCCAGGCGATGCTGGCAACGGACACGAACGGATGGTGCTTTAGTAGAGTAGGGAAAACACACAATGAAAATAAGACAGCTAAATAATAATAATAGCTGCTCTGATGTAATGCCAGGCAGTGGATCTCATGGCTTCAGATCTTAACTAATTGGAAGTGTTATCATGTACATGTTTTGTCTTGTTGTAAATGATGGGCTACAGAAAATATTCTGCTCAATACTACAGATTTGCTTGACTTTAAGTTGAGTATGTCCCCTGCTAGCTGACAATATGTGCATCTCTGATCATGAGCCGAAGTAGTGGAGGAGCATCATAGCCATGTGTTGAGAGGAATTCTTTGAGGTTTCGTTCAACATCCTTGAACAACCCTTATTCAAGGACCTTTTGAGCGGGATGGGCTACTTGACCAAAAGAAAATTCTAACTGGGCCCCAACTGCTGTTTATCTTAATATAAGATCACCACGTTGTGCACATGTGGTTGTGATGCTTGTATGTCTGGTGTACCCTTAGCAGGTAAGTAGTTATGATGGATATATTGGGCTTCGTATATGTGTACCCCAGTGTCACTTTGATGGCATGTGCTGCACTCTCACTCACTCCATGATAATAATAATGGTTTCAAATTTTTCCACAAGGACAGCAATTTTTAGGGAGGGAATGAGTCAATTACATTGACCCCAGTGTTCAACTGGTACTTATATTATTGACCCCGAAAGGATAACAGGCAAAGTTGACCCCAAGTAGCATGTGAACTTAGACCAAACAACAGACAAAATGCCACTAAGCATTTTGCCCAGTATGCTAATGATTCTGCCAACTTGCCACCTCAATAATGGTAATAAAATGAATCCTCACAATAATGATTGCAACACTAATAATAATAATATTGGTTTCAAATTTTGGCACAAGACCAGTAATTTGGGGGGGGAGGAAAGTAAGTTGATTACATCGACCTCAGTATTTGTCTGGTACTTAATTTATCTCTTATTATAAAAGGCAGATTTTATCTGCCTCCCTTTGTCAGTTATAGAAATCTACAATATAGGATTTCTTCAATTACAATTTACCTAGCATTTTTAAGAGTAGAATGCATCGAGTCATGCCAGGTCGAGTTTTTAAAATTTAAACTCCAATTAAGCAAAATTTACAGAAAACTCACATTCTGGTGTGTATGTCAAATGCTTTTCTTAATGTGGTTTACACCACACGCACACGCACACACACAGTGTGCAACGAATAAAATGAAACTAATTCACTGTGTGTGTGTTGACAGGTAGACAATAGAATGCGATGGCGATGTAATATTTGTTTCTATCTATCACGCTGATAGATACATGAGTAAAATGTATGGCAAGCTAAGAGATAAGAGTGAGTGAAAATGTTCTTGGAAGAGAGTAAATAGCGAGAGTGATTTGAGGAAGACTTTACATTAAATAACCGTAGTGGCTTGTATATATATATACATACATAAGACAGTAAGGTGTGATTTGAGGGAGATTTGGCTGCTATTTCTACCATGTCTAGCTGCCATGTAGGGGTCTCCCTCATAGGCTCATACATACATATATACATAGATAAGACAGTAAGGTGTGATTTGGGGGAAATTTGGCTGCTATTTCTACCAAGTCTAGCTACCATGTAGAGGTCCCCCTCATTGGCTCATATATATATACATACATAAGACAGTAAGGTGTGATTTGAGGGAGATTTGGCTGCTGTTTCTACCAGGTCTGTTAGGCCTTCTCATGTAAACTCAAGCTTTCTCATGCCTTGAACATAAGACCAAAGCAGAGAATGTATTCTTTTATTCTTCTGCTTTTTCCAGCCATTGGTCTGTGGCCATGCTGGGGCAATGCCTTGAAGAATTGTAGTTTAATGAATCAACTCCAGTTTTATTTTTGTAAGCATTGTACTTATTCTATCTGTTTCCTTTGTCAAACCACTAGGTGACAGGGATGTAAACAAACCAACATTCGTTGTCAAGCAGTGGTGGAGGACAATCACAAGCACAGACACGCACACACACACACACATACATGCATACACATATACACACATACATACATATATATATATGTGTGTATATATATATTGCAGCGTGGAAGGTGTTTGTAAGCCATTTAAGAAACACACAAAAACCGTTACATTCACTTCAACATTTAAATTTAATTTGCCAAAATATTTTCCTCGCTCTGAGACCGCGACCTGTTCACTGACAAAAATATCGTGCTAACAGGTCGCGGTCTCAAAGCGACGAAAATATTTTGACAAATTAAATTTAAATGTTGAAGTGAATCTAACGGTTTTTGTGTGTTTCTTAAATGGCTTATAAACACCTTCAACGCTGCAACTGTTTTCGTTCCAGCACACGATCTCAGATCAAGTCACTTGCTATGCAAGTACATCTCTGTAACTATATATATATTTATATATATATATATATATATATATATATGTATATTGGTAAAAACAGTAAGATAACAAAAGAAAGAAAGAGACCTCAATATTATGTAAATAGAGGAAATCTTTATATATAAAAGTGAGGTTGTGTGTCTGTCTCCTACGATTTAGATTCCTAACTACTCCGTGATTCATATCGAGACCGTCTGGGTATTAGCGAGCGTCTACGATGAGTCTACGATTTAAAAAAAAATTTACCATCAATTTTTCCCATTTTTAATCCATTTTTGACATATATAAGGGAAGTAACTCTCTAAAATTTATTATTAAATCTCAGAACGTAAAAAACTACAGTAACACCCCTCCCCTTTTGTGGTTAGCCATATTGAGATGGCTATTATACTTTACATCTCTAAAAATGCTTATATAATTATTTCCCTTACAAACCCGAGCAACGCCGGGCGATACTGCTAGTCTCTTATAAAAGGCAGATTTTATCTGCCTCCCTTTGTCTCTTATAGAAATCTACAATATAGGATTTCTTCAATTACAATTTACCTAGCAATTTTAAGAGTAGAATGCATCGGGTCATTGTGTGTGTTTGTTATTAGTAAAAAAGGCGCCAAACACAACTCACTTCTCATTCGAACACATTTGCAAAAACACACCGACGGTCGGATTGCCATAACAATACAGAAAAGGCAAATTGGTTTTTAATTTACTTTCTGTCGTTAAATTTTGGTAGTATTAATTGGCGAGCGTACTTCTGTTGTCAATTGTTGACAGAAAGAAATTGTAAGCTAATAAGGTGTGTGTGTGTGTGTATAGGAAGTGAAGGATAAAAATATTGCAAGAAGTGGACAGATGTACATATATACATCCATACATACATGTGTGTGTGTGTGTGTCTATGTATGTGTATTAATGTGTGTGTGTTATCTCTATATAAAGCTGAAGTTGTCTGTGTGCGCCACGTTTGGTAACCTTCAGCTAACACTATCTCCTCTGAGACCCTGCGGCGCAAGTTGACCAAAATTGAGAGTATGATAGAAGGGTTGCTCTTCCTTCCGTAGAACATAAAATTCAAATCGGACCATGTTAACACCAAAAATTATTTACATCAAAAAGCTGCTTTTTTTCTATGAAAATCCTTATTTTTTACGATTTTTTCACTGCTGTGTCGCCACTTTTCGGTATATTTCGACCAGAAAAATGTTCACAAAATTTTTACTTTTCAAAATTACAATTCCAGCGGGTCGAAACAAACCCGAGCAACACCGGGCGATGCTGCTAGTATATCTATAAACTGCAAAATGTCTGTGTATCTGTGTGTCCTTTATACAAATCCACAGTTTTTCACATAAAAGGCTCGCATTTTCTATGGGCTTTCAAAACTGTCCGAGGGTGGTCATGAAGATCTTTTCATTTCCGCAGTCACCCCAGAAAGCCATTAAAAAAAATCGATAAACCGACCCCTAATGCCCAACAGTTGAATGCACGTGCACATTTGCAGACAGTCTGTATGACTCAGTGCATTTTTGTGTTTTGGCTTTCAAACGTGCACGCTTTTTTTGATTTGAGAAATGTAGGGAATAATTAATAAGTTAGACCAAGTGATTGAGAAGAGAGCAGGATTTTCATGAAAGACCAAATATGCTTGACTCGCACTAGACCTGGCAACGCCGGGTCATAGTGCTAGTTATTACTAAATATACTGGAGTGTTGGAAATGCAGACACAGTAGAAAGCAAAAGTAAAGGCCCACCAAAGCCTTGTGAGTGGATTTGGTAGACAGAAACTGAAAGAAGTTCACTGCATATGTGTGCTTGTTTCCTTGTCTTGACATTGCATGATAATGGTAAATGAATGTTAGCAACATACACTCGGTGTTATTCACTTTCAATATTCTGCAAAAACATGTCTGACCATGGGGAAACATTACCTTGCTTGGAAACGAGTAAGGGTTGGCAACAAAAAGGGCATCCAGCCATAGAAAATCTACCACAATAAACTCCATTCAAGACATGCAAGTATGGGAAAGGGAACATTAAAACGATGATGATGATTTTCATTCAACTATTATTAATTATATTTTTTATGGATCAGGAGTATATAACATTCAATATTACTCTGAGTAATATTTACTCAATAGAGATCACAAATGAAAGTAACAGCAAAACTACTTTGACAATATTACTGAATTCAAATATTTTTCAAAGGTGTTACAACCAGATGAGATTGGTAAAAACAGCTAATAGCAGGTATGTATTCTAATGTGATGCTCTGCTATATACAAACCTAGATAAAAGATTATACTCTAACTGCACCAAATATCTTAACTATAAATCAAAGCAACTTCTACATTTGAGGATACCCCTCACCCATGGTCAAAACTTTGCCCACATTTAAATTTCATAAAAACAATTGAAGCCTTAAAATTAAATTGATAATTTAATATAAGTTGTATATGTCTCAGTAAACAATTAGTGGCTGTGTGGTAAGTAGCTTGCTTACCAACCACATGGTTTCGGGTTCAGTCCCACTGCGTGGCACCTTGGGCATGTGTCTTCTACTATAGTCTCGGGACGACCAAAGCCTTGTGAGTGGATTTGGTAGACGGAAACTGAAAGAAGCCCGTCGTATATATGTATATATATATGTGTGCGTGTATGTTTGTCCCCTTAGCATTGCTTGACAACTGATGCTGGTGTGTTTATGTCCCTGTCACTTAGCGGTTCGGCAAAAAGAGACCAATAGAATAAGTACTGGGCTTACAAAGAATAAGTCCCAGGGTCAAGTTGCTCGATTAAAGGCGGTGCTCCAGCATGGCCACAGTCAAATGACAAACAAGTAAAAGAGTATACATTATTTCTTCTTGCCACAGATGCATTCCCATAGGATTTTATGCATTTGCAGTTCACCCTGTTGAACTGTAAGGGCATATAAACCTGTAGGAGTGCATGTGCTGGGGGGAAAATTTCTTTTTAAAAACTCAATCTCCCAGGCGTGGCTATGTGGTACAAAACTTTCTTCCCTGTCACATGGTTCCAGGTTCAGTCCCACTGCATGGCACCTTGGGTAAGAGTTTTCTCTTACAGCCTTAGGCTCATCAAAGCCTTGTGAGTGGATTTGGTAGACATGTGTGTGTGTGTATCTTTGTGTCTGTGCGTGTCTCCCACCACCACTGCTTCACAACTGGTATTGGTGTGTTTACATCCCAATAACTTAGCAGTTTGGCAAAAGAGACTGATAGAATAAGTAACAGACTTAGCAAAAATATTAAGTACTGGGGTCGTTTCATTCAACTAAAAATTCTTCAAGGTAGTACCCCAGCAGGGCCAGTCTCATGCCTGAAACAAGTAAAAGATAAATCACTGAAAATAAAAAATGCAAAAAGAAACAGGACAATCATGACAGGGACACATGAAATGATAAGCCTGTTCATCAGAGCCGACCTTGACCTAGTGATAAAGAACAGCAAACTAGCAACAAATAGGTACCATATGGAGCTACAGACTGTGGCTACAAGAAACAGTACTAATGTATAAATGTTTCATCAGATTGCAGTGCTAAGTTCAAAACTTCCTGTATCACTATCCCTTTTGTGCATCAGGTACTTGGTTGATATTTCCTGTTCCTGGATTGCAAACCCATACCCTTCAAAGTGGGAGGTAGTAATCCGCCTATTGGTCCATGATAAACTGCTTTGATGTTATTATCATCTTGAGCTTTCTAGTAACATATCCATGCAGTCTTCTGCTCGTATAGGCTCATCCTTTCATCTGATGATACACTGTGGTAGAGTTGTGCAACTTCTTTGAGCATATGTATGTGTGTGTCCCACCACTACTTGACAACCGGTGTTGGTGTGTTTATGTCCCTGTGACTTAGTTCGACAAAAGATACTGGCAATGCAAGTACCAGGCTTAACAGAAAAAATAAGAACTGGGATTGATTTATTTGACTAAAAATTCTTCAAGGCAGTGTCCCAGCATGGCTGCAATCTAGTGACTGAAAGAAGTAAAAGATAAAAGCTAAACCAATGTGCCCTTCTTCCCAAAGATGGTACAGTATGCTTTGAAAGTGATTTGGCAACTATTTCTAACAGGTTGACCAACTACATAAAGTAGGGGTCAGTAACTTCTTTTTGTAATGGTCCATTCAGATTTTTTTACATTTGCCCATCACTCAAGTATTATATCGTATCTTACAGAAAAAAAATCCCTAAACAGTGCAGGCATGTCTGTGTGGTTAAGAAACTAATAGCTTTGCAACCATGTGGTTTGAGGTTCAATTCCATTGTACAGCACCTTACTATGAACCCTAAACTGACCAATTCCATGTGAATGAATTTGGTAGATGGAAATTATGTGGAAGCCTGTCATATACCTGTGTTTATGCGTGTGTTTGACCAGCACTACAGCTTGAGAACCAGCGTTGGTGCTTTTTTATGACCTTATAACTTAGCAGTCCAGTAAAAGAGACCAATAGGATAAGAACCAGACTTTAAGTATTAGGGGTGGAGGTGGAGGGTGGACAATTTGTTTGACAGAAACTATTCAAGGTAGTGCCCCAGTATGGCTCAGTCCAATGACTGAAACAAGTATAGGATTAAAAAAAAATGTACCCGTCCACCATTTCCATCACTGGCAAAAAAGGCTATCAATTGCTCAAGGCCCACAAGTACATTAACCGTTTAGCATTCAAGCCAGCCATATCAGACACAAATATTCTGCCTGTTTTATGATCAAACTGACTGGATCAGGCCTCTCACACCTACCCTACAATGTCATTCTGAAAATAAACAATCGCATCGTTGAAATTTGAAAGCTACAAGTTAACGTAAGATTAATTCAAAAAGGGTTGAATCTGAAAAGTTTTTAGAAAATATTGAAGGCCCACTCATAATCAGCAGCCCATCTGTTAGCAACATCAGACATAAAGGCTCTTTCATGATCTTAGCTCATAAAGGGTTGTATACAATACAGCACATTCATCACTATTGTGATTGAATGACATTCACTATGGATTGTTGAAACAAGTAGTAATTACGAAAACTGTTCTTGCATGAAGAATTGAGTGGCATCAACTGAAGAAAAGTGTTGTGTTGTTCAGCTTTCAGGTTAAACCATGATTGAGCAGACCTATGATCAAAAGTTATTTGAGTCATGGCCATCATCCTTTTCTTATAAAGCTATTTTGGACCATTATTCAGTGTCTTCTTTATGCTTTTAAGATGGTGGCATGTGACTTGAGAGATTTGGCTGCTTTTTTGGGCGTTTTGACCAACCATGTAGTTGTAGTTTGTTTCAGTTAAGAAGATATTTAGTAGATTTATCAAGAAAAGGTGTTTTGCAATGCACCATGATATTGAATTGTATCGAATTTAGCATGTGATGATTGATCTGTTTAGAGTTAACTAGATTAAATGTAAGTTCCAAGCTAGTCCTGCAACAGCAAATCATTATTTAAAAGCAATCCAGCCATGATCATCCAATCCTTTTATTCAGATAATATATTTAAGACTTAAAGTATACTAGCCATCTCAATATGGCTAACCACTAAGGGTGGGTGTTACTGTAGCTTTTAGCTATTTAAGACTATTTTATCAAATGAAAAGTGGGATATATAACTGTTATTTCTAGAAAGACAAAGGATCACATAGAGGCTCACTTGAAGGTTCATGGAAAGTGATTGTTATTGTTGACTCTGGGTCTGCCTTGATCACTAAGATCAACCAATGATGTTTTAGACGGAAGGACGTGAATTGAGGTTAATTTAGCTACAATTTTTAACTGGTCAAGTGATTATGTGGAGATTCTCGTTGGCTAGAGAAAGAAATATAAAGGAGTGATGGAGACAACGTGTTTGTGCTATAAATATATTCTACTTAACAGTATGTGGGCAGGGAAAGTGGGGGAAATAAATCAAATTTAAAACTACATTATCGCAGTTATACAGCTTTAAATTTCATACTTATCCGTTTCTAGCCAAGATTGATTAAAAAAAATATAGAAACGGGTATATACAAACGTTAATTCAATTGCATATTTCCTTCCGATAAATTTTTGAACATGTGCCATCTTTGTGTAATCATTTCTACTATAGACACAAGGCCTGAAATTTTGGGGAAGAGGGATAATCGATTATACCGACCCTAGTACTCAACTACTTATTTTATCGACTCCGAAAGGATGAAAGGCAAAGTCGACCTCGGTGGAATTTGAACTTAGAACATGAAGACAGACGAAATGCCGCTAAGTATTTTGCACGGCGTGCTAACGATTCTGCCAGCTCGCCCTAATGATGTCAAAGTAGGTGTTATTCTAAAGGAAAATTAACAATCAATTCCACTATAGGCATAATGCCTGAAATTTGAAGGAAGGGGTAAGTCAAATACATTGACCCCAGTGCTCAACTGGTCATTATTTTATCCACCCCCGCTCCGAAAGGAATAAAAGGTAAAGTCGACCCCGACGGAGCTTGAACTCAGAACGTAGCATTTTGTCCGATACAAAAGAAACTCAATAATAACAGAACATTTACTGATTGGAGAGAAATTCAATAACAAAAAATAAAATAAAAAATTTATTTTAAAAATAATTTTGAATAGGATTCAAAATTCGTCTAACGTCTCGTCAAATCGACAGGTGGTGATGAACAAGTCGACTGACGAAAATAAAAGTAAAAATTAAATATATATATATATATATATATATATATATATATACATACACACACAGAGAATATTCTCACATCTATATAAATACAATTTCTCAATATGAAATACAAAACATTCAAATCGATCAAATTCATGAGTTTTAGCAAAATATCATTTAACAGCTGTTCCGTATTTAAAAATGTAACACGATGATGGTGATGATAAAACACGAACTACACTGGTTATTATTACAAGACCCTCCCCCAGCCGCTTAACCTTATTTCAACCATATGGAATAAAAATGGTTTGCCTTTTCCATATAGGTATAATATAATTTTAAATAAACGATCGAAAGTTTAAAGCTCGCTATTAAATATATATTATTGATGCTTATATCAGAAATGGTGAAAACCTGATCAAGGAATGTTACGTTCATCAATGCACAAAATAGAAGCAGTGATTTGATCAATCAGAATAGGATTTAATTTTCAAAACCATTACTAGTAAAAACTTACTCTGTAAACCACGATATTATTTTGTATTTCAAGTGATAATTGCTGACTCGACACAAAAGACAAGAAATCAAATTCTACTACTCTTTTTAATACTGGCGGGTCATTCACTGTTACCTTTTAATTTGTTTTAGTAAAGCAAAATGATGTGCTTATACTGTTTATCGCCAGTCGATCGATATATCACAGCCTTCAACATTTAAAATGGGTCTACTTAAAGATAAAATGAAACAATAAAAAAAAATTGCTTAACACTTCAAACCTGTTGAAATGAAGCAGAATATTATATGTTTACGTTGACAAAAATGAAAGTGATTATTTTCTCCTGCCGACTTACATGTATCTATCTATCTATCTTTTTTTTTTTTTTTTTTCTGTAGCATTCAAAGGGCGCTAGCAGAAGCTAACATGTGGCAAACGGAGATGCGTGGCAGAGAAAGATTTCTGTAATAAATTGAAATGGAACATGCATATATAACCTAAAATCAAAACCAAAATAAGTAAATATTCTAACCAGAATATCCTCCAAGTGATGTAAACCATCGAACAAGTACAGCACACACTATTACGAATAAAAACTCGCAAATAGGTGCTGCTGACGACGTTTTCGTGGTCATGTTGTTTGATTCTCCGATTTGAAAAGACAGGGAAGCGGTGTTAACCCGTAAATGTCCGTCTGAAATATTCTTCCATAAATTTCATTTTATCATTTCGTTTTGTCAAAATATTTAGAATAACAATTCCTTTGTATGATAAAGGTTTACAAATTAAAATATTTATTTCTAACAATTGTATACGGCCACAAATTTTTTAGTGGAATAAAATTGTGTAAGTTGAGTCAGTATTTTACAGATATTTATTTTATCGCCCTCGGAAGAATGAAAAGCAAAGTCGACGCTGACTTGATTTGAACTCAGAATGTAAAGGGCCGTAATTATTATACATAATATAAGATTTTTGTCAACTGCTTTACCAATTCTACCAATACACCGCATTTTTATGTTTAAAAAAAAAGTTTTTTTTATAAAATTGTAATTTATCCTTTTTTTAAATTTTTATTTTGCTTTGGAGTGGTGTGGTTCAGAATAGTATTTTAAACGTAAACATTCATTATTTATTGAATATGTATAAATCGAATAATTGTCAGTACCCAAAATACTAATACTTCAGAAAATTATTGTATTTCGTTAGAAATTTCAAAATGGAAATTCTAATTCTATAAAAATGTGTAGGTCACTTTTAACCGAACAAGAGACCAAATTTTGTAGAAAAGAGACAACTGTCGATAAAATCAACTTCTGTGGATTACTGCTACTTATTTTATATTATCGCGTCCATCCCTGAAAACATGAAAACCAAATCAGTGTTGGAAGTATTTTAACTCAGAAATTAGGTTGAGTGGGGGTATGGGGGGGGGGGTTTGCCTTGGTCCAGTGATTGCAAACCAAAGATATGCATATTAATAGTGATTCGCTGCAGGCTTTCAGATAATACATAATAGACTTTGAGAAGAAGAAAAAAATCTTACTGCAATATCATGCTATAAAAGGCATATCTATAAGCGTTTACCTAAAACAAAAATAAATGTGACAATCCCATAACAGATTTGCTAAAGAAATTAAAATTCAGATGCCAATTTTGGCATCACTGGCTTTGTGAGAAGGATGGTAACACTATGACCTTTTCAAAATATCCAAGACTGATGGGGAAGAGCGAACTTAGCTTCAGACAGGAAACTTGGCCTGAATGCTTGCAACAGTGTGGTCTTCACTAAAGGTACCTATAATGGTCTCTGTTCCACAGAACTGGCTTGTCTTGTCTTGAATCTTTTCACTATATAGTGACATCTGTTTCTCAGAGCTGGCTAGTCTCATAACTCCTCACTGCTATAATAGTTTCAAATTTTGTGCACAAGGCCAGCAATTTCAGGAGAGGAGTAAGTTGATTACATCAACCCCAATTTTCAACTGGTGCACATTTTGTCGACCCTGAAAGGATGAAAGGCAAAGTCGACTTTGGTGGAATTTGAACTCAGAATGTAAAGACAACGAAATACTGCTAACCATTTTACCTAGTGTGCTAACAATTCTGCCAGCTCACTACCTCACTACTATAACGGCTTCTGTTTCTTGAAACTTGCACACCTTGTACTCTGACTCCAAACCTGGGCACCAAACTGTTCATCTATTAATTGTTAATTAACAATGTTAACATTTTCGTCAACGATTTAACTTTTAAGTTGATTTTGGAAATCATTATCGGACTAATTAACTTCCGTTACATTTAACTTCCATTAACTCAAGACTGCTTGAGTTAACTTCCATTAACTCAAGTTATCACAACAATCTTTAGGCTCAAAGACATCAAGTCCAAGGGCCTCGTCTACTGCAGCTCCTTGGTTGACACACTTTTGGTAGGCATTGACAAAAGGTTTAGGACCTTCCTGGAGGATGAAGAATACCAGCTGGCTGCTGCCTTCCACCCCAGGTTTCGCCTTATCTGATTGGATAAATATGACAACATCAAGGTTGCCAAGGTGAGGAAAAGCATGGAGGGTAAGGTCAAGGAGGCTATGAGGCAGCAGCAGTGAGCAACAGCAGTGGAGGCAGCAACAATGAAGAGGAGGATAAATTCTTTAATGGTGTCACCCAGCCAAAACAGAGCGGCAGGAGCCACAGGTCACTGAAGGACAAAGCCCAAAATTTGGTCAAGACCTGGTTGAAGACCATCTCCAAGGATTTGCTGACAGATGCTACCTTCTTGGGTGAGCAAGTGTTGGTGGACTTGATCATCAAATTCCACGCAGCCGTCTCCTTCAGTGATGCAGTGGGGCATTTGTTCTCTATGGGCAAGGACATCTTGAGGGCCAAGAGATCATCCCTGTCTGATGAAAACTTTGATATGCTAATTTTCATGAAGGGCAACATGCATCTCATGAACAAAATGGAGAACAAGAAGATGAGGAAAAATTAAATTATGTATTTATTGTGATTTTCATTTTTTCTTTTTACATTTTTACAGCAACTTTATCAATAAACTTTTTTAGTTTAATGCTTATATTGTGTTTCATTTGAGTTTTATTTTACCCTTTTCTGGCTCTAAAAGCCTTTTTAAATCTAAAAAAAAAAAAGGGCAAAAGCTATGAAATCAGCCTTTTTGGGGTCTTTTAAGTTAAGACTATAAAATCAGCATTCTTAAACTCTAAAGCAAAAAACAAAAACTAGTTTTGGAGTTCTAAGGCCCTTAAAATGGCCAAAAAAGGCTGATTTTATACTTTTGACATTTTTTTAAAGGTGTTTTTAGAGAGTTTTACAGCAAAAACTGATTTTTTTGTCTTTTGTTTCTATAATAGAAATTAACCTTCACGGTTTATCAATAACTTCCGTTAAATTTTTAAAGAATTAACTGATTAACAGTTATCGAAATTAACTTTTGGTTAATGGATTAACAGTTAACAACTGGGGCTTTTGGAAATATACTGTGCTTGAGAAGACTCAGCAAGCTCAAGTGAGACCATAACCTCGTGGCCTATGCAAGGGATGTAACCAGCCCACTTATGTGTACCTTTCCTTCATTGGACACTAAACTCTGCTTGCGAAGACCTGTTGAGGCAAGTGAAATCGAAATTGAAATCAAATTCGATGACTGGCATCCGTGCTTGTGGAGTGCTAAGAGTACCATATGAATATGATCATTGCCGGAGCAACAAGCTGGCCTCCATGCCGATGGCATGTAAAAAGCACCATTTGAGCGTGATCATTACCTGTGTCACCTTACTGAGCAAGGTCATTGCCAGTGCTGCTGGACTGGCTCCTGTGCAGGTGACACATAAAAAGCACCATTTGAGTGAGGCTGTTGCCAGTACCACCTGACTGGCCTTTTGTGCCGGTGGCACATAAAGCACCCACTACACTCTCACAGTGGTTGGTGTTAGGAAGGGCATCCAGCTGTAGAAACTCTGCCAGATCAGATTGGAGTCTGGTGCAGCCATCTGGTTCACCAGACCTTAGTCAAATCCTCCAACCTATGCTAGCATGGAAAGCGGATGTTAAACGATGAAGATGATGATGAAAGTTAACTTTTCAATTAACAGTGCTCACCTTTGTCTGACTCACTCATCTCTCATTCATCTTTGTTTGACTCGCTCATCTCTCCACTTCTCATCACCTTTGTTGTATCATACCTCCTCAGCCCTGCACTAACCACAATAGCCAGTCCTTTCTCCCTAAGCATTGGTCTCCCGGAATCTTCTCTCTGTTCATGTCTTTCCTGCAGATGTTGACCTGCAATAGTTATAGCAAAACATCAATGGCATCAAGGTTACCAGTCTTGGAAGAGCCTACAAAGGTCATGGATATTGGCCCTTTCTCCAGATTCAGCAAGTTATTAAAAAAATAAATATATAAAACATAGGTCAAGTGGGAACGTTAATTTGGGTGAAACACCTTTATCACTGCTCTCCTGTAAAATATGATCTCATCATATGGCTTTTTTATCTATCACTAGGGCACCAATAATAGAATGGTGCATGTATAATACAAATGAATATTAATACACACACACACATAATTTGCTTCAAACTTAACATGGAAGATATACAACACAGTTAAAAAATGAATGAGACTTCAGGCAATTCGCTGTGCTTGAGAAGACATCATGCCAGTGATGCATAAAAGGTACTTGTGCCAATGACACGTAGAAGACACCTGTACCAGTGACAAATTAAAGGTAGTCATGCTGGTGGCATGTAAAGACCACGCATACCAGTGACGGGTAAAACACACCCAGTACACACTGTAAAGTGGGTGGTGTTAGAATGACTGGAGCCTGGTGTAGCTCTTCAGCTTACCAACACAGGTCTAACCATCCAACCCATGCCAGTATGGAAAACAGACATTAAATGATGATGATGATGATGATGATGACGATGATGATGACGACGACGACGACGACAACGACGACGATGATGATGATGATGGCGACGATGATGACGATGACAACGATGGTGATGATGATGAGGAGGAGGAGGAGGGTGATGATGATGATGATTTCAACCTAACTCATAATCATCATATTGTCACAAACTTATTGACTGGGGATGAAATCAAATGGAATAATAAACTTTATTAAATAAACCATTATTCTTTATGACAGCTGATGACCATAGGTCAATCCTAGTGAATAAATCTGTAACAACATAAGACAATCATGAATAACAGTGTTACAGTTTCCATTATATCAACTGGTTTGTATAGATGCCATTTTAAGTTTCAAACAAGTTCCCTTCCCATTTTCATAATTATGTTTTTATTGTTTATTTATTTTAATACTATTTAAAAATGTTTTTAATATCTAAAATTCTTTCCTTTATATGTCCAGTTAAGAAGATCACTTTGCCACCATGTTGGTTTGGGTTCAGTCTCACTGGGCAATGCTTTGAGCAAGTGTCTTCTATTATAGCCCTGGACTGACCAGTGCCTTGCAAGTGAACTTGGTACATAAAAGCTGTATGGAAGCCCATGTTATACATGTGTGTGCATGTGTGTGTGTGTGTGTGTGTGTGTATGTGTGTGAGAGTGTGTATATATATATATATATATATATTCATAAAATAAGGATAAAAATCACGTTAATGATAATTATCAGGCAGCCAGCATGGAATAAAGCAATTTATAACAATTTATATATTAAATCAATAATTTTATAGATATACTCTTTTACTTGTTTCAGTCATTTGACTGCGGCCATGCTGGAGCACCACCTTTAGTCAAGCAAATCGACCCCGGGACTTATTCTTTGTAAGCCCAGTGACCCTAAGTGATGGGGACGTAAACACACCAGCATCGGTTGTCAAGCAATGCTAGGGGGACAAAACACAGACACACAAACATATACACACACACTTATATATATATATACATATATACGACAGGCTTCTTTCAGTTTCCGTCTACCAAATCCACTCACAAGGCATTGGTCAGCCCGGCGCTATAGCAGAAGACACTTGCCCAAGATGCCACGCAGTGGGACTGAACCCGGAACCATGTGGTTGGTTAGCAAGCTACTTACCACACAGCCACTCCTGCGCCGATATATAATTATTAATTTAATATATATATACATATATTTTTTTTTCTCCAACCAGGCTATCAGATGTTGTTACACGTCGCTGGTCACAATGCGCATTGCATTGTTTTAGCCTTCAAATGACGCCACCCCGCTGGCTATGCAAGCAGGCTAACAGAAGAAAGAGTGAGAGAAAGTTGTGGCGAAAGAGTACAGCAGGGATCACCACCACCTCTGCCAGAGCCTCATGGAGCTTTAGGTGTTTTTGCTCAATAAACACTCACAACGCCCGGTCTAGGAATCGAAACCGCGATCCTACAACTGCGAGTCTGCTGCCCTAACCACTGGGCCATTGCGCCTCCACATATACATATATAGGCAATGACAAGTGACTGAGACCTTTGGAGATATGCTGTGCTTGAGAAGACCCAGCAAGCTAAGTGAGAGCATAACCGTGGCCTATACCAGTGCTGTATAACCAACCCATTTAAGAGTATATATTCATCCATATATATACATCTATATATATACATGTATATGTATACATACATATATATATAATTTGATTAATATGAATTGAAAACCAGTGGTGTTGCATATAAGACCATAGCGGATCTTCTAACAAAATGGATGTCCACTGTTAATGGTTCATCCCTCTTATATAATAGTTTGACTTTAGTAGTTTCATTATTAAAGTGAAAGCATCTGACATTACAATAGAGAGATGTTTTTGTTTCACTTTTAACACGTAATACTGAAATAGTGGAGAAGATATGATATTGCTATGGGCTTGCCCTAGGCAAGAAGTTAAAATGTTTTTGTGCATGAAACTACATGGACCCTAAGTAAGGCATGTGTAAAATTTGAATGAAATTGGTTGCGTAGTTCTCAAGTTTTAGGGATTCACACTGACAGACAGACACACATTCTCAGTTTTATATATATAGATATATTAGGTTTGGAGATGATGTACAGGTATTATATATTAGAAGAAATAAAGTACTCAGAAATCTGGACAGTTTTATATTTACAGATATTTATTAATATGTCACATGTTTTTAGAAATCATATATATCATATATTAGTGCTTATATATAAGTACATGTATAAATGTGTATACATAAAGCTAGAAGTAGTTGATAGCTTCTGTTATCTTGGTGACCAAGTCAGTAGTGGAGGTAGATGTTCTGCGAGCATAGCTGTGGCATGTAGAAAGTACCCTTCAAACGTTGAGCCTCATGGAGGTGATGACAAGTGACTGAGACCATTGGCAATATGCCAGGCTTGAGGAAGACTCATCAAGCCAAGTGAAATCATAGTTTTTGGCCAATGCCAGTGTCATACTCGTAACTGGCGCCTGTGCTGGTGGCATGTAAAAAGCACCCATTACACTCTTGGCAAGGTTGGTGTTAGGAAGGGCATCCAGCCATAGAAACCATACTAAATCAGATTGGAACTTGTTGCAGTTTTCCAGCTTCCCAGTTTCAGACAAACCATCTAACCTATGCCAGCATGGAACGCAAATGCTAAATGATGATGATGATGGTGGTGGTGGTGGTGGTGGTGTTGGTGGTGGTGGTTATGGTGGTGGTGATGATGATGATGATGATGATGATGATATATGTATGTATGTATGTATGTATGTATGTAGTATGTATGTATGTATGTATGTATGTATTAATATTTGTTTTCGTGTCAAGTGATATGTAAAGCAATTTCACATTAAAACTGAAAGATTACTCAATAATTTTTAATTCAGAACATATTTATTAACTTTTACAAGGAAAAGTTTGACAGCCAATTCAAAGTTTTGACTTGCTTGCCTTCAACTCAAACATAGTATTTCTTAAAGGGTCTATAAAAGCCATAAGCACTGAAGCACTGCTCCTTTTGTTAGACTAAAGTAAAATAAAAAGGAAAATGTCAACTTTTGAAGTTAGAAAAAAAAAGAAATAAAGAAAAATAAAGGCAAGCCAACCAAAGAGATAAAAACTGTAAATAATATTGAATTGGTTGTTAGTGAATAGATTATGACTAATCACAATATTTTATGTTTCAGGAGGTATATTAGAGCTATTTTGATAAAGCTGCTATGTAACTTATGTAAATAGATCAAATAAATTTTTCAAAAAAAGTTGGCGATTTTATTAGTACGTTTGTGGTATTTGGTTATGTCCCTTTATGTTCTAGTTAAAATCTCACCAAGATCAACTTAGTCTTTCATTCTTCTGGGATTAGTAAAATAAATATGAATCTCCCCACACACAAAAAAAACTATAAATAAGGGAAATAACTTCAAAAAGATCAGTTGATTGAAAGTTTGGGTAAAAAAGACAGTACATATTGAATGCATCAAGAGAGAAACTGGTAATTCTAAGAATATATGAAGATAAAGAAAAAAGACATGGGTTTGGATATCTAGATATGATTTACAAATTTACAGTAAAAGTCTCAAATCTATGTAAGAGCAGGCATGGCTGTGTGATTAAGATCACTTTGCAACTGTGGTTTTAGTTTCAGTCCCACAGCAGGTCAGTGTGAGCAAGTGTCTCCTACTTTTTGTACCAGGCTCACCAAAGACTCATAAAGAAATTTGGTAGACAAAGACTATGTGGAAACCTGTCATGCATACATACATACATATATATAGGTGCAGTGTGGCTGTGTGGTAAGAAGCTTGCTTCCCAACCACATGGTTCCAGGTTCAGTCCCACTGCTTGGCACCTTGGACAAGCGACTTCTACTATAGCTTTGAGCCGACCAAAGCCTCGTTAGTGGATTTGGTAGACAGAAACTGGAAGAAGTCCGTCGTATGTGCATGTGTGTGTGTGTGTGTGTGTGTGTGTGTGTGTATGTGTGTGTGTGTGTGACTGTGTTTGTTCCCGCCACCATCATTTGACAACTGATGCTGGTATGTTTACGTCCCCATAACTTAGCAGTTCAGCAAAATAGATAACTAGAATAAGTACTAGGCTTACAAACAATAAATCTTGGGATCGATTTGTTTGACTAAAGGCGGTGCTCCAACATGGCTGCAGTCAAATGACTGAAACAATAAAAGAATATTATTTACATTATTTATATTTGACCGATATTTATCCTCATCTTGTTTGTTGTTAACATATTTCAGCTGATATACCTTTCAGCCTTCATCAGGTGTCTTGGGGAAATTTCAAACCAGGGTTCTCATTCCTAAAGTATTTTTCAATGTTATTATTATTATTATTATTAATATTATTATTATTCAGGTCACTGCCTGGAATCGAACTTGGAATCTTGGGGTTAGTAGCCCGCGCTCTTAACCAATACGGCATATGAGATGAGGACAAATATCCGTCAAATATACATAATTCCTCATCTCTTAAATATAGAACTAAAATAAAAGAACATATTTATGTAAAATTTAAATAATGAGGGTGATAAATTGATTCTGGGTTTTAGCGCACCAGAACTGAAACATTTGAAAACAACCCCCATGTAATTGCTGGAACTATACACACGTCTAATTTTATGAGGACAACTTGTGTATAGTTCTATAAATTATATTGAATTTAGAATGATCGTACTGAAGAGTCCATGGATGATATTACATAAGTAAAATACTGTTAATGACGAAACTGGTCTACGATTAATTCTGTATTTTGTATATTTTCATCTGTGTTGCCTACTTATGTTCTGGTGTTCTCTAGAGAACATTCTTTTCTTTGTGGTTAGATCGTAGGTGAGCTTCTTCTAGCATATTGGATGTTCACTTAATGGTCATCCCTTATTATATGCATGTATATATGTATATATATATATATATATATATATATATATATATATAGAAGGTTGAAAAGGAACACACTAGTTGATATATGTATGGAAAAAAAGTCAAGGTAGAAAATTAGAAAATGCTAAAATAATTTTATAAAAAACATTTTAGTACTGGTTTTGGTCATTGAGACTTTTTCATCTCTAAGTATGGAAAACAATTAAATTTTGGAAAAATTAAATGAAAAGCTTTTTAAAAGAATATTTGCTTAATATTCAAATACAAGGGGCATTTTCCTTGTTTCTGCCTGTTTCTGTCTGTCTTGTGAGTTCGAGGTCATTGTGAATTCTTGGCAGAGAAGAAGAAGGAACGAATGTGGGAGTAGTATGTTAGTAGTAGAATGTTAAATGGTCAAGTGCCCTGAAAGTGACTTGTTGTGGATGGTAGTAGTGATTGAATTCTTGAAATATCTCTTTTGAATGTATTGTTTATAATATTTGTGTAGGTGTTAAATCTAAACAGAAGTAGTAGTAAAGTAAGGAAGGAGGTGGCGGAGAGGAAGAAGAAGACAAAGAAGAAGAAGAGAAACAATAATTAAAGAATGTGGGATGGTATGATAATAGGATGAGGATGTTAAATGGTCAAGTGACCTAAAAGTGATTTGCTGTAGATTATAGCAGTGATTGGAACTGTCTTTAATGAATTCTTGGGTATCTCTGTTGAATCTATCATTTTTAATATTTGCATGTGTGTTATTCTAAGGTCGTTGTGGATATATCATTTGTTGTAGATGCATTCAAAAGGGGTCTGTATTTTGTGATAAAGAAAGACTCTTTACTAATTCATTGGCTACAGGTTGTATTGTCCCTGAATTGATAGAGGGGAAAAATTCTGAAGCTTGGACTTTTGTTATTGGCGCAAGTGTCAATATGTTGGCTGAATGCTATTTTTCAGTTTTTCAGAATTTTGATCTGGGATATGTGCAGAACCATCCTTTGATGTATGTAGACTGTTTTTTGTTTGGCCTGTGTATTGCTCTCGACACCCAGAGCAGTTTAGTGTTTAGCAGTTTAGGTTCTCCAAAGCACATGTGAAGCTGCTTTTCACTGTGAAACGTTATCCCTGTTTGAAGGAGAACTCTGATCCCACAATTAAATTGACGCATATCCTACAGTTGGGTTTTTCACATTTTTTTACTGATGATTTCAGTGCTGTTGTTGAGCATATTCAGGCTTATGTTAGGAGACTTTTCATAGATTTGGGCTATCTCTTGCTTTTTAAGATGGTGTGTGTTTGGAGGATTAAGTTCATTCTGTGGTCCTTTTTTAGCAGAGGATGGTGTCAAAGGGTTCATTGTTAAGATGGTTGCATGTGGAGATGTATAACAGGGCTTTTGGTTGTAAATCATTATTTAACTTGGGATGTCTGAGTTCCTGGATGTTGAGTTGAAGGGCACGTTGAAAGCATGTGTTGATTAGTGAAGGTGGATAGATCCTGGTGATGAGTGTATCCTTTAATTCATGTAGTCATGAGTCCCTGGTGCTTGCATTAGAAACTATAGTACAGATCCTTTTTGCTAAGTTGAAGGGGAGATTCATTCTGCTGTGTCTGGGGTGGCATGAGTTGAACAGTAGATATTGCTTGGAGATCATGGGTTTCTATTACATTGTTAGATTTCTTCATGAGGATGTTGAGGAAGGGAAGTTGTTGATGGCTATATTCTATCATGAATTGAATGTTTACATCAAGTCCATTTATAAGTGCTTGAAATTCTCTATACTTTCATGCCAAAGAATGAAACAATCATCCAGGTATCTCTTCCAGTTTTTTCTATGTAGAGGGAGAATAGGTTGCTGTATTTTTCTAGTACTTTACGATAAAGACTAATTTCTAGATATCCATGACTAGGTTAGCAAAGGAGGAGCCCATTCTTGTACCCATCGTAGTCCCCAATTTTTGTTGATAGTTATGTGGGAGTTTGTTGGTGTAATTCTCTAGCCAGAACTGAATTGCTTCTATTCCTGGCAGAATCATTACCATGCTGGGAAAAAGCTTAGCTGCCTTTCTTCCAACTTTACATTCTGAGTTCAATGCTTCCATGGTCAACTTTGCCTTTCATCCTTTTGGGGTCAATAAAATAAAGTATCTGTTAAATCCTGGTGTTAATGTAATTGACTTGTCCCCTCTCCCAAAATTGCTGGCCCTGAGCCAAAATTTGAAATCAATATCTATGTGTGTATTGTGTGTGTGTGTGTGAGAGAGAAAAAAAAGAGAGAGCGAGGGGAGAGAGAAAGAGAGAGATATCATAAATTGTTATCTAACAGCAGGATATGACAAGACCCAATAGGCTTGTTTCATTGGAACATTATATTTTCATTGGCAAATGTCTCTAATTCTGCAGTTCAGTGATGTGTTACGCAATGTAATAGATTAGACTACCAAGAGTACACATCTACTTTACTACAATAACATAGCTGAATGAAAAGAAAATCATTTGGACAAAAAACAAATATATAAAAGTTGGGGTGGGTAGTCAAAAACTCTCATTGTCACTACGTGTATTGTTAAATAATTCTTTCAATCATTAATATATTTGAATCATTCACTCAGTTCTATCACCGCCTCTTTTTACCTGGTAAAGAGCTAGAAACAGCAGCTAAATTCTCTTAAATCACATCCTACCCTCTTAAGTAAAGAAGTATGCATGTAGCCCCTGATATATATAAAAGAACGCGATGGTCATGGCTGGAACACATTTGATCCTATGTTTCTTTAATCAAGGATCTTCTACATGGTTGCCGGATCGGCTAGAAAAACCAACCGAATCTTCAAGCCATATCCTCCAAGTATAGTCGAAGTGCGCTATGCTTGGTGTGGGAGACAGGATGATGATAGTCGTAATGTTTTCGATCATAAATTTAAAACTGGGGCTGATTTCCCTTTTTTCAACTTATTCACGCATGTTTATACCCTATATTTGAAGATCTCATTAATGCGTGCACGAAGATACACACCGAAGTGTATGTTTGTGTGTGTATGATAGAGAAAGAGAACGAAAGAGACTGATCTATCGGTAGACCTTGTCCAACCTGTACAATGTTTGCTGGGCGAGCTAGCTTACATGAAGGGATTCCGAGACGTGCCTGTTGCCACATTACTTAAAATCTACAGTGACATTATTTCTTTTGCGGACAGGCGGCAGGTAAATCCATAGGTGGACGTTGTCGTGTGAAGTAGCTGTCAGGTTTCTGGCAAGCAGGATTGTACATTCAGCGTACCCGCCTTCCTTACCCTGAGGTGAGATTGTTATCATTTCAAAGCAGGCACTTCACGCATAGCAATTAACGTACACACGTACTGACAAGTGCAACCCAACTTTTTTTTTTTAACGCACTCCCAGCTACTTGTGTTTAAGTTTCAAGGAAACGACGGTTCCTATTTACAGATCAATCCCTTTATATAATAACCTGCAAGACATATAATACCTATATGAACAGGATAAAAAAAAAAGAGAGAAAGAAAATGAAACTATTATACATGTACTTCGCTGTATATGTATCGTTTCTACTCTTAATAATCTTTTTATTAAAAGAAAAAGTAATCTCTTGTCACTTTGTATTTTATTTTATTGTCTTTTATTTTGCTTTACTGTCTGGAAAGGAGACTGTTGATTAGAAAATCAGTGTTTGCTTTCTTTTCCTTCTTTTCTCCTCCTTCTGAAGTATACACCTCATTATTACAGTACAACTACCTGAAGTAGAAGTTTCATTATTCAGGTGTGTGGCAGTGACAGTTTACTAACGCAATTATTTAATGTTTCCTACATATCTCGCTTGTTTTGGAATATTTACCAAGAAAACACACAGCAAAGAACAAATCTTATTCATCAAATACATTTTTCCCTTAAGGAAAAAAAAAAGTACCTAATAATGATTATAACATTACAAACTCTTTACAGTTGGCATAAACAAGTTTAAGCAACATCAACAAGTGTCCTGCTTAAGTTTAATCAGCCAGAAATATTTTTTCTTTCCATTTTATATAAATGTGAGGACAGCTTTCCTTCGTATTCTTATTGTCATTTGTCAGAAACCTCGGCCACACAGTTCGTCCTAACTTACTTGTTTCAGTCCAGTTGCTTGGCCTTATGACGATATATATTTCTCAAGAGAGAAAGGAAAAGGAAGACAGAAAGATTAAAACAACAAAGCGCACCTGAGACCAGCTCGACAAATGAATCATAAAAGAAAGAGGCAGGGCGAATGTTGGAACAATAAGTCTCACGCTGGTGACATTTAACCATGTTTCACAACAGTAACCCTCTAAAACCTGCAAAGGTAAAAAACCTGCTTCATTTTTGTGACAAAACGAAAAAAATGTCGTGATCAAATATTAAGAATTTTTTATGTTGAAAACTCCAGAATGAATTTGTGGATTATCACCTAAACTAAATATTATAACTTCGTGTCGTCAAATGTCATCACCTTAGTTGTCTGTTTATGTTTTATTTTGCTTTCTTTGGATACAAAATTTTAAGGATTTTGTCTTAAACAATTTTATTTTTCCTTTCTTTCAACCGTTAAATCTTTTTTCATTTATTTTGTACTTTTATGGAACTTCAATATTTTCTTAATTTATTGTACATTTATGAGTACCAATTGTGGACTAGTTAATACTTCTCCCTGTACCAAACAAGAACATACAAAATAAAGCCGGATGAAGCTTAAGTTTAATTTAAAACAAGCTTAATAAACACTTTCTTATAAAACTCGAAAGAGTAAAAAAAAAGTTTAAGAAGATGGCTGTCAGAGCAACAGATTGTTTGTTGTCAAGTCCTGCGATATCTTCTAAGTGTAACAGCCCTCTCTCTAAACCGTCTCAGTTACCATCAGCGTCACCAAAACCGAATTCTAGTCGACTAACGCGACATCATGGTTCCAACAAACCGATGTCAATGAAGGAACACCTAGCCAAACAGAAACTACCTTTCTGGGTGAGACTTGTTACTGGAAACTCCCGACGTTCATCGGAATCATTGCTTATGCCAGCTATTCGATCTAACTCTTCTGATACTGTCAGTACTCCTATACAAATCTTGGAGATTCGTCGAAGAAGATTTGTAACTACTAGTAAGATGCAATGGGAAAGGAGAGTCCAGGATTACGTAGTGACCGGTTCAGACCTTCCTATTCCGCTTCATTTCTCAGGTAAGTTTCACTTTAAAAGCACTAAAATTTATGTCGGCATGTGAAATAGTTTAGAATTTTACATTTGTTTTAGTCAATTATTGATATTTCATTCAATTATTGATATTTTCATTCACTTAAACCACTCAATATTTTTGGTTTGTTGGTCTTACACGAAGTCAGATTAAAACTATTACAAAACATAAAAAAGAAAAGTTTGCAAAGTTTGTTAAAAATCAATACTTCATATGTAATGAAATGTGGTTAGGTGCACTTCGTTGGTCATACTTGTCTCTATCTAGCGGACGATAAACACAAGATCGATCTTTTCAGCTGTTTTGTAAAAAATACATCTACACGCACGCACACACACACACACACACACACTCTCTCTCTCTCTCTGTCTCTGATTCGATACCCTGACCCCAACGTTTGTTTTGTCTCCTCTTTTTCTCAACCTTATGGTGAATAAAGAAATACTCTCTCTCTCTCTCTCTCTCTCTCTCTCTCTCTCTCTCTCTCTCTTCTGGTTCATTCTTCACATAAGAATGAGAAAGAAATCCTCATCGTTGCTGAATTCTGTGGAACATAACCATTATACGAGAAACATGATCATGTTTATATCTTCATTTTCATTTAAAAAAACATGTTGCTATTATATTATATAATATGTAAACAAGTCAACAGTCTTTAGATTCCGTGTGAGTTTGTGTGAAGTAGATCGATATTTATGAATGTGTGTGTGTGTGTGTGTGCAAGTATATGTGCATGTATGTATATATATATTTGTGTATATATATGTGTGCTGTTTTATGACATGGGTTTTAAGCCACTGGGCAGTTGTCCAGAAGCCTATAATGCTAGTAGAAGGCCCCATACATACATACATACATACATACATACATACATACATACATACATACGTGCGTGTCTGTGTGTATGTATGTATATATATATATATATTAGAAGAAATGAGGTACTCAGAAATCTGGATGGTTTTATATTTATAGATATTTATTAATACGTCACATGTTTTTATAAATCGTATAATTAGCGCTTGCATCCACTCTAGTAGAGTCATCAATCTGACAACTTCACTAGAGTGGATGCAAGCGCTAATATATGATTTATAAAAATATGTGACATATTAATAAAAATCTGTAAATATAAAACCATCCAGATTTCTGAGTACCTCATTTCTTCTAATATATAATATCTGTACATCATCCCCAAGCCTTCTAATATATATATATATATATATAATATATATATATATATATATATATATACATATATCAATTAAGGATAAAATCTATATGAGATTTTATTAAGTAGCCAGCATGTAAAACCAATTAAGGTAAAAATTAATTCGAAATATATACTTTTATAAATGTAATTATAAAATTATAGTAAGGGTAATTATAAGAGGTCCTGCCACACAATGTAAGAATATGCCAAGTGGTTCTAAACTACTGTATGACATATACGCACACGCTGAAAGCGAGGGACTGAACCAAAAGATTTTTGGAAAAAGTTTAGTCATATATCGAACGATTTCAAAGTTAGTGAAGTAATACACTCTCCTATCATCAGTATGACATAACCATATATTTACATATATATGAGTGCCCAGTTGGATTTTGATTAACAACAGGACAACCTGTCCTTTGAGTTATCATGCGAAGTGGTTGAATATTCCACAGATATGCATACCTTTAACGTAATTATTTAACTAAAATCAGCTTGATACAAGCGTGACACAGGCTGTACCTTTTAAATTCTGGGTACAGTCCAAACAGGCTTCTTCGCAGTCACCATCTATCCAAGTTGATTCACAAATCTTAGGTCAATCTGAGGCTATCACAAATGTATTTGCAGAAGATGCCTCATAACGGGAACGAACTCAGGACTTAATGGTTTCGATGGAAATTTCTTAACCATTCATACCTGCATACTCACATACATATTGGGCACTTGCGGTTAATAAATTACTCAGAGCAGGCACCAAGTAATATTAAAGTACAGTTCCATCTAAGGTCTTTTATCACTATGGAAAATATGTAAAAATATTTTGACAAAAGAAAAAAAAGAAAAACAAGCAAAAAAAATTCACAAATAGATTTGTGTGTGTGTATGTGAATAAATAAAAGATGAATTGTATCTTAATAGGCATGTAAACAAACATTATATATATATATATATATATATATATATGAACTAGGTGGATACACTTAAATGTTTTTTCACCAGGGAAATTCATTCATACTGATGGGTTTTTGCTTAGCATGAGTGATGCCAACATCTGCTGCATACTAGAAGGATACATGGTAGCCAGGTCCCATCAGTTAAAACCTGTTCATAGTACGACATGGTAAAGACAATGTTTGTACTTTAAATTCTTGATCCAGAATGAAATAAGATCTAGATTTTGTGTTTAATATAGTGTTTTGTATCTTTTACATGGTTTAGCTTATCTTCCTTTCTACAGTTTCAAGAGAATAGTCTACTTTTGTTGACATTGTAAGAATTCATAAACTTTCGAGAGAGCGTGAAATAATTCTGTTTTGGAACATTTGATCTCAAAACACATCACATAAAGCTAGAAATAATCCTTTCTACCGTAAGCAAAAGGGTTGAAATTTTTGGCGAGGGGACTAGTTGATTGTAATGACCCCAGTGCTCAACTGGTGCTTAATTTATTGACCCCGAAAAGATGAAAGGTAAAGTCAACCTCAGTGGAATTTGAACTGAAAACATAAAAATGGATAAAATGTCTCTAGGTATTTTGCCTGGCATGCTAACAATTCTTCCAGCTCATAGCCTTACATAAAGCTATAAATAATAGCATTGAAAAATTGAATTGAAAAACTCTTTTGCTTGTGGATACAAACCCATGTCTCCTTTGGCCTTTCCTACCCCAAACAATTTTTTGACCTAATATTTCAATGCTATTATTTATAGCTTTATGTGATGTGCTTTGAGATCCAATGTTCCACAAACAATTAGTTTATTTTTATTTTGGGTTTGAGGTTAGGAGTAATTATTTACTGTCTCATATAAAGAAGTTTTGAAACCAGTTAAAGTTGAATATTCTGTGTTATATTAAAAAGAAAAAGGATGTTTTCTCCCATCACATGTGAAATACAGTGTGAAAGTTCAAATCTAGTTAAACTTTATTATTTTATTGTTTTTCTGGACACTGATGGTTCGAAACCTTTAATAATCTGTACTAATTTATGAGCAGGAACTTCAAATTCATGCAGCTGTCAGACTAGTTTATTAAATGGCCCTGTTTTACAGTATCTTGCACAATACAGAATTAATAAACTTGTATCATTTATACTAATGTACAGGTATCTGTATTTCATTTAATTGTTTAAGAAAATTTAATATTTGTTTAATTTAGAGGTGATCACCCCTGGTTTGGAAAACACAGCCATCTGAAAAGGCTTTGGGAAAAAAGCTCCAGGAAAATTGATGCTATACCTGTATAGGAATAAAGAAGTTAACACGTTTCGGCTGATATACCCTCCAGCCTTCTTCAGGTATCTTGAGGAAATTTCGAACCTGGGTTTCCCCAAGACACCTGAAGAAGGCTGGAGGGTATATCGGTTGAAATGTTGTGTTAACAACAAACAAGATGTGGACAAATATCCGTCAAATGTAAATAATGTAAATAATCCCTCATCTCTTAAATATAGGACTGTAATGTGGTTTTGCTTGATATGGATGAAACCAACATCTCTTGTGCAGTTGAATTAGTTTACTATGTTATCAGGTCCCATCTCTAATTAACAGCTAAAGTCTGGTTATTGTAAGAAATAGGGACAAACATCTTTGTACTTTGAATTCCTGATTCAGAATGCAGTCTAGGATTTTCTTGTCAATAAAATGCTTCATTTGTTTTGTGCAGCATATCATCTTGCATTCCTCTTTTATTTCACTTTGTGTGTGTGTGCGTGTATATGTGTGTGCATGCACATGCATGTGTAATTCTGAGGAAAACTGTTTTAAATTCTGTAATTGTTCATGTACTGTACTGATGAAACAAAAGGATATCAAAGTGTGTCTTCAAATGATGATAAAAAATATAATCATAATACGCAATAGAATAATTTACTAGGTTTGAACCTTCGTGTTTTGAATTGAAGATTAATTCCGATGATGGGAGTAAATATCTCTTTCCATAAACGCAATATAGAATGTATAGGCATGGCTGTATAGTGAAAAGTTTGCTTCCCCACAGCATGGTTTTGGGTTCAGTCCCATTGTGTGGCACTTTGACTAAGTGTTTTCTACTATGGCCACAAGCTGACCAAATTCTTGTGAGTGGATTTGGTAGATGGAAGTTGGAAGAAGTCCATTGTATATATGTGTGGGGGTGTGTGTATCTGTTACTATTTCCTTGCCTTGACATTGCAGGATAGCTGTGAATGAGTGTCATCATCATGCAAGCATTGTCCTATATTTCCAATATTCTGTGAAAGCATGTTTGGTCATGGAGGTATATTATCTTAATTGGAAACATGTAAGGTTGGCAATATGAAGGGCATCAGGTTGTAGAAAATCCACCTCAACAAATTCCATCTGATCCATGCAAGCATGAGAAAGTGGATGTTAAAACAGTGATTATGATGAATGCTTTACTTCTACCTTGATGTAAAAGTAAACTACAGACATTCCCTGCGTTACAGAAGAATTGCATTCTTGAAAAATCTTATAATGTTGAATTCTTTAACACAAATTTTATTTTCCATATCATGTGAAAGTTAACAGAAAGTAGACTTCATCCTATAACATGATTTTCAGGAATGCATTGTGCATATAATGTAGCAGATATCTGCATTCTGTTAACCCTTTCATATTTAAACTGGCCATATCCGGCTCAAATATTCTACCTGTTTTATGTCTACACGGAGCAGATACAGCCTCTCACACCTACCCTGCTATGTAATCCTAAAATTAAAAAAAAATCTTTGAAATTTCAAAGCCACAAAATTACACATGATTAGTTTTAAAATGTTTCAATAAATAGCATTACGTTTGATATAGTAATCTGAATGCTAAAGGTTAAACAGCCAAAAATAGACATGTCATACAAAACTACAAACCATTATATAGGTAGATAAATGTTATATATTTTAACTATTATTATTGTCACTTCTAACATGATAATGTTCAGCCCATATATTATGTGTATTGTCACTGCTGCCTCAATATCTAGATGTTTGTTTGCTGTTAATTCACTGTGTGTATAAAAGTAGCCTTCAGCGTTGATTGACAAAATAAGGGAGCTCATTTCACGACAGAGGTTGCCAGAATAAACAAAGAAAACTTTTTACATTTGGACTTAGTTAATAACTCATTTACTAGCACATTTTTAAATGGTTCTATCTACACACACAAAATCATATGTGGATATTAAATGACAGTCTCTCTCTCTTCTCTCTCTCTCTCTCTCTTTCTCTCTCTCTCTCTCTCTTCTCTCTCTCTCTCTTCTCTCTCTCTCTCTACCTTTTCATTATTTCAGTCATTTGACTGCAGCCTTGCTGGAGCACTGCCAGGTCTTACTTTTTAATTAATTTTTTTTTTTAGCCTTGTACTTATTCTAATAGTCTCTTTTATCAAACTGCTAAGTCACAGGGACATAAACACACCAACATCGGTTGTCAAGCGGTAATGGGGGGACAAACACAGACACAAACACACACAAACACACACACACACTTATACACGATGGGCTTCTTTCAGTTTCTGTATACCAAATCCACATAGGTAGTCAAGCGATGGTTGGAGGACAAAAGCTTACTGAATCTTTTGATACCCCATACATCAAAATCTGCAAGTCGGTTTTGGAATTCATAAGAAACATACACACACACACATACAAACTCTCTTTTATATATAGAAGATATATATATATATATATATGTGTGACAGGCTCTTTAAGTTTCCATCTAACAAATCCACTCAGCCTGAGGCTATAGTAGAAGACATTTTCCATGTTTGCATGGGTCAGACCAGTTGCCCTTCCTGTTGCCAACCCTTACTTGGAAAGATGTGAGGGTTCGCAACAGGAAGGGTAACTGGTCTGACCCATGCAAACACGGGAAAGTCAATGTTAAATTGATGGTGATGAAACACAGACACACAAAAACACTTTATTTAAATTTCATAAAATTCAGAATTACAATTGTTATAGGTTAACGTCTTGAATTATGAAAGTGTAACTTGTACTATAGAATATATATATATATATATATATTGTATATATATATGCGAAGTGACTTGTTATTATAACAAGTGTTTTATTTCGTATTCTTTTCTTTTCTATGCCCTGTTGAATTCTTATTTTTTTCTTTGTTTTTTGTTTTTTTCTCCCTGTAAGTAATTGCTCTATATACCTTCAAGGACATTTAACAATGAGAATACTGGGTTATGGGACTCAGGTGGTAAAAATGATCCAGAACATGTTGTTTTTAACTTTGAATCTCATTGGAATCAACTTTACCATTCCACTATCTAGAGTTAATAAAATAGACAAATACTAGAGATGGTTTAATATGCAAACTAAACTACTAGATATTCACATGCACAAACATTTATGTACTATATATATATATATATATATATATATATATATATATATGTCTGTATGTATATTTAGTGGATCATCATCATCGTTTAACGTCCGCTTTCCATGCTGGCTTGACAGTTTGACTGAGGACTGGTGAGCCAGAGGCTGCAGCAGGCTCAGTCTGATCTGGCAAAGTTTCTACAGCTGGATGCCCTTCTTAATGCCAACCACTCCAAGAGTGTAGTGGGTGCTTTTTACGTGCCACTGGCACGAGGGCCAGTCAGGCAGTTCTGGGAATGACCACGCGCAAAAGGTGTTTTTACTTGGGCAGCACTGGCAAAAACCATGCTCAAATGTTGTTTTTCACATGTCACTGGCACATGTGCCGGTAAGGCGACATTGGCAACGGTCATGCTTGAATGGTGCTTTTCACGTGTCACTGGCATGGGAGCCAATCCATGGCCCTGGCAACAATCACACTCAGATGTGCTTTTAACATTCCACTGGCACGAGTGCCAATCATGTGGTACTGTCATTGGCTACGAAAAAGAAGTACACTCTAATGAATAAAGCAGTAATGTATTTACATGCAGTTAAATATATGTTTGGTCATAGAGTGACCAATGGTTTCACATCCATAAAGCGTTAGGCTTCATGAATGACTCGTCTGACTCAATGTCAGACATATGCCATCTGACATTGAGTGTGATGAGCCATCCATGAAGCTTAATGCTTTATGGATGCAAAACCATTGGTCACTATTACTGGACAAATATACATACTTAAAAAGCATCCAGTCCACTTGTAAAGTTGTTGGTGTTTGGAAGAGCATCCAACCGTAAAAACCATACCAGACTGACGTCACCTGTGCTTGTGCCATGTAAAAAAGCACTCGGTCCACTCTGCTGGGTGGCTGGTGTTAGGAAGGACATCCAGCCGTAAAACCCTGCCAAAACAGACACAGAAGTCTGGTGCAGGCTCCTGTCAAACTGTCCAACCTATGTCATCATGGAAGGCAGATGCTAAATGATGATGATATGTATATTACATAAATACTTATACATCATCAGTGTGTATGTGTGATTAAGAAGCTTGCTTCCCAACCCTATGGTCTCCTTAAGAATTCAGTCCAACTGTGTGGCACCTTGGGCAGGGGTTTTGTACTATAACTTTGAAGCAACCAAAATCTTGTGAGTGAATTTAGTAGATAGAATCTGGTAGAAACCCTCTAGATATCCTACTGCTTGGCTTGGCTTGAAAGATCCATCTTCTGAATTTTTCCCTGTGACATTTTAATCACATACCTGTAGTAACGAGAGCTGTGACCTCTTAGTGTGGAGAAGTAGCAGCTTAACCTGGGAGAAACTCCTTGATTTCTGAGCTATGTACCCTAGCTACAATCTCTCTGATTTATCTCAGACATTATAAGACTATATATCGGTACCAAAACAGGCGTTTTGTTGTCATTAAAGTATAAATATCTGTTATCTAGAATGAACATGAACTATCCTGTTATATATGTACTAGTCACTGATTTAATACTTAAGACACATAGTTGTGAAGATGTCAAAGGTTGCTATGCAAGACTTCATTATTTCAATTGTGAATTCTCTTTTTTAGGCACAAGGTTTTTTTATATGTGTGTGTGTGTGTGCGCTTATACATACATAGACACATACATACATAGACACATACATACATAGACACATACATACATAGACACATACATACATACGTACATACATACATACATACATACATACATACATGCATACATACATGATTAGATAAGTGGGATTAAAATATGAACTATCCTCAGTAAGTGCTTCTGTAAATATCGACTATCAAATGTATACCTGTAGAGGGTTTATCTTAAAGAAGCGAACTTTTCATGCAAACTGAAATTCCAGGTCAAGTAGGTTGGTTGCAGAGAATGAATACATTAAAACAAAAACCAATTTAAGATAGTACCATAAATTTTAGTCTTTGATTTTATATATATATATATCACCATGATCACCATGATCGACCAGGCTATCAGATGTTGGTACACATCGCTGGTCACAATGCGCTTCGCATTGTTTTAGCCTTCAAATGATGCCACCCCACTGGCTAAGCGAGCAGGCCAATATATATATATATATATTTATATATATATATATATATATATATATATATGTATGTATGTATATATATATATATATATATATGTATATATATAGGAGTGGCTGTGTGGTAAGTAGCTTGCTAAACAACCACATGGTTCCGGGTTCAGTCCCACTGCGTGGCATCTTGGGCAAGTGTCTTCTGCTATAGCCCCGGGCCGACCAATGCCTTGTGAGTGGATTTGGTAGACGGAAACTGATAGAAGCCTGCCGTATATATATAGATATGTATGTGTGTGTGTCTGTGTTTGTCCCCCTAGCATTGCTTGACAACCGATGCTGGTGTGTTTACGTCCCCTCACTTAGCGGTTCGGCACTTAGTAGACGTCCCCTCACTTAGTAGACGGAAACTGATAGAAGCCTGCCGTATATATATAGATATGTATGTGTGTGTGTCTGTGTTTGTCCCCCTAGCATTGCTTGACAACCGATGCTGGTGTGTTTACGTCCCCTCACTTAGCGGTTCGGCAAAAGAGACTGATAGAATAAGTACTGGGCTTATAAAGAATAAGTCCCGGGGTCGATTTGCTCGACTAAAGGCGGTGCTCCAGCATGGCCGCAGTCAAATGACTGAAACAAGTAAAAGAGTAAAAGAGAGTAAAGAGAGTATATGTATATACATATATATATATAGTTAATCCAAACAAGAAAGCACAAAAAAACACAACAACGCGAGGACGTGGAACAAATATAGTATTATTGGACGCTCAGGAAAGGAGGGTTTAACGTTTCGAGCGGAGCTCTTCGGCGGAAACATAGGAGAAGAGAAGACAGAGGAAAAAAAAATCGCCAACGGTACACACACAAGGAGAAGAAAATGGATAAAATAACAATGGGAAACTTGTGGTTATGTCTTTAATTAAATGTGTAACAAAGAAGGAAGAAGCAGAGATAAGGGTAGCATTTACGATCATTTCAATTTACTGGTTTAAGTAAATCTCTTCAGAATGTGAATATAGATAGATGCATCGGTTAGGATGTGGAAATAGTTGATACAAATGTGATGATAATGTAAACAAAGTAGTAACGTATGTATGTATATATGTATATACATACATATGTACGTACCTACATATATATTCATGTGCGTATGTACATGCATATGTATCAAGCAAGTAAGTAGGCCAAGTTTATAATCAAAGGTTAACCTGACATTTTAAAAATTTGTTTTGAAAGAACTTTGATCTGAAAGTGAATATTTTTGGAAACATCATATTATTAAAACCTATAAACAAACACACTCACCAATTTCTGTCTAGTCCAGGGTGTCTTTGGCTGATAAAATATAATGATGTCAAAACCCCAGTTATCCCAGAGTCTCTTATGCTAATGAATTGAACATGTTATAAAATATATACTGGTGACAGAGGCAGTATTAATATAGAGGTAATATTTATCCCCACTTAAATGTGGCTGTTCTATTAGATCAAGCTATCTGAGACCCCCTTCAGTCATGACACAGACCATGGGACTGCACCAAGAAAGTTACCCTCCCAGGCACAAGTCCGGGAAAAGTTGTTTATGGAAGACCAGCAGTCACCCATGCATACCAGCCTCCCCTCTGCATGCCACCAGTGTTATCCAAGGGAAAGGCAAGGGCCGATACAGCTTGGTACCTGTGACGTCGCAGCTCATTTCTACAGCTGAGTGAACTGGAGCAGCGTGAAATAAAGTGTCTTGCTCAAGAACACAACACGCAACCTGGTCCAGGATTTGAGCTCACAACCTCACGATTGTAAGCTCGACGCTCTAACCACTGAGCCATGCGCCTTCACAAGCTATACTGTAGTGGAAACTAGTGCATAGTTTGCTTTAACAGAATATCCAAGTTTAAGTGGGGATAAATGTTATCTCTGAGTATGTTATGGACACTCATTCGTTGTACTCATTCTCCTATGATGTAATGAAAGTGATTAATGTATTCATGGTTAAATCTGCCCTAACATATAAGAACAAATATGCAAGTCATCCTTTTTGATCTTGCTGTTCGCCATGCTTATGACGATTTTAAAATATTCTTTTTGTTTTCCCTAAAGTTTTTTTTTATTATGCCACCTCTGTGGCCTTTTCAGTGCTCTAGCTATTCAAATGTATACCCATTGAAAATACCACCGATAGTGTGGTGAAACAGTTCTTGAATAAAGGTGAAATAATCCTTTCTGTTATAGGCCTGAACTTTGGGGGAGGGGGATAGTCAATTACATCGACCCCCAGTACTCAACTGGTATTTAATTTATTGACCCTGAAAAGATGAAAGGTAAAGTTGACCTCAGCGGAATATAAAGCTAAAATAATGTAGGCAAATAACTACTGGTCTGCATGCTCTATGTTATTCTTGGGCAAACTGCAGTCCCTGAGATTTTATGAATGGCATGCCTAACAAAAGATAACCTTCAATTGTTTTTAGTAGTGCAGCCCACCTGATGATGAGCCATGACTCATGAGGCCCTCTTCTTGAAAAAGGTTACTCATGCCTGTCCTATAGGCTTTGATAGATATGACTCTTCCAAAATTTAACAAAATTAAACCAAGATTGATTCAAGAAAAAAATCACTCACGTCAGTGAATTTTGAACTCAAAATGTACAGATATAAAATTAAATGTTATTTTATATATATATGTTTCACTTGTTCCAGTCATTGGACTGCAGCCATACAGGAGCACTGCCATGAAGGATTGAGTCGAACAATTAATCCCAATACTTTTTTTTTTAACTTTGGTACTTATTATGTTGGTCTCTTTTGCCCAACTGCTAAGTTATGGCAATGAAAACAAATGAACATCAGTTGTGTGGGAGTGGAACAAACAGACAGACATACACATACAGTTACACAATGGGCTTTCACACAGTTTCTGTCTATCAGATTCACTCACAAGGCATTGGTCACTCTTGGGTCACTGTAGAACACACTTGCCCAAGGTGTCTTACCGTGGGACTGAACCCAAAACCATGTGGTTGCAAAGTGAGCTTCTTAACCACACAACCATGCCTGGTACATAAATGTTTTTGCATTAACTTAATTTATATATCAGAAGCAGTTTTGTTATCATATTAAACCATCTCTAGTACTTGCTTTGGGTAGAAGAATGGTAAAGTTGATTCCAATGGCATTCAAAGTTAGAAACAACATGTGATATTGAATCGTTTCTACCACCAAAATCTCATAACCCAGTGTACTCCTTGGTAAGTGTCCTTGAAGTTATATAGAGCAATTACTTGTGGTGGTAATGGTGGTGGAGAATGGGGGCATAACAAATTAAAGAATAATAATTCAATGGGGCATATGATCATCTTTTTTTATGGCAGTAGACTAGATGATCCAATCTATCATTCTATTTTGAATACAGATGGATATGATTTGAAAGTTATTTGGCAGCTATTTCTACAGCTTGAGTGATCATATAGAGACTTTTTTGTTGTTGTGGATATATCTATCTGCTTGACTGTTTGGCATATTCCAACCTCATACCACATAGACGAGATTTCAGTGCTTTTGATAGCAATCAGTTGGTGTATAGTCACTAGGCTTTTGGTGTATATTGACCTCTAATCTCTTTTGACTTTAAGCAGTTGAAGCATTCTGTATTTGTTATTGATTCTTTAATTCCTTCATTAATGGAGATAAAATGGCAGGAATTGATAAAATAGACATTTTAAAAAAAATCAGGCAAATGGTTGGATCAATATTTTATGTGATGACATTTCTTAACAAAAGAAATGTTTCTATTTTTTATGGGCCTGGGTGGTGTTAGTGTTAAGAGGAAAAGGATGGTGGATGGCAGAAATGCCAGAATGGTAGACAAAAATGCCTTTGTAGTATTTAGTTGCATCTTTTCTTCCTGAATTTAAATTATGTCATGAACTATTTTCTTCCTTCCAGATTTGATAAAATAGGTATCAGTCAAATATG